>NC_090653.1:241814606-242180052 GCF_040937935.1 Hyperolius riggenbachi | reverse complement strand
CAGTCTGCTATCCTATTTGAAGACTTTTTTCCCATTTCTGTTTAGTATTAATAGCATACCAACTCTCTTAGGGAAAAAATATACTTTCTTAATAAACCGTGGCACTATTTATACATTCAGGTGATTAGTTTCTACTCCTTCATATCAGCAATGTTATTGTTTTGTCCTCTCCTGACAGATGTCCCTTCGGTCTCTATGCCCTCACAAATTCAGGGGTATCACCAGCGCCCCCTGTCATTAACCTGCTCAGTGGTCAGTGACATCCCCTTCAAGGTGCGCTTTTCCAGGGATGGGGAGCGGCTGGGACAGGAACAGCTCTTTACGTAAGTACCGCTAGCCTCACGTAGAAAACATGCTCTGTTTCCATACCGTAAGTTATTATGGTAAATAATCAAGCTTGCAATGTTTTTGTACCCTTCAGGGAATCCACCAACGCCACCTATGAAATCCAGTCTGCGTCTGCTCGCCATGAAGGAGTGTACCAATGCACAGCCCTCAGTAACGCCGGAGCCGGTTTTGCCCGTATTCAAGTGTTCGTGGCAGGTAGGAAACACATTCAGGCCTGTTCTTGATAGTGGCAAGTGGCGGGTAGCTTGATAGAGTACTGGGTAAGGGCTCTGTCTCTGACACAGACGGCCAGAGTTCGAATCTTGGCTCTTCCTGTTCAGTAAGCCAGTGCCTTTTCAGTAGGAGACCTTGGGCAAGGTTCCCTAACACTGCTACTGCCTATAGAGTGTCTCCTAGTGGCTGCAGCTCTGGCGCTTTGAGTCTGCCAGGAGAAAAGCGTGATATAAATGTTCTGTGTCTGTTCAATACAAGAGTCCTGAATTACTGAGGTTATTCAGAGGTGTGAAAAGTGTGAGAAGTAAATCGCCCCTACTCTCAAAATTAAATGGAAACCTAAAATCCAAAACCCAAGTTCCGTGCTATCAGCAGCTGGCTGGCAACTGACACATGTCAACCAACATGTAGATGTAAACTCCACCAGACATAAAAAGTTCTAATGTTTATCACGTTTTATGTATTAGTCATTACATTTTTTTAATTCAGGTCCACTTTAAAGGGAAGGTTCAGGGAGGGTGGGCAAAAAATAAAAATCAAATTCCACTTACCTGGGGCTTCCTCCAGCCCGTGGCAGGCAGGAGGTGCCCTCGCCGCCGCTCCGCAGGCTCCCGGTGGTCTCCGGTGGCGTGCCCGACCTGGCCAGGCCGGCTGCCAGGTCGGGCTCTTCTGCGCTCCAAGGCCCGGAACTTCTGCGTCCCACGCCGGCGCTCTGACGTCATCGGACGTCCTCTGTGCTCTACTGCGCATGCGCAGTAGTTCTGCGCATGCGCAGTAGAGCCCAGAGGACGTCCGATGACGTCAGAGCGCCGGCGTGGGACGCAGAAGTTCCGGGCCTTGGAGCGCAGAAGAGCCCGACCTGGCAGCCGGCCTGGCCAGGTCGGGCGCGCCACCGGAGACCACCGGGAGCCTGCGGAGCGGCGGCGAGGGCACCTCCTGCCTGCCACGGGCTGGAGGAAGCCCCAGGTAAGTGGAATTTGATTTTTATTTTTTGCCCACCCTCCCTGAACCTTCCCTTTAAAGTTAGGTTCATCCACTATCACTGTCCATGGAACAGAACACTCATGGAACCATATTGCTTCTAAGACATGTCCAAATCCGCCCAGTGTACGGAAAAATCATGCAGGTTGGGACTTTGCGTTCCGTCGCTGCAATGGACATCAAATGGAATGGACATTTCGAAACAGGATCCACCTGAAAACTTTTGGTCCCAGAGCCTTCTGTCATGCTGCTCCTACATTACGGAACTCCTTACCTTAGCAGATCAGGACAGCTCCATCCCTAGATGTATTTAAATCCAGACTGAAAACCCACCTGTTCATTCTGGCATTTGTAGAATTATAATTGTGTTATGAGAGAGCCTTAACGCTTTCGTCCTTTGAGAGAAAAGCGCTATAGAAATGTTATTGTTGTTATTATTAAACAGATGGTATGTTTAACACAAGATCCATTGACATGTCTGTCAGCGGTTTTGGTCCTTTCTGTGAATCAGATGGTTTTGTATGTTTCAAATTATTTAATTTGATCAGGGCTCCTCCCACATCAGTGTCTTTTTTTTTTAGGGTGCCTTTTGTGTGATCAGAAAACAAAATCTGCAGATTAAACATTTTAAAGGACAATTTAAATTAAAAAGAAAAACCAAACCATACATTTTGAATTGTATTCCTGCTGAATGCATAGTTCAAGGACGTATCACAGGGTTGTCTTCCAGTGCATGTTACAGCTGTGTCTGCAGAATGTGTACAGTGTCTCCTCCTCTTTGTGCTTGCAGATCCTCCTCCCACCATATCGTTGCACCATAACGTCACAGTCTCAGTTGGGGAAGTGGCAGTCCTGTCCTGCTACGTGCTTGGAGATGTCCGCTACAACCTAACCTGGCAGCATGATGGGCGGGCCCTGAAGGAGGGGCGTCTGTGGATCCTGCCTAACTCATCACTGCAGATTCACAGTGTGGAGTCAGGTGATGCTGGGAGGTACCAGTGCACTGCCAGGAACAGCCACGGCAGCACCTCAGCCAGCGTCTGGCTCTCTGTACAAGGTAAGAACATGTTGTGTGGACTTTCTATTGTTATACGATCATGTGACCTGACTTTTAGTAAGTTGTACTGGCATCGCAGGGCCTCATACCTGAGAAGTGTCACTAAGATTTGGTCTAGCTTTCTCCATGGCATCCAATCAGAATCAGACGTTTGACGCTTCTCAGTCACTTGACCATCTCTGTTTCCTTCAAAATAGAAGAACTTAAAGTGTAACTGTCGGGTATAAAATCAAAAATCAATTCTTTATTTTTATCTGGTAAACAAGTAATATGGATGCTAACCAGGCAATCCAAAAGTTAAAATCTCTATTACTTTTCTTGTTTATAAATGATCATTCTACAGTTTACCTGACTCTTATTTGGTATGTTGCCGCACAAAGGAAGTTGCAGGGCATGCTGGGTTGTCTTTTTTGCTTCTTTATTTCCCCTCAGACTTAACTTATGTACAGAAGCAAAAAAGGACAACCCAGCATGCCCTGCAACCAGGGGTCGAGTCCTGCGTGGACGCGGGTGAACGGCGTTCACCCACTTTTTCTTCAGAGTGAACGCCGTTCACCCTGGCTTGTGTGGAGGGGAGCAGCGCAGAGAAGGCGAGCTATGGGGACAGTGGGGATGGGCGGACATCTCCCCCCCCCCATCCCTCACCTTTGTGCTCACCTTCCTGCCTCTCCCCTCCAGCGTTGTTAAGTGTCGGGCCCGGCGGCGAAAGTGGGCGGAGACTTTCCGCCTTCTTCCAGCCGCATGGGACGCTCCGCTCTGTGTGCGGCTAGAAGACCAGACTAGCCGCACACAGAGCGGAGCGTCCCTTGCGGCTGGAACGAGGTAAGTCTCCGCCCACTTTCGCCGCCGGGCCCGACACTTAACAACGCTGGAGGGGAGAGGCAGGAAGGGGAGCACAAAGGTGAGGGATGGGGGGGGGGGGGAGATGTCCGCCCATCCCCTTTGTCCCCATAGCTCGCCTTCTCTGCTCTGCTCCCTCCGGGTGGGGGCACACCTGGGTAACCTGGGCACATATACCCCTGCCTACATATACTGGGGACATATACACCTGCCTACATATACTGGGGACATAAACACCTGCCTACATATACTGGGGACATATACCCCTGCCTACATATACTGGGCATATATACCCCTGGCTACATATACTGGGCACATATACCCCTGCCTACATATACTGGGCATATATACCCCTGGCTACATATACTGGGCATATATACCCCTGGCAACAAATACTGGGCATATATACCCCTGGCTACATGTACTGGGCATATATACCCCTGGCGACATATACTGGGCACATATACCCCTGCCTACATATACTGGGCATATATACCCCTGGCTACATATACTGGGCACATATACCCCTGGCTATATATACCGGGCACATATACCCCTGACTACATATACTGGGGACATATCCCACTGGCTACATATACTGGGCACATATACCCCTGGCTACATATACTAGGCAACTATACCTCTGGCTGGGGACTACTATACTCATGGCTACTTATGCTGGGGACACCTATAGACCTGGCTACCTGGGGGTACCTATTTTGGGGGAACTGCTGTCAGATTATCTGCATTTTTGTGGAACCGCTGTTATGTATTTTGAGGGAACAGCTGCCAAATTATGTGTATGTTAGGGGAACGGCTGTTGCCAGATTACGTGTATTTTGGGGAACTACTGCCAGATTGTGTATGTTTGGGGGACCACTACTGCCAGATTATATGTCCTTTGGGTGTTACGTGTATTTTGGGCGATCCGCTGCCAGGTTTCGCGTATTTTGGGGAACTGCTTCCAAATTGTGTGTATGTTGGTGGAACTGCTGCTGCCACATTGTCTATTTTGGGGGAACCACTTCCATATTATCTGTATTTTGGAGGAACTTCTACCAGATTATGTGTCTTTTTGGTGAAATGCTGTCAGATTACATCTATTTTTGGGGGATACACTACGGCAGAGCTCAAACTTCCTCGGCAGACCTTTTACATCACTGCTAAGGTCATGTATATTTGGCCCCACCCATGACCACGCCCACAGTGTGCTTGACCACGCCCATTTATTCTCCGAGTGAGTCCACTCACTTCTTTTCCCAGGACTAGACCCTTGCCTGCAACTTCCTTTTTGCTGCAACGTACCAAATAAGAGTCAGGTAAACTGGGGAATGATCATTTATAAACAATAAAACTAATAAAGATTTTAACTTTTGGATTGCCTGATTAGCATCCTTATTACTTGGTTAACAGATAAAAATAAAGAATTGATTTTTTATTTTATGCCCAACAGTTACACTTTGAAGAGGAACTTTAACCCAGATTTGAACTTTATTCTAATCAGTAGCTGATATACCCTTTCCCACAAGAAATCTTTACCTTTTGTCGATTAGATAATCAGGGAGGTCTGTATGGCTGATATTGTGGTGAAACCCTTCCCACAGTGTGATGTCATTGCCATGGCCATAATATTTTCTTGTCTGTGAACCCTGTTGCATTGTGGGAAATAACAGCTGTTTCCAACTGCCAAACAACCAGCATCTGCCTCTGTGCATAGTACGCTCAGTAACAAACAGTCCGCAGAGATCACCTGGCAAGTCTAAAGATGTTGCCACAAGTGATAAATTTAAGAATATAAATCAGGGAGAGGAAAGATTTTACAATTGGCATACACTGAATAACCTATAAATGAATTTTGTAAAAAATAAGCAATTTTATTTATTTTACAGTTCCTCTTTGAAGAGGCACCATAACAACATACAGTATGCAGTAAATTATACAGGATACACAATTTTACATTAACCACTTCACCACTGAGGGGTTTTACCCCTTGAACACCAGAGCAATTTTCACCTTTCAGCGCTCCTTCCATTCATTCGTCTATAACTTTATTATTACTTATCGCAATGAAATTAACTATATCTTGTTTTTTTTTGCCACCAATTAGGCTTTCTTTAGGTGGGACATTATGCCAAGAATTATTTTATTCTAAATGTGTTTTAATGGGAAAATAGGAAAAAATGTGGGAAAAAAATATTATTTTTCAGTTTTCGGCCTTTATAGTTTTTAAATAATGCATGCTACTGTAATTAAAACCCATGAAATGTATTTGCCCATTTGTTCCAGTTATAAAACCATTTAAATTATGTCCCTATCACAATGTTTGGCGACAATATTTTATTTGGAAATAAAGGTGCATTTTTTTCAGTTTTGCATCCATCCCTAATTACAAGACTGCAGTTTATAAAGTAATAGTGTTATACCCTCTTGACATAAATATTTAAAAAGTTCAGTCCCTAAGGTAACTATTTATGGTTTTTTTTTAATTTATGTTTATGTTAAACTGTAATTTCACCCACTTGAGTCATAGGGAAACATGGACATTGCACATCAATTGTCCTTTCAGCTACAGTATAACTGACAGAAAATCATATTTTTCAGTTCTGACAAAATCTTGTCAGAACTGGAAGGAATTGTTGTAAAAAGAAAATGGTGAGTTCTGAGGGGAATTGACGGCGAGGTAAGTATGTAATATTCATTTGTAAGTACATCATGTGCTTATTTTAAATAATTTACTCGCATCAGGTTCCCTTTAAAGATCAATAGGGAGTCTTAGGAGATGGAAGGAATGAGGCAAAAGTCACCTTTTGCGTAAAAAGCATTCACTAGTTATTTATTCTGCTAATATTACCTCAATTGCTGAATTTGTATTTCAAAGGTTTCCTACAGACTCCCTTTTAAACCCCACCGCAGGCACAGTTTTTATATGCTTTTATTTGAACATTATATTATACAGATTGAGCATTGTGCACTTATTTGTGGAATATAATTATGTACTTTTCTGCTCATGCCAGTGAGAATGTTTTGTTGAAATGTTTGCATATTTCTACACCTTTTGGCTAAACTGAGGACTTCCTGTATTGCTGGAGAAATGTTCCCTATTTCATTTAACACCCTATAGAATGGTAGTTGTCAGATATCCATATGGAATATGTCTAGAGTAATAACTGTGATTTTTGCATGGAAAAACACTAATTTATGCAAAACGTCATTTAAAGGCACATTATCACCCAAAAAAAGATTCAAAATGGTAAATACACATGTACTACTTGTACATTTATTCCAGAGTGAAATGTGCTATACATTACTTTTTTCCTGTCACTTACAGTAGGCAGTAGAAATGTGACAGACCTGACAGATTTTGGAGTAACCCATCTCCTCAAGGGGGATTCTCAGGACGTCCTTTATTTTTGAAACCACTCCATGGATGGCAGTGGCGCACTTTAACTGCCAGAATAGTGTGCAAAGGAGGAGACTGGCTACCTGGCACCATTGTAAAGCTTTCCAGGAACAGCTTTTGAAAAGAATACATAAAATACTGAGAATCCCTCATGAGGAGATGGACTAGTATAAAATCTGTCAGATCTGTCAGATTTTTTTACTAGCTACTGTAAGTGGTAGCTACATAGGAAAAATACATTTACAGTGCATTTTTCTCTGGGAAAAATGTACAAGTTGTACTTTTGTCAATCTACTCTTGAAACATAACCGTGGTGTCAGTTGAGCACACAATCCAAACCTCACTATTTCTTTGTGTTTCAGAACCTCCACAGATACAGCTTGAGTCCAGCTCCAACCTTCTGTCCCATGGAGGGGAGGTGAGGATCCGATGTGACGTGTCGGGGTACCCTGAACCCCAGATATCCTGGAAACACGAGGATGTCTTTATCACCAATGACAGCAAGTATGTCACATAGAAATGACTCTCATTTCTTAATATGTATATTGGGTTATTTACAATAGGATGTGCTGTAAAAAGTAGAGTTACGCTGTATTTACCAACAAGGTCCAGTTTTAGGCTGCACACACACAATGATTTTCGTCCTGTGACTGTTCAACCTCATTTCACGTTTCTAAAGATTTTCCTAAGTTAGGCCTGGGAGCGCTTTTCTGAGCGTTTCTGATCTGAACAGCTCTTGCTAATGCAATGCTATGTGTGTGATCCCACTTCAGGGATGTGGTTTTTTTTTTAAATCCCCCATAGCATTACATTAGCAAGAGCTTTACAAATTACAAGCGCTTAGAAAAGTGCTGCTAGTGCTTTTCATCTGTGCGCCTGCGTTGGCCCAACTCTTGATCACAATCCCATCAAGCTTTGTAGCCGGGCATGCACTACGCGACTCAAGCACTCAGCTGCTGTAGGAGGCTGAACAGTTGAGCAAGGAGTGGGACTGGGAGGACAGTGAGGGAAATACAAGCAGGTGGGGGCTGGAAGAAGCCAGGTAAGCAAAGAACTGTATTTCATTTCACCTCTGATAGCCTTTAACCACTTCGCATCCAGACCTTGTTTTCCCCTTATTGACCAGAGCAGTTTTGACGCTTTAGCGGTGTCCCTATTCAATCAGCAATAACTTTATCCCTGCTCACTACACCTAAATGATCTATATATCGTTTTTTTCAAGACAAACCAGGCTTTCAGTTGGCTGATGGTGTAATGGTTAAGGGCTCTGCCTCTGACACAGGAGACCAGGGTTCGAATCTCGGCTCTGCCTGTTCAGTAAGCCAGCACTAAATCAGTAGGAGACCTTTGGCAAGTCTCCCTTACACTGCTACTGCCAATAGAGCGCGCCCTAGTGGCTGCTGCTCTGCTCTGGCGCTTTGAGTCCGCAAGGAGAAAAGCGCAATATAAATGTTATTTGTCTTTGTCTTTCAATGGGGGGTATTTAGTCCCAAGAACAATTTTGTTTTCTAGGCATTTTAATTAAAAAAATGCATTATTTCTCAGTTTTTAACAATTCCAGTTTAAAAATAAAAAGTGCCACAGTGATAAAACCATTCCACCAGTTAATGTCCCCCCTAATATAGTCAGATGTGCCCCGAGTATCAGCCTAACCTTCCCAGTTT
Organism: Hyperolius riggenbachi; assembly: GCF_040937935.1. Lineage (NCBI taxonomy): Eukaryota > Metazoa > Chordata > Amphibia > Anura > Hyperoliidae > Hyperolius > Hyperolius riggenbachi. The sequence continues at coordinate 242,171,549 of NC_090653.1, read as the reverse complement.
AGCCAGATGTGACCCCAATATCAGCACCCCCGTATAGTCAGATGTGTCCCATGTATCTACCACCCCCCAGTACAGAGAGACAGTAACGCCGCCAGGATTGGCACCCCTCATTATAGGCAGTTGTGTCCCCAGGATAAAATTTCCCCCATTATAGCCATATGTGCCCCCAGAATTGCCCCCCCCCCACCAATTATAGCCAGATGTGCCCCCAGTATTAGGTTACCCCCCCCAGATAATCAAATGATCCCCCATTGTCAGATGTCATCCCCCCCCAGTTACCCAGATGCCTGGCAGTTGTTTGCATCCCCAAACCCCCCTCCCCCCCCCCCCAGTGTGGATAGCCAGATGTCCCCTCCCCCCCCCCCCCCCCCATCAGGCAGCCCCTCCGTGCACAGATAGCTAAAAAAAAATGTAAATAAAGCTGCCTCTCTCACCTTACCTCGTTCCAGCGATGAGCCTGCAGCCTGAGCATCCGATCCCAGCTCTGAACTCAGCCGTGTATTGCCGGTGACCCGGGTCCCGGCTTGATGACGTCATCAAGCCGGGACCCGGGTCACTGGCAATACGCGGCTGAGTTCAGAGCTGGGATCGGATGCTCAGGATGCAGGCTCATCGCTGGAACTAGGAAAGGTGAGAGAGGCAGCTTTATTTACATTTTTTTTAGCCATCTGTGCACGGAGGAGGGGGAGATGAAGGATCACGCTGTTTGTTACAGCGGTGATCGTTCATCCGCAGGGGGGTCACTAATTGGCTACAAGGGAACATGTTCCCTTTCGCCAATTAGTAAGGCAACTGACAGTGCCGGGGGGTGCGCTCTGAAGCGCACCTGTCCCTGCACAAAAGGGCTTAAGGCAGGTCAGTATATCTACGTCGCTGTGGCTTGGAGAGTGCCACAGCTGACGTAGATATACTGTAGTGGTGGGGAAAGTGGTTAAAGGAATACTGTAGGGGTGTCAGGGGAAAATGAGTTGAACTCACCTGGGGCTTCTAACGGTCCCCCGCAGACATCCTGTTTTGGCGCAGCCACTCACCGATGCTCCGGCCCCGCCTCCGGTTCACTTCTGGAATTTCAGACTTTAAAGTCTGAAAACCACTGTGCCTGCGTTGCTGTGTCCTCGATCCCGCTGATGTCACCATTCAAGAGAGCACAGCGCAGGCCCAGTATGGTCTGCGTCTGCGCAGTACACTCCTGGCGACATCAGCGGGAGTGAGGACATGGCAACGCAGGCGCAGTGGTTTTCTGACTTTAAAGTCAGAAATTCCAGAAGTGAACTGGAGGCGGGGCCGGAGCATCGGTGAGTGGCTGCGCCAACACAGGATGTCTGCGGGGGACCATTAGAAGCCCCAGGTAAGTTCAACTCATTTTCCCCCGACCCCTCCTACAGTATCCCTTTAAGGATTACTTTAAAGTCTGATAAGCAGGCCTGGATTTACCCCGCAGGAGCCTATAGGTACAGATGTCCTGGCATCTTAAATTTCGCCCTCCATGAACCTAAAAACACCCCACCGAACTGCACCACAAGTCTGCTGGGTGTCCCAGATGTCACTTCGGAAGCAGGAGATTTGGGCGCATGAGACAAGTGGACAAAAAGGGCGCCCCATTCACTCCCATTATAAATATAGTTTAATGGGCGCCGAACAGGGAAAAAAGGGCGCCGGAGATTATTAACGTTTTACAAACGGCGCCCGGAGATTTTTAATGTTTTATAACTGAGCTTGTGACGATTTAACTTTACAAAATGAGCCCGTGACGAATAACGTTTATAAAAATACTCAACATATTTATCCTGTTTAATTAAAACATTATTTAACATTTTAACCTTTACTGTTTGTAAAACATTATTATTCACAAAAAAAAAGTGATCAGTACGTAACGTAAATTGCAATATATTTTTTACAATTACTATTTGAAAAACATTTCTAAAACATTATTATCCACCCAAAAAAATTATTAAAATTTTTTTATTTACATGTTTTATTTATTAATGTTTGTAAAACATTATTATCCATAGGGGGTCTTAGGTTTAGGCACCACCAGGGGGGTCTTAGGTTTAGGCACCACCAGGGGGGTCTTAGGTTTAGGCACCACCTGGGGGGTCTTAGGTTTAGGGGTAGGTACAGGGAGTGTTCAGTGTGAGAGTAGGGATAGGTATAGTTTTAGTACAAATTTAATAATACTAATCAACAGTTATTATGAATATACTTATATTAATATCATTGTTATAAACAATATTTTCACATTTTATTATAATAATAAACGATAAATCAAGATTATTCTTAACAATATATAATTATAATGTTTAAATAAATATTACTGTTTTCTTAACAAACGTAATTATAAGTTTCAGTTTAGAAACAGGGAAGATTAACGTTTTAAGATTTGCCGATTTCATACACATTATTTAATGATTTATAAATTCTTAAAACACTATTTGTAAACGAAATTCTACACAATATTTTTTTTATAAACGATAATATTGCTTATCGTTTACACCACGCGCCCTTTTTTCCCGACGCCCTTTTTTGATGTACGCGTCACTTCTCCCTTATTTTCCTTGCCTTGTAGGCAGCTAGAGGTGCCCTTTAGTATTAAGTAGCCCGAAGTACCCTCAATATGAAGTAGCTAGAGATGACCCGTCAGTAGAATGCCAAGAGCAGGGTGAGTAACCTCTTATCTAAACTCTCATAAGGACTCTTGTTCAGGGAGGGGATTAAGCCGTCTTTCCATCATCGGGCGCCTGTAGGCACGCGCCTACAGTGCCTTATGGTAAATCCAGCCCTGCTGATAAGAAGACATATATTTTCTATTGTCCAGCACCAGATGACACATTATAGGGGTGTATGCACCAAACTGCATTAAGCAGAAGTACGTGTGCAAAGTCTTATGTATGATGAGTAGAGCATAATGCACTGCATGTAATAAATTGCATTACACGCAAATCATCGTGCGGTAAGACTTTTCACACATTATTCTGTTTTAATCAGTTTATTGCATACACACCACATATCCATAATAATAATAAATCAGATAAGGAGAGATGACTTGTGAGTTAACAAGTTAGGGGAGATCATTCATGAAAACAGCTTTGTGAATCAGCCCCACAGTGTGAAGGGAATTCCGTAGAATTGACTGATGTGTCGCTCAGCCCATGCATTGCTGTGGTCAGCAGATTCCAATGTGTGCTCCGCCAACTGCCTATTTTTCTCTCTTGGAAAACAGACACACCATCATTGATGGCCACATCCTGCTCATAAAAGATGCCAGTGAGGAGAATTCTGGGAATTACAGTTGCGTAGCTTCCAATGACTTAGGGACAGATGAGCAGTCAGTGACGCTTATATACACCGGTAAGTGTTCTCCTCCAGAACCCTCTGCATAACTGAGGCCTTTTAAAGTCAATATATACTGTAGTTAATTTTGACCTTTGTGATAGAACTTCCAAAAGCCAGAGCTGTGAAGTCCTTGGTGCAAGTGCCCATCGGTGAGGACGCCATGCTGGAGTGTATGATTGAGGGGCTGCCTCCGCCACTGCTCGTATGGTACAAAGGTAAGAGCCATGTCTCCCATGCCTTTATCGTAGCGTTTTTATCCATGTTTTTCGTGCTGATGCCTTAGCATCTATTGGACCTATTGAGCTTTCTGGAACTGCTTCAAACAAGTACCATACTTTCCTCTAAAAGTTCCCTCTCATCAGTACTGTTAAATGCCACACTTTATTAAAGCGGACATGAGTTTAGAACTTTTTGTTCTAAAAAATAAGCAACAGCATAATAACCTTCAAAAATGTATTTGTTACAGCTGATACAAAATCCTGCAATAAATCTGTAATGTGCCTACTTCCTGCTTTCATGGAAGCAGACATAGGGTGAACATCCTGTGTTTACAGATTAGCTGCTCTGCCGAGGCAGCAAGCTGACACAGCTGGGAGATTACATTACAGTTGTGGAGGAATTAGACAGGCTAAACTCTCTAAATATATACAGGGTGCATGTATCTATGTTTTCCTTCTGTCCAAAGTTCAGGTTCACTTTAAGGCTGCATAAGCAGCGTAGAGTGCTCAGTATTAGCAGTAAGTAAAATGTTGTTCTGCTGTGCACATTTCTACTGATCCATGGAGAGAAGGAATTTGAAAATAGTAGAGTTGATAGCTGAGGATCATGTAGCTGGCAGCTGGTTAGTTAACCAGCAACTAGAAACTTTGGCTGAATGAAATACCCACTGTGGGCCAGTGAAGGGTTGCATCGTTGGAGAATTTTTCATGATCCTCCAGTGGCTGCGGTGGCTCTCTGCACAAGGCAGCTAGGGGACCAATGCTGTGCAATTTAAGGCCTAGTTGACATCATGATGTGCTTCCGTGCGCATTTGGAAGCGCGTATGATGCGTGACACACACAAGAATGGCAGAAGGCCATAGACAGCCATTTTGCCATTCACATAATAGGCGCTGCGCAGCAGTGCGATACACTATGATGCGCTATGGTTCTGTTGCATGTATTCTGTTCACAAGCGCAGCACTGACCCATTCACTGTAGTGATTGGGATCAGTAGCGTGTAGCAGCGCAGATGGCGTTCCGATCGTATAGCCATCTGCACGTCATGATGTGGACAAGACCTTAGCTGGATCAGGTCAGAGAGCATAAAGGGCATGGATCCTCCAGCAGCTGCAGTGGCTCTCTGCACCACACTCGTGTCCTTCTGACTGGCCAGCTGTCAGCTGTATATAGGTAAGCAGCCACTAGATGTGTACCATCATGTTTATCTGAAAGTCGAATGCCACAGCATATATATTGTTTACATGCCACAATGCGATGTAAACAATATATATTATATATACACAGGTACGTATGTATGCATGTTTCTTCTATATTGCTCTTCATTTGAGTTCTTTGGGTTCGGACGTACCAGGTTTAGTATATATTTTTTCCCCTGGTTTTTATTGTCTAAACCTATGGGTGTCTTATAGTACGAAAAATATGGTACTTTTCTCCTATGTTCCTGTCGCTTACAGTGAGCAGTAAAAATCTGACAGAACTGACAGTTTTTTCGACTAGTCCATTTCCTCATAAGGAATTCTCAGGGTTTTCTTTATTTTCAAAATTACTTATTGAACAGCAATTGCTCAGTCCAACTGCCAGAATAGTGTGCACATGTTTATATAGATCCTTTTCAGGAAATGCTCTTGTAAAGAATAAAGGAAACCCTGAGAATACCACATGAGGAGGTGGACTAGTCCAAAACCTGTCAGATTTTTTCTGCCTACCGTAAGCAACAGCAACATAGGAGAAAAGTAATTTATTGTGCATTTTACTCTGGAAGAAATGCACTTCCTATACGTCCCCGATTTACGAACGCCCGACTTACGAATGACCGCCTGATACGAACGGCATGAATTCTCTTGCCATGGGAGCAAGTAAAAAAAAAAACATTTTCAAATTGGACTTGTAGTTCTTGAGAAAAAATGGCTTTTATGGTGGCCATACATGGTACAATAAAAACGTTTGATTATCCCGTTTATTCGATCTAAATGATCGAATCAAATGAAAGTTGAAAATATAATTTCTTTTGATCAAGAAATTTGAACGATTATCCAGTTTTTTCGAGAAAAATCAGATCGGACATGCTGGAAAAATCTTTACATTCGATCTAACGGAATAATCGAACTAAATTATCTAATAAAAAAAAATGAAAAGTTGTACCATGTATGGCCACCTTTAAACTTCTATAAGCAGGTAGAGGGCAGAGGTGACACAGAGGGGGACACTGGAGGCACAGGGGGTAACAGAGGAGGTACAGGGGACAGAGATGGCACAGTGTTCCAACTTAAGAACAGATTGAGGTTAAGATCGAACCTACAGTCCCTATCTCGTTCGTTAACCGGGGACTACAAAAGTTGTATTTAGGATTAGTTCTACAAAATACTATTGTTTATCTCATACTCGTGAAGGACCAACCTTTGTTTGGCCCTCCACTAAGGTCCATTGTCAAGTGGTGTTTTCGTGTGAACACAGCCTTACCGTTGTCACGTGTGGTATGTCATTGCTGATTATACACTTGTATTGCCCCATCAGGTGACCAGGAATTGACAGGCCTTATTACTGGTACCCATGGCGGGACCCTGACCTTACAGGAAGTAGTAGCAGAGGATGCTGGGGAATATACCTGCGTGGCCTCCAATGAAGCAGGAACATCATCTGATGTTATTCAGGTGGAAGTGGGCAGTAAGTGAAATATATTTGTCTCAAATCTTTGTCTTATGTGTGTTTAAACATCCTACTACATATAAGGCGAGTGCTATAGATGTGAAACAGGAAATTCTATGTTACATGCCTAATCAGTATCATTCAGTTTTGATGTAAGCTTATAAATCACGAAACATGATTAGAATAGTAATAGCCATATGTGTAAATTACTAGATGTAGTTCTTTTTCTTCTTGAGTGTTTCTGTGCGTTTCTGAGTCATATTTTCTGCCTGCTGAATACCTGCTTTGAAAAGGTGACTGTCTTTGATGTCTGTCTCTCAACAATGGATGCCACCTTCGCTGTCACCTCAGCTGAGTCATCCCTGGGCGAGAAAGAACCGATGACACATTTTCAAATTTTTTTTTAATGAGTCTCAATGAGGTCAATTTGCAAAATTAGTCTTATGAGTTATCTCTCCTCATCAGTCTTTACTCCTCGTTTATCTCTCCTTGGGGCTTATTCACTAATAAGCAGTAGAATTGACATGTGCACATGTAAAGTTGAATGGCATTCGCACAAACTGCGTAATGGGTGCTGTGCAAATACAGAAGTTCACATTGCATACGTACACACGTTCATATTGCTGTGTGTACATGTAAATTTTACCGCAGTCTTAAAGATGAACTGTCACTAAAAATCTTAAAATGTATAACCTATACAAATAAGAAGTACATTTCTTCCTGAGTAAAATGAGCCATAAATTACTTTTCTCCTATGTTCCTGTCACTTACAGTAAGTAGTAGAAATCTGTCATTACCAATAGATTTTCGACTAGCCCATCTTCTCATAGGGGGGTTCTCAGGGTGTTCTTTCTTTTTAAAAGCACTTAGTGAATGGCAGTTGCTCCGTCCAACTGCCAAATTAAGGTGCAGTGAGCAGGGAAGATGGCCAGTATCTTTGTATACATCATTTTCGGGGAATGTCTTTATAAAGAATAAAGGCCATGCTGAGAATCCCCTATGGAGTGATGGCCTAGCCCAAAACCTGTCGGTAATGTCAGATTTCTACTACCTACTGTGAGTGACAGCAACATAGGAGAGAAGTAATTTATGGCTCATTTTACTCTGGGAGAAATGTACTTCTTCTTACCGTATATTCCGGCGTATAAGACTGGGTGTATAAGATGACCCCCCAACTTTTTCAGTTAAAATATAGAGTTTGTGATATGCTCACCGTATAAGACTACCCCTCTTCCAACGTACACCAAATAAAAATAAATAAATCATATACTGATGCTGTACTGTATGTGGTACCCAGTATATAACAGTATATAGTCAATTGACTGGTTGGATTGGTCAGCTCTCCCTGTCTCCCTGTTTATCAGAGCAGTATGGAAGAATAGATTGCGCTGGCCCACCCTTGTATCCTATTTACCTCCCTCTCTGCCCCTCAGATCTCACACGTGCACCTACACCGCTTCACTACAGTCCTCAGCAGTGAGATCTGAGAGGCGGTAACAGGATAGGGAGTATCATCCGGCATCAATGATACCCGGCGTATAAGACGACTCCCAACTTTTCAGAAGATTTTTAATAAAAAGTAGTCTTATACGCAGGAACATACAGTATTTGTATGTGTTTTAAATTTTAAGATTTTCGCGACAGTTCCTCTTTAACCACTTAGCATCCAGATCTTGTTTCCCCCTTATGGACCAGAGCAGTTTTGACAGTTTAGCTATGTCCTTATTTATTAAGAAATAACTTTATCCCTACTTATGTCACAGAAATAAAATATATATTTTTTTTTCCAAGACAAACTAGGCTTTCATTGTATGCCATTTTTTCCCCTTGAACAATTTTGTTTCCTATTCATTTTTAATGGGAAAACAAGGAAAAAAAATAGAAAAAACACATTAATTCTCAGTTTTACCAATTCCAGTTTAAAAATAAAAAGTGCTACTTTTTGATAAAAACACACACATTTTGTTTGGCTATTCTTACTGCTTATCACAAAACTTAGATTATGTTCCTGTCACAATTTATGGTGAAGATATTTGATTCTGAAATAATGCTACAGAGTGTATTTTTCACTATGAACTGAGAAAATAAAAGTATTTTTAATGGTAAAAATTTATCTCATTAGCTCAGGAAACTTATATTCACGTTCACCAATTGGTGCTGCATCAGATAGTGCCAGAAATGTGCACAGGAGCAAGACCAATCCTGCACAGCACTGCTTCTGCTACAAGATGTATATCTACTGACTCGTGGCTTAGATGAAGTCACAGAGGACGTAGATATACTGTAGTGGTGGATAAAGTGGTTAATTCAGGATCTAGGTTTACTCATCTGTCTTCACTCACATTTAGCTATCCTTATTTATCCCAACTCATGAGTTATTTCTCCTTATCTGTTTATCTCATGAACTAATCTGATAAGAGAGAGATTTGTCAGCTGCCCACACACCACAGGTAGTTTCCCGATCAATTTCATGCTGAAATCGTTCTGGAATGGCCCTGTGTGCTGCTCCGCTGCTGTGCCCACCTAATGCCCACCGTGCCAAAGTGTATACATTACCTGTCTGCAGCCTCCGCTTGTCCCCCACTGCTCCACGCACATTCTTCTCTTCCACATACATGCACGCCCCGCGCCTCTAGTAAGGGCACGCATGTGTGACGTCACACACGCCCTTACCAGGAAACGACTTGGGGCGCTCATGTATATGAAAGCGGATGGTTTCGAAAATCTTCAGAAAATTGCACGCCGTTCCCTCCACACTCCCGACCAATCAACTTTGGCTCGACATCTTGCGGCATGCTCTATCGACAATGCGACCAATTTCCATCCCGAAATTGATTGCTTTGTCAATCGGGCATGCACTTGACGGGACTGACTTTCATCCAGTTCGATTGTAATAATCGACTTAGATGGTCTATCGGCCACCAAGTCGCCTGATGTATGGCATCCTTAAAGCAGATCCAAGATGAAAAATTAACTGTAACAAGAACCTTGTATATATATCTTATGTAAAGTTTAGATGGTTTACACAGCAAATCTAACTGCAAACAGCTTCAACAGTATATGATTATTTCTTCCTGTGATACAATGGGGGCAGCCATGTTCTGTCTGTGATCATTACACACAGGCAAGCTGATCTGCATCTCCAGCCCTCGCCTGTGAAAACGTCACTCCCCTCTTCTCATCCCTCCTCCCCTCGGCCTCTGAAATCTCTGGCTAGTAACACCTCCTCCTTCTGCCCAGACTGAGCTTCCATAAGCCCTTGCTACTAAGGCTTAGAGTGCCAAGGCACTGGGGAAACTGTGGATGAGGCTTGTTTAGTTTATAGGGAATTAGAGTATTAAAATAAAAACAAAAAAATATTGGGCTTGAGGAATGCCCTGGAAGGAAGGCAATGAGTAAAAGTTTATTTCGGATCCACTTTAAGAGGCACAGACATATATAGTTCATTGCTACACGGTTTCATTGCAATTTAAGCTATTAAGGTACCTATTAACAGTGCAATTGAAGAAGTGATTGATTCAGAGCCTTTATGAAAATAGAGAAGCTGGTGGGTCCAGTCGGTCCTAAGCAGTTGCATTGTAGCGATCAATTCCTTTAAGAACTTGGCGATTGGCACGGCAGATTTTTCTAAACATACCATCACAAGAAGTACTGATATCAGGAAAAGTTTGAATCCGCTAATGCTATGGATGAATTAAAAACAATCCTTTCTTTCAAAGAAAAACAAAAATTTGCCTTCTTAAAATGATTATTCAAGACAAATAACATTTATATTGCGCCTTTCTCCTGACAGACTCAAAGCGCCAGAGCTGCAGCCACTAGGGTCCATGCAGTAGCAGGGCTTGATTTACTAAGAGGTGCTAACCTACTTAGCACGTCTAAAGTCTTAAGGCGCGCTAACCAGGGTGCTAAGTAGGTTAGCACCAGTTTTCTCAATCAGATCGTGCGCTAAGTACCGCGCGCAAAGTCCTATGCGCGCGCTAAGTCCCATAGGCTTTAATGGGCACTTCGCGTGGAGCGCCCTGCGCTCCGTGCAGGTACTTTGCGCACGATCACTACTTCTCACATTTCAACTGAGTTTAGACGTGCTAAGGGCCAGTGCTAAAGTTAGCACCGTTTTGTAAATCAAGCCCTAGCAGTGTTAAAGGGAACCTAAACTGAGATGGATATGGATGTTTCCTTTTAAACAATACCAGTTGTTTGGCTGTCCTGCTGGTCTCTTTGGCTGCAGTAGTGGCTGAATCACACATCTGAAACAAGCATGCAGCTAATCCAGTCTGACTTCGGTCAGAGCACCTGATCTGCATGCGTGTTCAGGGGCTGTGGCTGAAAGTATTAGAGACACAGGATCAGCAGGAGAGTCAGGCAACTGGTATTATTTTAAAAGGAAAAATCCATATCCTTCTCAGTTTAGGTTCCCTTTAAACAGTCTAGACCAAGTAGTCCTTGCAGAATAGGTGCAGGCTTACTGGTTGGAGTGAGCATATGATGTCCCCCACAATGCATCACTGCAACATTTCATCATTTCAAAGAAATGATCATTCACTAAAAATTTCACAGTTGATGGGTAAGTAAGCGTAAGACTTGCTTGTATGTAATACAGGCGTCAGTGTTGTGTTTTAAGGATTGTGGTTTTGGAATATTGAAGCCGTACCCCATTGTGGATCTTACTCTGTATTAACTATTTAACCTTATGGCAGGTTTTACATCTATCTGTGCGATTTCTGCCCGCATTTTTCTTCTGCCCTTTGTAAAATCTTTCCTCTCCCTGATTTCCATTCTTAAAGAGAACCTGTATATAAAAAAAACTCCCCTGGGGGGTACTTACCTCGGGTGGGGGAAGCCTCAGGGTCCCAATGAGGCTTCCCCCATCCCTGTAGCTGCAGGCAATCCAGCGCTGGCTCCCCCGAAGCCTCCGGCAATCCTCCCAGACAATCCTGACAAGGGATGATATATTTAATAATAAACAACTTTGGAGCGATCAGACCCCACCAACAGAGAGCTCTGTCAGTGGAGGGAAAAGGGGGAAGGGGGGATCACTTGTGTGCTGTGTTGTGTGGCCCTGCAGCGAGGCCTTAAAGCTGCAGTGGCCAATTAGGAAAAAATAGCCTGGTCTTTAGGGGGGTTTAACACTGCGGTCCTCAAGTGGTTAAGCCACCAGCAAGGAAGAAAATACTAGAATTTGACAATACTTTTTTGCCTATTGTTTGGTAAAATTATCTCCTAGGAGAAAACGACTATTTGTGGCTGTGGTGCCCCTTTAAAGCTGTTCCCTGGCGTCCCTCTCTGCTGCTGGTGAGACTGTATGTTGCTCCCTGTTATCCCCGAAGCAGTAATCCCATCACGTTTCCTTTTTATGTTAGGCTAACGTTATTTCTCATTCAGTTTTCCTTTTAAAGCGTTTAGTCTTTCATGCCTCTAAGCAGCTTCCCTCCGTCCCCCGGGAGCCACGCAAGCCCTACGCCTACAGCTACCTGTCTTTGTAACTTCCCCAAGCAAGAGCTTCACAAAGAGCAATGCAAAGGCCCCGACATTACAGCCTCCGCGCTCGGAGTCCCAGGCCTGCACTTATTAATGTTCTGCTTTCCCTCCTGCGGTGATTCTGTACAAGCGAATTCCCTCTACAGAAAAGGAAAACACCTCTCGCACCTCAATAGGGACTAATTTGTAATTCTCCTCTCTGTGTGGCTGACTGTATTTCCCGCTACTGGTGGCTGGGAGTCAGCAGGAGGCAGATATTTGAACTGTCACCCACCCTCTCCCTCAAAGGTCCATTGCTGCCTCCCCAGCCTGGAATACTTTACAGCTATTAGGCCGCTCTTGTACTCTCAGGCTACTTATTTAGGCTTTGAAATTTGTCTGAAGATAATTACAGTGCTCTGGCCATGGCCCCCTCAACATTAAGGAAATTAACAGTGTACTATTATTTTCCAACCTCTAGTGACTGACTGGCTGCGTACAGAACAATGGAAGCTTAGCCCTGCGCTCGTGAATGAAAATCAATGCACATTTTTGGAAACCGAAAATTTTATAATTCAAGTTATTATTATTTTTTTTGAGAGATGAGAGAGAGAGAGAGAGAGAGAGAGAGAGAGAGAGAGAGAGAGAGAGAGATTAGAGAGAGAGAGAGAGAGAGAGAGAAAGAGAGAGAGAGAGATGGAGGCATGAGCAGTGAAAAGGAGAAGGGAAATAAATGGACGGGGAGAGCAATAGAAAGTTGAACAGAGAGAAATGGAGGTATGGGCAGGAAAAGGAGAGAGATAACTGGGCACAGGGAGTTGGAGGTGTGGATACCAGGAGCGAGAAATGGACAGGGCCTAATTTTCTGGAAAGGCCTCAAAGGCCTAGGCCTTGGGCAGAAGCTAGCCAAGGAGCAGCTGGACATGGAAAAGGATTGGTGCATATTAAAGAAGTGACTGGAATGGAATACCGAGGTTGCAAATAAGGAGCAATACATAAAAATAGGGAGCCGAAGCCCAAGGCATCTGTACATAACTGAAAGACGCTGCTATACATGAAGATAAGGTATGGAAGAGGGGGCTGCACAAGGATTAGGAAAGGGTTGATGCACATGGAAGGGAACCACAAAAACGTTGGCCTAGGGCGGAAAAAATATAAATCCGACCTTGGAAATGGAGAGGGGGGGGGGGGGGGTGAAGGTATGGACAGAGATAGAGTACCTTAAACATTCCCTGCCAAGCTGAGCTGGACAGGTTTCCTGTAATGCTGGGGGGGGGGGGCATACTTTCTGACCACCCAGCGCAACAAGGCTAAGAGCTGGATAATGGAAGAGGCTCCACAGATGGACACAGAAGTAATGAACATGGGAGCAAGATTGCCCAGAGCAAATGCAGCTCTGGGCTGCCTATCAGGCTAGATGCTATGTGATCCAATACACAACAGACGTAGTCGGTAACAGGCTTGGGTCATACACGTTAATTCAGATGTCAGTCGTATTGGGAGAATTAGGCAGATTCGTAGTCGAGAGTCAGGCAAAGGTCGGTACACAATACAATATACAGTATTACAAATAATACAATACTGACTGACTAGAGTACATATATATCGTGCTGATGCGCAATATATGAAATGTAGCTCTCAAATAACTCACTAGCTAAAGCACAAGTAATGACAATTAACAAGACAGACAACAGACAGACAGACGGAATGCTCGGCCAATCTAGTCGCTGTTTCAGCAACGGCATCATTCACACTGAGATAGGAGCGTAACTAATGGCATCCGCTGCTATAGTTCGTCCTCAAGAACAAGGCTAGAAGGAATACTACCAGTCACCATCGTGGTGCTGGCAGAATCCAAATTATCAGGATCAGAAGGACTTCACTGACCCCTGCAGGTCAGCAAACGTCCAGCAGACATGAAAATACAGAGCAAGGCATTATAAATTTTTACAATAACAACTTTCACAGCATAGACCGAACGACAACTCAGAGAGCTGAACGCTATGTCGGGCGGGGTCTGAAATGGGAGGCAGAGTTTTATGCTGGCATCAGCCAATGGATGCAGGTATGCAAATTCCCACACAGCTGAATGGTAATCTTTCAATCCTGAGCTGGCTTGATTACCATTTGCTAGCTGAAAGACTATCATAACAAATACATGCAGTATTATGCAACAACATGCATGTAGGAAATCCAGGGCTATCTGGCTGCAGTTCAACTGCAGCAAACAATAGGAGGAATCCTGACAGCATCCTGAACTGCTCTGAACTGCAGAGTGATTGCAAATGACAATAAGACTCACTGCGATTGCGCAATCGAATGCAAGCAGACACGTCAGAACTGCAAGCGACAGAACATGCTACAGGAGAGATCCTGACATTTCCATAACTGCTTGAGATACAGACGAGAGTGCTGTCCTACTGGGCCCACCTACAGAACAGCAGCCCTGATTTACTCCACTATAAAGTCATGATGCACCATGAAGACCAAGAAAAGCCATGTGCCCTGAAAGAAGTGGTCAGCTCTGTTCTCCCTCCAAACCCATATCCACAGGTCCTGTCAAGAGCCTTGATAAAAACACCCTCAGCCAAGAGCAAAGAGGACTATGTGGATAAAATTGAGGAGCCAAATTAAACTGCCACAAAAGCTAACCTTGTACCATCACTACAGAGAGAATGTAAATTGGCCTCCTACTTTAAAAAATCTCCAAAATTCTCAAGAGAGGCAAATTCTGAGTGTCTACAGACTGAGGGCTCACAAGCTGGAAATTGAGTTGGAGAGACACAGACAGATGTACAAACTCATAGAGAATAGACTATGCCATTGCCTACACTGTGAGCAGAAGACCCTGGAGGATGAGGCACACTTCCTGCTGCTCTACCTCAATTACTGCAACCAGGGACACTTTCTTTAGGAAATTGCAGGACCTAATTGAAAGCACTCACTCATTACAAGATGTTAGAAAACTTTTCACTCTACTAGGAGAGGAGAAATTTATAGTGACAATCGCTACACACTATGTCACAGCATACTACAGACTGAGAGGAGGAATCCACAGTGACAATTGCTGCACACTAAGTCACAGCGTGCCACACATGGAGAGAAGCATAAATTAATTGTAAACCTAAAAATGTCCACAGACTGCTTACCTATTATACCTCTACACAACCCCGGAACTCACCTCCAGTCATGTCCCCCATTTCTCCTTGCTTTGGCATTGCCTGTATGTATCTTGGTCATGCCAATAAAGCTATTTTTATTTGATTTGAAAAAGAAAGAGATGAGAAAAGAGAGAAGAATGGATGAGGCAGTTACTGAAGAAAATACCCCTGAAGCCATCAAAATCGTTGTCTGACAACCTAACCTTGTGAGTATTGTTCCACACTCAGCACTCATCAGCTGTTTACCTTTTGAAATAAATGAGCACTGGTACACTGGATGTTTGTTTTGTTCAAGACGGCATAATGATCCAGCATGATGGATCTTGAAGTGATGGTTGGGAGGCAAGTCTATTGTTCCCCTTATTACCCTGCTCACAGTAGCTGCTCCGTTGTCCCTGCACCCTTCTTCATACACACAGAATGCTGTTGCCAAGCGATGTGTCTCGTCAGCCTTGGTGCCCCGCAGTGCCACGCATAGGGCGGAGTTCAAAACCCAGATTTAGATATTTCATGGATGACTGTACAGACAGCAGAATACCACATATTTTTTTTACTGTAGCGGTTCCTTAAATTGTACCTGAGATGAAGAGAACAATAGGATTTTTTTCTTACCTGGGGCTTCTTCTGGCCCCCTTTAGTCTGTCAGCTGCCTCAATTTTGTCCTGGCCCCTTCCGTTGTGCCACAGTCAACCCTATTACAGTCCGTAACTCAGCTCAGGCGCATGTGTGGACCCGGCCATGTACCTTCCCATTCCCAATCACTTTGCATGTGCAATTAAGCAGCTGAAAACAGAGGTGCCAAAATAGAATAAAATACACTAAAAATCGTTTGAAACACGAAATAGTGGTGGACTTTCCTCCCCAACAAAAACTCAAAGTCGAGATTCAGCATAAATCAGACTTAAATCAAAAAGCTGTAGTCAGGCAATGCATTTCGCAGGCATTCACCTGCTTCTTCAGGCAAAAAAAGTAGCAACTTTTCTGAGCTCAAAGCCAAAAATAGCACCTCCATGCATGTGCATTTTGTTAAGACTTGTACCTGTGTTTGCGAAGAACGGGCTTGGCCACGGTAGCGTGATGGAGGAGGTGCGCAGCCCAAAACAGCGCATGTGCAGTAGCCCACAACCTAGCTGGACCACAGACTTCACAACAGCATAGCGGATCAGACCAGAAGGACATCTAGGCAGCTCAGTGGCGCACGGAGGGGGTTGTTCTGGGTGTCTAGAACACCCCCCTGCACCGAGACCGGAAGTGGGGCTGCCGCATGGCCCGGCCGGCTGGGGAGAGAAGACAGAATAAAATGATGGAGGCGCCAGCCGCGCTAATAAGGGATGCGGGAGCCGGCTTTATTCCTCGCTCCCTCCCTCCCTCCCTCTGAATGCCCCTCGCCTGCGGTGAATGTGTGCCCGGCTCCCCCATGAGTGTGTGCGCAGCGGAGCGGTAGGTCCTCTTACCGCAGATCAGGCGCACCAGCAACTGGAGTCTCATGCTTCCTGTTTACCATGACGTCACAGGAAGCAGAGAGACTAGTTGCTGGTGCGCCTGATCTGCGGTAAGAGGACCTACCGCTCCGCTGCGCACACACTCATGGGGTAGCCGGGCACACATTCACCGCAGGCGAGGGGCATTCAGAGGGAGGGAGGGAGCGAGGAATAAAGCCGGTTCCCGCATCCCTTATTAGCGCGGCTGGCGCCTCCATCATTTTATTCTGTCTTTTCTCCCCCGGGCAATCTTCTCCCCACACAGAGGGCGGGCACCTTCCTTCACCTATCTTATACTGGGGGGCATATACCTATCTAATCTATCCTGGGGGGCATATACCTATCTAACCTATACTCAGAATCAGAATCATCTTTATTATCGCCAAACACACCGAGTGGTGTGCCTGGAATTGCTTGTGGTTCACATGGCATATACATATAACAACACTTAACAACGCATGGCAGAGATAGCAAAGGCAAGCAGGACATACATACATTTAGAGCATCTCAGTATTAAGTGGAGTCCTGGGGGGGGGGGGGGGGGGGGGGAGTGATCGCTACTGTGGGAGACCATGTTTCAGTCAGAGTTTACAGCTGAGAGGGAGGGATGCCTGGGGCTAGGGTGACCCCGGGATGTAGGCCGGGAAGGGGGGGGGGGGTTGAGTTCAGTGAGTTCAACAGAAGAACTGCTTGTGGGAAGAAGGTGTTCATGCGCCTAGTGGTCTTGGCGGGGATGGATCTAAGACGGCGTCCCAGTGGAAGGGTCTCGAAGTATCGTCTGCCCGGGTGGGAGGGGTCGAGTAAGATCTTGGAGGCCCTTGTCTCCATTCTTGTGGAGTAGAGGAGATCTAGGGAGGGCAGGTGGGTGGCAATGATCTTTTCTGCAGCTTTTATCACTCTGTGGAGTTTGTATTTGTCTGTAGCGGTTGCTCCTGCGTACCAGACGATGATGGAGCAGCAGAGGATGGATTCGATGGTCGCAGAGTAAAAGCTGGTGAGCAGATCCCGTGACATTCCGAATTTTTTCAGTTGGCGTAGGAAGAAAAGCCGCTGCTGAGCTTTCTTCTGGGTTCTGGTGGTGTTCTGCCCCCATTTGAGGTCGCTTGTTAGGGTTGAGCCTAGGAACCGTACGCTTTGGACTCTGGAGACCTCGGACCCGTCGATGAACACTGGTAGGGGGGCCGGAGGGAGTTTCCGGAAGTCCACGATAAGTTCCACGGTCTTTGCTGTATTGAGAACAAGATTGTTGTCCTTGCACCAGTTACAGATCCTCGCAACTTCGTTTCGGTAAGCGTCCTCCCCGTTTCTGTCGATGAGGCCGATAAGCGTGGTATCATCTGCGAATTTGATAACTTTGACGGTGTCGGAGGCCGAGGTACAGTTGTTAGTGTACAGAGAAAACAGGAGAGGGGATAGCACGCAGCCCTGCGGGGCCCCAACGTTGGTGGATCTCTCGCTGGAGATGCAACTGCCAAGCTTGACCCGTTGAGTTCTGTTGGAGAGAAAGTCCTTTACCCACCCGCAGAGGAGGGAATCCGCCCCAAGATGCGCAAGGTTGTCGATCAGAATGTCCGGGCAGATGGTGTTGAAAGCCGAGCTGAAGTCTAGGAAAAGGACCCTAGCATAGGCTTTTGGACTGTCGAGGTGTTCCGAGATGTATGCCAGGCTGACATTGATGGCATCGTCAACTGATCGGTTTTCCCTGTAGGCAAACTGGAGTGGGTCAAGGAGGGTGCGGGTGGAGTGCTTCAGGTGGGCCAGCACTAGCCTCTCGAATACTTTCATGATGATGGGGGTCAGGGCCAAATGCATGTGCATTTTGTTAAGACTTGTACCTGTGTTTGCGAAGAACGGGCTTGGCCACGGTAGCGTGATGGAGGAGGTGCGCAGCCCAAAACAGCGCATGTGCAGTAGCCCACAACCTAGCTGGACCACAGACTTCACAACAGCATAGCGGATC
Organism: Hyperolius riggenbachi; assembly: GCF_040937935.1. Lineage (NCBI taxonomy): Eukaryota > Metazoa > Chordata > Amphibia > Anura > Hyperoliidae > Hyperolius > Hyperolius riggenbachi. Next base: position 242,153,287 of record NC_090653.1, on the reverse strand, counting down.
AGACCAGAAGGACATCTAGGCAGCTCAGTGGCGCACGGAGGGGGTTGTTCTGGGTGTCTAGAACACCCCCCTGCACCGAGACCGGAAGTGGGGCTGCCGCATGGCCCGGCCGGCTGGGGAGAGAAGACAGAATAAAATGATGGAGGCGCCAGCCGCGCTAATAAGGGATGCGGGAGCCGGCTTTATTCCTCGCTCCCTCCCTCCCTCCCTCTGAATGCCCCTCGCCTGCGGTGAATGTGTGCCCGGCTCCCCCATGAGTGTGTGCGCAGCGGAGCGGTAGGTCCTCTTACCGCAGATCAGGCGCACCAGCAACTGGAGTCTCATGCTTCCTGTTTACCATGACGTCACAGGAAGCAGAGAGACTAGTTGCTGGTGCGCCTGATCTGCGGTAAGAGGACCTACCGCTCCGCTGCGCACACACTCATGGGGTAGCCGGGCACACATTCACCGCAGGCGAGGGGCATTCAGAGGGAGGGAGGGAGCGAGGAATAAAGCCGGTTCCCGCATCCCTTATTAGCGCGGCTGGCGCCTCCATCATTTTATTCTGTCTTTTCTCCCCCGGGCAATCTTCTCCCCACACAGGGGGCGGGCACCTTCCTTCACCTATCTTATACTGGGGGGCATATACCTATCTAATCTATCCTGGGGGGCATATACCTATCTAACCTATACTCAGAATCAGAATCATCTTTATTATCGCCAAACACACCGAGTGGTGTGCCTGGAATTGCTTGTGGTTCACATGGCATATACATATAACAACACTTAACAACGCATGGCAGAGATAGCAAAGGCAAGCAGGACATACATACATTTAGAGCATCTCAGTATTAAGTGGAGTCCTGGGGGGGGGGGGGAGTGATCGCTACTGTGGGAGACCATGTTTCAGTCAGAGTTTACAGCTGAGAGGGAGGGATGCCTGGGGCTAGGGTGACCCCGGGATGTAGGCCGGGAAGGGGGGGGGGGGTTGAGTTCAGTGAGTTCAACAGAAGAACTGCTTGTGGGAAGAAGGTGTTCATGCGCCTAGTGGTCTTGGCGGGGATGGATCTAAGACGGCGTCCCAGTGGAAGGGTCTCGAAGTATCGTCTGCCCGGGTGGGAGGGGTCGAGTAAGATCTTGGAGGCCCTTGTCTCCATTCTTGTGGAGTAGAGGAGATCTAGGGAGGGCAGGTGGGTGCCAATGATCTTTTCTGCAGCTTTTATCACTCTGTGGAGTTTGTATTTGTCTGTAGCGGTTGCTCCTGCGTACCAGACGATGATGGAGCAGCAGAGGATGGATTCGATGGTCGCAGAGTAAAAGCTGGTGAGCAGATCCCGTGACATTCCGAATTTTTTCAGTTGGCGTAGGAAGAAAAGCCGCTGCTGAGCTTTCTTCTGGGTTCTGGTGGTGTTCTGCCCCCATTTGAGGTCGCTTGTTAGGGTTGAGCCTAGGAACCGTACGCTTTGGACTCTGGAGACCTCGGACCCGTCGATGAACACTGGTAGGGGGGCCGGAGGGAGTTTCCGGAAGTCCACGATAAGTTCCACGGTCTTTGCTGTATTGAGAACAAGATTGTTGTCCTTGCACCAGTTACAGATCCTCGCAACTTCGTTTCGGTAAGCGTCCTCCCCGTTTCTGTCGATGAGGCCGATAAGCGTGGTATCATCTGCGAATTTGATAACTTTGACGGTGTCGGAGGCCGAGGTACAGTTGTTAGTGTACAGAGAAAACAGGAGAGGGGATAGCACGCAGCCCTGCGGGGCCCCAACGTTGGTGGATCTCTCGCTGGAGATGCAACTGCCAAGCTTGACCCGTTGAGTTCTGTTGGAGAGAAAGTCCTTTACCCACCCGCAGAGGAGGGAATCCGCCCCAAGATGCGCAAGGTTGTCGATCAGAATGTCCGGGCAGATGGTGTTGAAAGCCGAGCTGAAGTCTAGGAAAAGGACCCTAGCATAGGCTTTTGGACTGTCGAGGTGTTCCGAGATGTATGCCAGGCTGACATTGATGGCATCGTCAACTGATCGGTTTTCCCTGTAGGCAAACTGGAGTGGGTCAAGGAGGGTGCGGGTGGAGTGCTTCAGGTGGGCCAGCACTAGCCTCTCGAATACTTTCATGATGATGGGGGTCAGGGCCACAGGTCTGAAGTTGTTGAGTTCCCTGTTCCCTGGTTTTTTGGGGACGGGGATAATTGTGGACCTTTTGAGGCAGGAAGGGACCTTTCCTTCTGATAAGGATTTGTTGTAGAGGGAGGTGAGGATGGGGGCTAGTTGGATTGCGCAGGTTCTCAAGCAGAGAGAGGACACCCCATCCGGTCCTGAGGCTTTTCTAGGGTTGAGTCTGCGGAGGTGTCGTAGCACATCCCCCTCCTGTACTGCGGTCAGAGCGGGGATGCCCCCGGCCCCTGAGGGGCCCTGGGCGTCTTCCTTCGCGGATGCCTGATGCCTGAAGTCTGGAGCTGACTGGGCTGCCGGGGCCCCAGGCTGCTTGGGTTGGAGATCAAATCTGCAGTAGAACTCGTTGAGTTCCTCCGCTAATTGTGAACTGGGGGCTGCTTGATGAAGGGGAGGTTTGAAGTTCGTTGCCGCCTTGAGTCCCTTCCAGACTTCTCGCGAGTTGTTGGACTGTAGGCTGAGGCCTACCTTATTAGAGTAGGTCCTTTTTGCGGCTTTCAGATCTCTATTCAGGGTGTTCCTGGCTTCCCTGTACTCTTCTGGGGTGCCCGACTTATGTGCCTCCTCCTTGATCTTCCGGAGACGTCGTAGGTTGCTGTTGAACCAGGGCTTATCATTTGGGAAGACTTTGAAGGTTTTGGTTGGAATGCATGCATCCTCGCAGAAGCGGACGTAGGAGAGGATGTTTTCAGACCATTCCTCCAAGGTGGGTGCCTCCAGGGTCGACCAGTCGGTGCATTCCAGGCACGCCTGCAACCTCAGTTTTGCGTCCTCTGTCCACTTTTTGACGGTTCTAGTGATGGGCTTTGACGACTCAAGCTGCCTTCTGTAAGTGGGGGTCAGGTGGATCACGCAGTGATCTGAGTTCCCTAGGGGAGCGCCTCGAGAGGCCTTGTAAGCGTTTCTGAGGGTTGTATAGCATTTGTCTAGGGTGTTGTGGTTCCTGGTGGGGCAGGTGATGTGCTGCTGGTAGTGGGGCAGCTCCTGTCGCAGGTTTGCGCTGTTGAAGTCCCCTAAGGTGATGATGAGGGCCTCCGGGAAGGCAGTTTCCCACTCCGAGATATAATCACTCAGTGTTCTCAGGGCACTCCTGGTGTTGGAATCCGGGGGGATGTAGACCCCAATCAGAATGAAGGAGGAGAACTCCCTAGGTGAGTACCTGGGCCTACAGTTGATGGCTAGGAGTTCGACGTCAGGGGAGCAGAACTTGCTGAGGAGTGAGATGTTGGTACACCAGTCGGAGTTTGCGTAGAGGCATGTGCCGCCTCCTCTCGTTTTCCCGGAGAGGTCTCGATCCCGGTCTGCCCAGAAGAGGGAGTAGCCTGGCATCTGTACAGCGTTGTCCGGGACATTTTCGTTGAGCCAGGTCTCCGTGAAGCAGAGCACAGGGGTGTTCTTGCTTAGCGAGGGTTTACGGCCGAGCAGTAGGAGCAGTTCATCCACCTTGTTTTGGGGGGCATATACCTATCTAATCTATACTGGGGGGCATATACCTATCTAACCTATACTGGGGGGCATATACCTATCTAACCTATACTGGGGGCATATACCTATCTAACCTATACTGGGGGGCATATACCTATCTAATTTATACTGGGGGGCATATACCTATCTAACCTATACTGGGGGGCATATACCTATCTAACCTATACTGGGGGACATATACCTATCTAATCTATACTGGGGGGCATATACCTATCTAACCTATACTGGGGGCAACTATATGGGCTACCTATACTGGGGGGGGGGGGACCTATAGCTGGCTACCTATACTGCGGGCACCTATACCTGTCTCCACGTTGGGGGCGCATTTTACGCCCTCACCCTGGGTGCAATTTAGCCTAGAAACTGCTAGTATTTGGCTCCACCCACACCATATTTTGGCCACGCCCACACGCCACTTTCAGGAACCCCCCCCCCCCCTTGGAAATCCTGGATTTGCCCCTGCAGCTGACAGACTACAGGGGTCTGGCAGAAGCCCCAGGTCAGTAAAAATCTTCTTGTTTCCCTCGTCACTGGTTTACTTTAAATATAAACACTCCAAACTGTTGATAATCTGCTTTATGGCTGGTCCTCTTAGAGAACACTAGTCTGCAAACCCCTGCACTAACTCTGGTTTGCTTCAGACTCTGCAGTGACGTAAAAACCAAAGCGAGCTTCTCTTTGCTGTTTCTATGGAGCCCGCTTTCAGCCTGCGAAACCAGCTTAACAAAAAGTATTTACGACATCTCTATTAGTGTAATAATATTTACAGGCCTCCGACCAGCCCCACTTTACGATGTAGAGCTGGACGTTTAATAACATCGTATTGGACGGTGGATACAGCGCTCTCTTCTTTTCCTCTACCTGAAGGATGGGGATGTCAGATCATTGCTCTGGCTGTAGGATTTGGCTTTCAGCCTCCATCTATCTCATGCCTGTGTAATCTTCTAAACCTCTTCCTGACAGTAACACATCTCCTAGTCGCTCTTGTTCCTGTCTCTAGTCCATGAGGTACAGCTGCAAAACTCTTCAGAGCCTGTAATGGTAGACTTGTAACGGCATGATGAAAAAGGAAGCCAAGCCCCAGGGGGGGCAGACATTACAACCCCATTAGGAGAAGAAGGGGCCAGTTCAGAGGAACATGAATAACTCTGCAGGCATCTAAAGACTTCAGACGTATCCTGAACAAGCCACTTTTCATCAGTGTTCAATTGCGATGTTCGGATGAGAAAATGGAAGTGATAGACAAATAATAGGGCTTAAAGCCCAAGTTAATGGCGCAGCTTTTTATAGGCATTTAGGGTCCAAGTCCAGACAGAAACAGAACCTTCAATATGAAACGGACATCTGCTGTTGTCAACATCACATTCTTTTTTTTGGCTTATAAAGTTTTCAATAATAATTTCATCAAGGTTTCTCCCAGTGGCTCGACTCTTACCTGATCCAAACCTTCCGGACATCTGACAATAATGAAAGCAGTAAGTGGCGGCTGAATTTACTACAGTGTTCTCAGATTATACTGTTGCTACATTGCAAAGCATGATGGGAGATGAGTATCTGGAGAGCAGTGGGTGGCTCCTCACACACCAGAGTGCAGCAGCTCCACACAGAGACCAGTATTGTGAATGATGCTAGCATGCTACTTGTAAATTCATCCCCATTTCAAGACTGAAGCTGATTGTTTTTTGGGAACCCACTGTTTTATTTGTGTATTCTTTACAGCAGGGGTCTCAAACTCGCGGCCCGCGGGCCATTTGCGGCCCTCGATGCAATATTTTGTGGCCCTCGCCGGCAAAAGCTTCATTATAGTTCGCTTCAGTGCTCCCAAGTAATCCGCCGCATCCCCGCCGCTAAACGAGGGCTGCAGAGCCCACAAATCGCCCGGGGGGCAATCCGCCTGCATTTCCTGGAAGGGGCAGAGCTTTCAGCTTCAGCTCTGCCCCTTCTGACGTCAATCGCTGCCTCTCCCCGCCCCTCTCTGTGAAGGAAGAGTGAGAGGGGCGGGCAGAGGCGGCGATGCGTAATCCGCCGCATCCTCGCCGCTAAACGAGGGTTGCAGAGCCCCCAAATCGCCCGGGGGGCAATCCGCCGGCATTTCCTGGAAGGGGCAGAGCTTTCAGCTTCAGCTCTGCCCCTCCTGACGTCAATCGCTGCCTCTCCCTGCCCCTCTCTGTGAAGGAAGAGTGAGAGGGGCGGGCAGAGGCGGTGATGCGCCGCGATTGTGAAATTCCTTATGCGGCCCAGCCTCATCCTGACTTTGCCTCCTGCGGCCCCCCGGGTTAATTGAGTTTGAGACCCCTGCTTTACAGTATCATGAAAGATGATGACTACAAAAAGTCTAAAACTGCCCTGCCTCTGCTTCCCAGTTGCAAAATGGTGCAACCCGAAAGTGTAAATAGTCTGTCATTTTGAGTGTTAAGTGGGCGGCCCTAACCACTGACCTCCCAGTCACGTCTTTGCCCTAACCTGTCAATAACATGATCAGAAGAAAGCATCCTCCCACCAAAATATTAGCAATATTTACTGATAATTTACTATAACCTAACCTGTCCTCATTCTAACCCTAGTGCTCCCTCTCGATGCCTAACACCAACTCATCCCCCCTTGTGGTGCCTAACCCTAAAGCCTCGTACTCACGAGGCACAAATGTTGCCAGTCGCAAAAAAAACCAAAACCAGCGACAGCTCGTCGCCAGGTCCCTCTGTGCAACAGCCGTACACACGGCGCACAGAGGGACACAGATTTTGCGGAAGCTGTCGCCGAAGTCCCCTCACCCCCGCTCCCCCCCGCCCCCCGCCGGAAGCTCCGATCACTGCGTCTGTTGCTGTCACTAGTCCGCATACACATGGCGGACTAGCGACAGTTGTGGCGAAGTTGCGGCGACCGCTGTAGCAGGCGATTGACCAAGTCAATCGCCTGGCGACACCTCTAAGTAGCGACGGTTCGGGGCGTGCGCGTCATACACACGGGCGACCTGTCGCTGCAACACGCGCGTGCCACGTGGTTGCGGCGACAGTTGTAGCCTGTGTGTATGGGCCATAAAACTCCCCTGGTGGTGCCTAACTCTTAGGGCCCTCCCCTGGGGCTGCTTAGCCCTTAAAATCCCCTGGTAGTGCTTAACCTGTAGCCCCTCCCTCCCACACCTAACCCTAAGAATCCTCCCCCCCATTCACCAGCACCTAACCCTAAAGACCCAACCCGCCGCCTAACTCGATTTTGGCGTAGCCATGAATGGCAATGCTAATAGCCACCTTTACCGGCATCCGATAACATAGCGAGTGCCGGGGCCACATGGTATGCAAACTGTGCCTACAAATAGCGGGCGCCTCCGGGACCCTAATTACTGCTATTGCATTGGTATTGGCGGTGCCGTTTTTACCAGGAGACTCCAGCACTGTTTTTACCTGCTTCGACCAAAGGTCCCTGTACCCTAGCCCTGCTGACTTCTGTATCCAAAATTAATCCGATTTTAATTGAGCGTACGGTAGCCAGCAGCAGATGAATTCTGCATTGTCATTTCGGGTTACTGTATTGCGCATTGTTGTCTGCCCTGTTCAATAATCCTGTCTGTCTCTTGTTTTTCTTAGCTGAATCTGTGGGGGTGGGGATGAGCGGAGTTGTTCCAGAGCATCGTCTGTGCTGGATGACTAACTGACTTCTGTAACCCTATAACTATCATTGTCACAGCAGACAACTAACAACCCTGAAACAAATCTCTACAGAAAAGAAATATGGAGGCTGCCAGTGCAGATCCGTTTTTTTTTTTTTAAATCCTGCTTGCCGTTGGTCATGCTGATCTTTTGGCTGCAATCTGAATCACATACCTTGAACATGCATCAAGCCAGTGATGTTGGTTTGATATTCGTTCTGGGTGGGTTAATCGGACATATTCTGGGTGGGTTAATCGGACATATTGATAAAAGCGGAACTGAACTCACAGCTTCCTCTCTGCTTTAAAAAGATAAGCAATAGCATAATGACCTTTAAAGTAAAACATTTATTTGTTACAGCTGATACAAATCCTGCAATAAATCTGCAGTGTCTACTTGCTGCTTTTTATGGAAGCAGACATAAGGCTGACATCCCGTGTTTACAAATTAGCTCCTCTGCCGAGGTAGCCAGCTGACACAGCTTAGAGATCAAATTCCACTTGCGGTTAGTCACAGATGAGAGGGAATTAGACAGGCTAAACTCTCTAAATACATACAGGGTGCATTTCTCTATGTTTCCCTTCTGCCCTGTGCCAAAAAATGCTCAACGCACCAGAATTCTAATAAGTGTCAATGGCGCCTAAAGCTCTTCCATTCTGTAAAAGGAAAATCATATTTTCTGGTCAGTACAAGCTTCCTGTCTAATATACTCCATAGAAAATTTAAAAAAAACAGGTTTACTGCCTATATCACATAAACTACAGTATCCGCTGTCATCCTACATAACCCATTCCTTCAGATCGCTCTCCGCTTGCCGAAAAAGTATATTTTTGTTAGTACACAGGAAATCGGAACAAAACCTTGGCGCTAAGATGACTAGCTCTACGGTTTATCTGGTGCCATGGATACCATTGTGCATAATAAACTATGTTACAATGAAATTCCTCACGCCATTGTTCCGAATCTCTGATTACAAAAGCCTAGCTCCCTGTCGATCCGCCGTGAAGGACCCCACTTAACCGCGATATTATTTCCCCTTACTCTGAGCGGCTACCAAGCTTTGTAATCTTGGCTCCCAGAGGAGGCTGCTCTTGTTCGAGACAGGGTAGTCGCTCAATCTTAGTAGCCCTCAATGTCATGTTCTGCACTAATCTCTTCCACACACTTCATCCCCGCTCTTTCCGGTTTCCTCTCCTTTCTCTTTCTCCAGAAATTCCACCATAGCTGTGTCATGATCCAGCTGCCTGGCCATTATGTTGTCAGACGTTTCTTAGATGTTCAGATAGGGCTGGGCAATGTCAATTTCACCCCTGCTGTCCCTGCTAGTCAGCTCTTCAAGAGCGTCCAGGATAGACGTCATTGTGGACCAGGCTTGTGGGGGCTTTAGAGCTATTGTCTGCTGACTATTTATTCTATCCTGATATCTGCTACGTTTCTCTTTCCACAAGCTGTTGCTTGCAAGATCATCGCTGTATGGTGTTTATTGACCCATATTTCTGTTCTGCAGTCACAGTTCCACAATTTACTGTTGGTAAACTCTATAAACCCCTTTCTTTACCATCATCTTAGTTTTATTAAATGATGATCAGTGGTCCTAGGTTTGTCAATTTGGCATTGCCTGTAGTCCCTAGGACCTATTGTGTTTTAGGCCTTGTGCAGGCTTTCCAAAAAATGTTCACAAGAGCTTATGACAAGCTCTTCCTATTGAGATTATGGCTCTCCTTTTTCTTTAAAACAAAAATTTGACCAATAGGTCTTTTCAAGTTGACATACTAAAATATGTGGAAGTTATCCCCTTATGTGTCCCCTTTTAAGATGTAAGTCTTATTTATGGGTAAACAGGGACTTTAAAGGGATGAACTGTAAACAACAACGTTGTCATCAACCTCAATAGCTAAATACTCATTCAAATCATTCAATAACCAATTAAAACATCAATTTATTATAATTCTTTTAAAATGTTTTCACATAAATACAAATACACAGTATCTGCATAACCATTACAGCAAAGTCATGATTAAAAAGTTTAAACATTATTCATAGTTCCCAGTAAGGGTACCATGAAATTGGAAGTTGTCCCTTATACTATGTCCACCATTATATAAGTATCACGGAAATCCTTTTTGGGACAAATATATCCATAAATTTCACACTTAATTATGTACAGCCGAGGTAAATCATTAATTTTCTCTACGCGTTTCGTGAAACATCGGACCATATAACATTCACTTCTTCAGAAGTAATACATTTCCCGGCTAAATTCTATTGCATAAATTGGCTGGAATCAATCAGAAGAAAGGTATGCTTGATAGCAGAGTTCAAATAAACGCAGTTATATCAAATAAGTACATGAAGAACCCACAATACGCAGGTAACTTCCATACTATGTTGATTCAGGTAAGCCAATGTTTGCTGTCGGCTGTCTGCATGACAGCATGGAGTCTGAAGGTATGGCTCAGCGTGCGTTCTCCTTCTTCTTTAGTTAGGCTCCACAAGAACATTGCTATTCATATATGCCTTCAGTACACTGGGGGTGATTGCCAGGCCATTCATCCCACAGATGCACCGAATGTCCAAGAAGTGCAGAGGTCAGGCATGGAAGCTGTCTTATGACCTACAAAGAACAAAGTCCTCCATGATCATCATCATTTTGTTTATAAACTCAGTTACAAGAATACGTTCATAGTGGGTCCCCCACAAGTTCTCCCTACAGCCTGTGACCAAAGGTCAGCTGCCTCCAGACCAAGATAATACCAAGATAAGCTGCCTCCTAGTCCTAAACCTATACTGTATTTTAAGCACTTCAGGAATGCCCTATTGGAAATTGGTTAAGTTGCATATATTCAGCAGTGATGCACTGGGAGACATCTCAAGCTCACTCCAACCTGAATTATCGCAAATTCTTTCTGTTTTTAGAAAGCAAACTTTGGTTTTCCTTAGTATTTTAGTAAGGGGGCTTTTAGGACCATTGTAGCCCCTCACACACTCCAATGCATTCTGGTTCACCATGAGCTTGCTGGTTAGTCTGTACCTCTTTGTGTTACAAGCCATACTCCACAGAGCCAAATTATTCCAAACAGTCTGTATGCATGTTGGATTATTATGGCTCTGTACAAATTAACAAGATGACACATCATTGCATTCCAGCAGTTCTGGAGGTTTGTTTAGCTTCTAAGGGTAACAATGGTTAATTTGCATATATTCAGCAGTGATGCACTGGGAGACATCTCAAGCTCACTCCAACCTAAATTATCGCAAATTCTTTCTGTTTTTAGAAAGCAAACTTTTGTTTTTCTATTGAAAATTGACGTCATGTTTGTGGACCTTCGTTTCTGACATGATGAAGCCTTTCACAGCAACAGTCGCACTGTTTCTGCACCCCCTGGGTTGCAAGGTCCCAGGACTGCTGCTACGAAAATCTATTTTGTTTCAGAAACCAATGTCTACAAACATGTCTTTAGTGGATTTTAATTCTGGGGCTTCCATGGCCTAAGTCAGGGATGGCTAACCTTGGCACTCCAGCTGTGGTGGAACTACAAGTCCTATGAGGAACTGCAATACTCTGACAGCTGTAAGCATAACTTGGGGAGGCAGAGGCATGATGGGATTTGTAGTTTTGTCACAGCTGGAGTGCCAAGGTTAGCCATCATTGGCCTAGGTGGTGGAGGGGAAAGGTGTGGCTGAGGTTCCGTTGCCACACCACCCCAACCAAGAGGAGGGCATGGCAAGTTTGTCACTCAACCCCTCTCCCCTAGAGCTGCACTTCTATCTAATGTGTGAACATGGCTTAAAGTAAATCTGAGATGAAAACAACACAAGGATCTATACTTACCTGGGACTTCCCCCAGCCTGTGGGCCCCCTTTGTGTCCATCTAGTCCCGTCCTTTCTCCTGCTGGCCACATTTCTCCTTGATCATGCTTAGGTAGCCAGGAGCACTTTGTAACTGTGCAGTTAGTTAAGGCTTGTCACTGCGCAGATTTAGGACGCTATTGGCCACGGGAGCACAACCAAGCAGTCCCCCTCTGGCTCACTCTGGACTTTACCACTGAGAGAGCCCACGGATTACAGGCAGGGCCGGATTACCGACCAGGCAAAAAAAGCAGTCGCTTGGGGCCCCATTCAGAGTCAAGGGGGCCCCATCAGCACATAAACCAGCCCTCGCCATCCTGGCAGCGGTGGCTGGATGGTATAATGGTTAAAGGGACTCTGAGCAGTGCAGTAACTATGGAAAGATGCATATCATTTTAAAACTCTCTTTCTTCTCTTTCCAATGATATATAAACGGCCGCCCTATGCCTTTTAGTTTTCGCTATTTCGAAATCGCGGCCACAGGACGACTTTTCTCCAAAGTCGGCAGCTCGATTCAGCACAATGCAATGAAATATAAGGAACCCAGGGGGATATAATTACAAACATCATGCTGGTAGGTGTGAGGATGTAATAATTAGTTGTGGGTATCCTTAACGGCATACCCACAGGCACTGCTCGGAGTCCCTTTAAGGGCTCTGCCTCTGACACAGGAGACCAGGGTTCGAATCTCGGCTCTGCCTGTTCAGTAAGCCAGCACCTATTCAGTAGGAGACCTTAGGCAAGTCTCTCTAACACTGCTACTGCCTATAGGGCGCATCCTAGTGGCTGCAGCTCTGGCACTTTGAGTCCGCCAGGAGAAAAGCGCACTATAAATGTTATTTGTCTTGTCTTGTCTTGTCAAATGATGCCGTGCACTGCTGATTGTCTTCAGAGCCAGGCTCTCCTCCTAGGTCCCCCTCCTGCTACTGTGCGCTCTGCCGCTGCCCACTCCGCTCTCCCTTCCCACAGGGAACCACAGCTGCAGCAAGAATGATGGCAGCAGATGGCAAACGCTCACTCACCTATCCATGATCCAAGCGATAGAGATCACGTCATCTGAAACCCATCTGTCTCTTCTACAGTGCAGCTGCTCACTCTGAACTTCTTGATTCTCAGATCAGACAGGAAGTAGGAAGTAGTAATATTAGTAGTAACAGAACGGCAGCACTCTAGAGGAGACAGATGGGCTCCGGATGACGGGACCTCTATTGCTTGGATCGCAATAGGTGAATGTGAGTCATCTGGTGCTGTCATTCTCCCCCGCTGCGGCTGCCTTCTCTGCTGGACTATCATATTTACTGGGATGGAGGCTGCATGTGGCAGTCTAGTTTGGGAGGAAATCTATTGTTCGGTGGTGGGGGTGGTTATGTAATTCTGTCTGGGGAACGGCTTCCGGTTTGGCAGTGTCCAGAGCTTTCTGCTATTGCCAGGCTGGAGATGCAGGGGGAAAGTGCTGCTGCTGTGATATCTGGCGCCCTCTTCACAGGGGTGCCCCAGCCCCTGAATGCAAATGTCTCAGCCATTCATCTCTCACTCTGCATTTTGCCGCTGCTATTCCCTGCATTGTGCACCCACAGAGGAAAGCGGGCTGTTGCCCATAGCAACCAGTAGCTCGGCTGCCCCGGTGTGTGCGGCATGTTGCTGTGCAGCTGCATCTTCTGATTCTATTACAACATGATGGGGGGCCCAAATCAGTTACTTTGCTTAGGGCTCCATTTAGCCTTAATCCGGCTCTGACTACAGGGGGCTAAAGGCAGTGGCGTTCCTACTGTAGTGCGCAGGGGGGCGTGGCGCACCGGGTGACAGACAGCCAGGGGGATGACACCACGACCCCCCACAGCAGCAGAGCAGGAGGGGGAAGCAGCGCTAGAAGGAGGAGCAGTGGGGGCAGCGGTGGGGTTGGGGGAAATATCCCCCCCTCCCTCACCTGGGACCCCTCCTTCTGCCTCTCTCCCCCTCCATTTAGCGGTGGCAAGTGCGGGCTCGGCGGCGGGGAGACATGCGCAGAATTATTCACCACTTCCGCATTCCAAGCGCTGGCAGCGTTATGTCGTCACAGATCTCCGCCTTCAAAGCCGCCCACTGTGCTTCCTGATAAGCGGAAGCACAGTGGGCGGCATTGAAGGCGGAAATCTGTGACGACATGACGGTGCCAGCGCTTGGAACGTGGAAGTGGTGAGTAATTCTGCGCATGTCTCCCGCCTCCGAGCCCGCACTTGCCACCGCTAAATGGAGGGGGAGAGAGGCAGAAGGAGGGGTCCCAGTTGAGGGGGGGGGATATTTCCCCCCTTCCCACCGCTGCCCCCACTGCTCCTCCTTCTAGCGCTGCTTCCCCCCTCCTGGGACATCTATACTGGGGGCAACTGTACTAGCTATACTGGGGGCAACTAAACTAGCTATACTGGGGGCAACTAAACTAGCTATACTGGGGCAACTATACTGGGGCAACTATACTAGCTATACTGGGGGCAACTAAACTACCTACGCTGGGGGCAACTAAACTAGCTATACTGGGGGCAGCTATACTAGCTATACTGGGGGCAACTAAACTAGCTATACTGGGGCAACTAAACTAGCTATACTGGGGGCAACTATACCAGCTATACTGGGGGCAACTATACTAGCTATACTGGGGCAACTATACTGGGGGCAACTATACTAGCTATACTGGGGGCAACTAAACTAGCTATACTGGGGGCAACTAAACTAGCTATACTGGGGGGCAACTAAACTAGCTATACTGGGGCAACTATACTGGGGGCAACTAAACTACCTACACTGGGGGCAACTAAACTACCTACACTGGGGGCAACTAAACTACCTACGCTGGGGGCAACTAAACTAGCTATACTGGGGGCAGCTATACTGGGGGCCACTAAACTAGCTATACTGGGGCAAGTAAACTAACTATACTGGGGGGCAGCTATACTGGGGGCAACTATACTAATTATACTGGGGACAACTATACTAATTATACTGGGGGCAACTATACTAACTTCATTGGGGGCAACTAGCTTCACTGGGGGCAGCTATACTGGGCGAAACTACTAGCTATACTGGGGCAAATATACTAGCTAATACTTTAAATTACAGTTAGTTCCGCCCTCATCCGGTCATGAATACGCCCATTTTTGCCGCGAAGCACGCCACAGGTTGTGGCCACGCCCATTTTTTTTTCTGGGGGCAACTAAACTACCTACGCTTGGGGCAACTAAACTAGCTATACTGGGGGCAGCTATACTGGGGGCCACTAAACTAGCTATACTGGGGCAACTAAACTAGCTATACTGGGGGGCAGCTATACTGGGGGCAACTATACTAATTATACTGGGGACAACTATACTAATTATACTGGGGGCAACTATACTAACTTCATTGGGGGCAACTAGCTTCACTGGGGGCAGCTATACTGGGCGAAACTACTAGCTATACTGGGGCAAATATACTAGCTAATACTTTAAATTACAGTTAGTTCCGCCCTCATCCGGTCATGAATACGCCCATTTTTGCCACGAAGCACGCCACAGGTTGTGGCCACGCCCACTTTTTTTCGGGGGGGGGGGGTGTCTTTTAATACCCAGCACCGGGTGCCAAATGCCCTAGGTACGCCACTGGCTGGAGGAAGCCCCAGGTAAGTATACACCCTTGTGTTGTTTTTATCTCAGGTGCACTTTAAGGTCACTTTTTTTTTGGGGGGGGGGGGGGGGGGCACCAGTTAATTTATTTGTATATTTTTGAGATGCAGGAGAAAACAGGAGTGCCTGGAGGAAACCCATGCAAACACATGCAGCTGCTGATCATAGCTTATCCTGACCATAAACTATTGGTTCTAGATGGATGCCTGGCTTACAAAGGTGGAGTGAAATGTTTTGCATGACTCAGTCGAAGTCTAGCAATAATTGTCTCAGAGAGAAACCTGCACGTTCTTTCTGTCGTAATAAAACAAAGCTGAACTTATAAAAAAATTATAATAATAATAGTATTACAATAGTAGTACAAATTAGGCAGGCAGCCGAAGCCAAACGAGGGAAGATGCATTGTAATTGGCTGCAGTGGGATTCCTGCACAGTGGAGAAGTCCAATGTTGAGTTAAAAACTTCCCCCTTGTGAGTTATAAATGTGTCTGGCCTGTGGAATGCCTGTAGTAGTTGTTGCTGACTAATGATAAACGATGGCTCCTGCCAGCAGTAAACACAAGTGCAGCCATCCAGGTAACAGACAGCAATCCTCCAAGACTTACATAAAACAGGAATCCATCCATCATTCCAATGACTTCTCTGCCGAAGCAGCTGTCTAGGTGGACGGCTGGGAAATGTGGCCAGACATGCTGAGGATGGGGAGGGGTGTTTACAGGATTGAGACACTGGATGGCTGCTATGTATTCATATCTATATCAATAATATGTAAGCGAAGAGATTTGCTATGTGGTATATGCATAGCTCCCAACTGTCCCATTTTCAGAGGGACAGTCCATCTTTGGGAACTCATGTAACATTCTATGTAAATAGAATGTATTGTTCTCCTGAAAAATGTGTTTTATAGACGTTAAAAGTTTTTTATATAATTTATGTAGCCAAAAAAAAGGAATGTAGTATTACTTACCTGGGACTTCTTCCAGCCCCTAGAAGTCATTTGGGTCCCTCGGGGAAGCTCCGGACCTCTCCGGTGTCCCACTGGCAGCCAGCCTCGGCACCTTCTACTTATGCGCACCCACGTCATCAGGAGCATACTGCACCAACGCAGTATTACTGTGCCAATGCAGCTGCGCCAGCTGCTTGGGCAACAGTGGCCTAAAGCCCAGGCCTTCGTGGCTTTTCCTGAAATCTGACCCTGGGGGCCCCTAACAAGGTAAAAGACAATGAAGTGAGAAACTGGAAATCTGGGACACATTACTGGGGCCCTTGTAAAACAGACTTTGCAGTCACTGGTGAGTTAGGGTAGTCCCTGTGGACCTCATAAAGCTTCTGCTCAGGGCATTGGAACCTGGATGCAATATTTCTAACATGTAGCCCTGTGCACTTTTGATGCCCCCCCCCCCCCCCCTCCAAAGTTAGATGGTCCTACATGGCTTTAAAGGAGGACACTTTGGACTACAACTACCGTATCTCCTTGAGCTTTGCCTTGTGGATTGATTATTTTATTCTACATGTGATACAAGTTAGTGAGCTTATTTACCAAAAGCTTTTTGTGCAATAAATGCTAAAGAGCCGTGAGGGAATAATGACTTCAGTGTTGACTACGTAGTCAGAACCGCAGTATATTTCCTGCTGTAGTCAAAGAACAATTTAATAAAGTCCCTCAAAAGTATTGCCCTTGGCGGAGGCCTGATATTGTAAAAGGTCTCTGGGTTTAGTTATAAGGAACATTCATTTGGGGAGTCTAACAATAGGATGTACCATCTCGACTACCAAATTGTGATGGACCCCCATCGGGTTTTGATCAGGTCATTGGCGTCTTTGACATAAAGTCAGGGCCTTTGATTGAGCGAGGCCAAACATCCTGACCTCGTCACTGCGGGTAAGTGATCCTAATCCTCACCAGTTGCTGGAAACCAGCCACTCAGAGCCACTCAGCCACAGTATGCATCTTGACATCAGCGTCCTTTGAAAATAATTAGAGGAAATGAAAACACGCTTTGCCCCAGGGCCTCTGTCAGCGGGACCCTTTGACAGCCAGATGATCGGGCACCATGATTAGGATGGCCATGCTGGTCAGCCCGTTTCTGGGACAGGAACGGGTTAACCTTTAAAGCTGGGCAGAAAGAAGAGAGCTCTCCTACTCATTATTCCTTCTCGGTTCATCTCCAGAAAAAAACCAAAATATTTTAACAACTTAATTGAGTTCACCAAAGGAGGACCGATTTACTCCAAGGCTCTGTTTATTTTTCCCACGGTGCTTTTATCGTTGATACAATGTTGGAGTAGTTGAAAGGGCAACTTCCACTTCTCTGTTATTAAGCTACAATGGCCTGTCTGGGTCAAAAATGCTAACGGCTTGTCTGCAGCTGAAGAAAATGTGCATGGACTGCTTCCCAAATGTTCTACCTCTGCTTCCCTCCCCCGCTGTATAAGACAAACAAAGCATACTTGAGACTGGAAAAAAAATCAGATGTAAATTCAATTTTGGGATCCAAAAACATGTCTCCAAATCACAGCAGCATGAGCAGCAGAATAGGTCTGTGTGGGAATGTTTTGTTTCCTTAAAGGACCTACTACACGTACAGCATGCATGAGGCAGAGGAAATTTTTTAGACAAAATACCACTCACCGGTGAAATTAGCAGTGCATCCCTCTGACCTGATCCTTTCTGAAGGAGTAATGGAAGCAATTGGTGTCATGCACAGTACAGAGCCGCTTTGTCTTTGGAAGCACTCAGAGACACAAAGCCCTTGTTGAATAGGTTCAGAGGGTACCAGTGCTGGATTGGTGTAATCAAGGGGGACAGGGTAAGCTTCTGGATTACCCAGAGGCTTTCCTCTACTAAGGTGAGTATCTAACTTTTTCTTTTGTTAAACTCACAGATGCCCTTTAACCCCAAAGGCTAACCTGTAAACTAACATCTTTAAAGTTTCTAGGCAAAATCATATCTACATCGAAGGTCCAGATACCAATCATACTCACTGATACTTTGATTTTAACTTTGTGCCTAACAACATCACCTTTTCCTTACCAAAGCGTGAATACCAATACCTGTCATCTGCTCCCATGCACCGGCTTGGTGCTTAGTAGCATGAACAGTGGAAATTTATTTTAAACAGAAGGTAAAAAACACTCCTGGACCTTAAGTGGTTAAAATAACTTTTCGGCATTTTACAATTAAAGGGTACCCAAAAGTTGATGAAAAAATACTATCAGAATTATTTTAAGTATTTTCTTGGTTGCTGGTGGTTTAACCATTTCAGCCTTCAGTGTCGTTTCACCTTATGCATCCGACCAACTTTCACCTCCCATTCATTCGCCAATAACTTTATCACTACCTATCACAATGAAATGATCTAGAGCTTGTTTTTTATGCCACCATTTAGGCTTTCTTAAGGTGGTACGTTGTGCTAAGAATAATTTTATTATAAATCCATTTTAACAGGAACATTAAGAAAAAAAATGGAAAAATTCATTATTTCTCAGTTTTCAGCCATTATCGTTTTAAAATAATACATGCTACTGTAATTAAAACCATGTATTTTATTTTCCCATTTGTCCTGATTATTACACCATTTAAATTATGTCCCTATCACAATGTATGGCACCGTTATTTTATTTGGAAATAAAGGTGCATTTTTTCAGTTTTGCGTCCATCACTTATTACAAGCCCATAATTAAAAAATAGCAGTAATATACTTTACTACATACATATTAAAAAAGTTCAGCCCCTAAGGTAACAATTTATGTAATTTTTTTTATTGTATATTCTTCATTTTTTTTTTTTTTTTACAAAAAAAAAATATGTCTACCTATCAGGGAGTGTGGGAGGTAATGTCATTATCTGAAAAATTTTATTTACAGATATAATTTTACTATTTAGCCACAAGATGTCCTTGCAGCTTACTTGCTACGCAATACGGAAGTGATTGGGTATACGGAAGAGTAGGGGCTTTGGGAAAGATGGAGCCGTATCTTTGACGGTGTCGGTCTTTCATATGGGGACTTAGTTCAATGAATGGGAACTTTGTTCCCATTCATTGATCTCTGAGCTAACGGAAGACAGTGGGAGCGCGCGTGGGAGTGTGCACGATCGCACGCCCCAGGCAGCGGCAGCAGTGTAGCCTATCTGGATGGATATATCCATCCAGATAGGATTAAATGGTTAAATGGCATTTTATGGCAAGGTGTAAAAATATCAGCTAGGAAAAAACTCAGGAGAAAAAGTTAATTGCCAAAGTGTATTCAATAAGGACCTATGCGCCGAACACTGACGTTTGTGACCTTAGAAATGCTACAATGTTCTACTTCTACTTCCCTCCCGCACTGTATAAGCCAAACAAAGCATATTTGAGATGGGAAAGAAATCAAATGTAAATTCAATTTTTGGATCCCAAAAATACGTTGCAAAATCACAATAGCATGAGCTCAGCTTAGTTCAGAATAGGTCTGTGTGGGAATGTTTTGTTTCCTTAAAGGACCTATTACACACACAGCATATATCAGGCAGAGTGAGTTCAAGACCCACGCGCCACAAACTTACATTCATGACCTTACAAATGCTACAATTCAGCTGCATTAAATTACAGCAGGAAGGTACATGATGGCTGGCAGATGAGAGGCTGAACTGTCTGTCCAACAAGTGTGCATTTGTGCTTTTTGGATGAAAGAGACCTTAGGAGTCAGGACCTCCATCCCCCTTTTCTTTGCCAAGATGCCCAGATCCTTATTCTTATCTATACTAGTGCTACTCAGTGTCACTATGGGAAAGTTCCATGTTCAACAGGAAGGTCTTGCAGGAGGCATCATCAACACCTGCCAGTAGCCCTGGTGTTAGGACAGCGCAATGAGGTTAGAATAATGATGATGTCAGTATATTCATAACCATTTGTAAGCTTCATTTTTTAATGGGAACCTGAAGCGAGAGGAATATGGAAGGCTGCCATCATCTTGCCTTTGTAAGCAATGCCAGTTGGCTGGCTGTCGTGCTGAGATTTTGGTTTTAGTTGTCATTGAATCACACACCTGCAACATACATGCACAAAACAGGTGGTTTCAGCGCACGGAGCTCACTTCCGGGCGCCGAAACCAGGCGTCCCATAGCAGCAATGTTATGCTGCACGAAGCGCTTAAAGTGACACTTTAGTCTGAAAAAGTTTTTTGAGTTTTGCTCACATGGGGCTTCTACCAGACCCCTGCAGCCATCTTGTGCCCTCGCAGTCTCGATCAGATCCTCTTGTTCCCTGCCACCAGCTACTTTCGTGATGGGCGACAGGCCTGACCACATGTCTGCTTCTACGTGTTCCTGTCTGCAATAGCACCCTCTATCCTGCTATTGCAGACAGGAACAGGTAGAAGAACGCACATGGCCAGGTGCAGTGAGCCTGTCGCCGAAAACGAAAGTAGCTGCCGGCGGGGGACAGGAGGAGTCGATCGAGACTGCGAGGGCACAGGATGGCTGCAAGGGGCTGGTAGAAGTCCCAGGTGAGTAAAACTCATTTTTTTTCAGACTTAAAGAGATCCAGAGACGTAGAAGAAATAGATTTATACATACCTGGCGCTTCCTCCAGCTCCATAAGCCTGGATCGCTCCCACGCCTCCGTCCTCCGTTGCCTCTGGGTGCCAGAATCGGGTCCCATAATTTCCGCCAGTCGACGCAAGCGCAGTGCGCTCCCTCCGTACTGCGCAGGCGCATGCGTACAAAGCCGGAGGGAGCCCCTGAGCATGCGTACAACTGGTTGCGTCCGGCGGAAGTGACGGGACCCGGTACCACCGATACAGGAAGCGGAGGATGGCGGCGTGGGAGCGATCCAGGCTTATGGGGCTGGAGGAAGCCCCAGGTATGTATAAAATCTTTTTCCATTTTTTAGCTATGCTTCGTCTCTGGTTCCCTTTAAGCATCCCTTTAAGAGTTGCCACGACTCGAAGGGAGAATAGTGTTTAACGCCACCAGGGACTTTAGCAGTAGCATGGAGAGCCGCCATTTGGCTCTTTCCTGGCACCCAACTTACCGACGGGGTACTAATACGTATGCAACATGCAGCCAGCAGAGCCAGGCCAGGGTCAAAGCATCTGATCTGCAGGCTCATTCTGGGCCATACACTGGTCGATGTGGCCAACAGGTAGATCCCTCTAAGATCATACTCTAATTACAGAGGGATCTATCTTCTCGAATCCATCCACACACTGCACAAAGATTTTTTAATCAATGTCTGCATGAAATCTTTTTAAAAAGTATGTATCTCCCAGTCCCCTCCTCCGGGCCATGTTGTCACTGTGTAGCGTAAGCTCTCACCTGCCCGCCGCAATGTCCTGGTCTCTTTTCATTGCACCGGCTGCTTCTTCGCTCCTGAGTCCCGGGCACTTGTGTGACATAGTTACAGAGGTCAAACATCAGGGCCACTGTGGGAACTACCTTATGTGACCACTAGAGGCCTCTAGTATTTGTTACATCACACAGGTGCCTGAGGACACAGGAGGAAAGAGAATGAAGCAGCCAGCGGGGATAGAAGAGACCAGAACTGCGCAACAGAGAGGTGAGAGTAGCTTCACCAGCCGTCGTACCAAAAATGGCTTTAGCGAGGTGCTCCCGACCCTCCGCCGATTGACTAAAATTTTGCATCTTGCCCGATGGAACGAAACAACCGGTTTCAGCTGGAAAGTGGCTGATCGGGAATTGTTTGCGGCATTGGAAAACTCTGTAAGGGCCGTTTTCCACTAGCTGCGCTTTTGCCAAAAAATCAAAACACATGCGTTTGCTGATTCCGAAGTACAGCCTGTTTTAAATAATAATCTTGGGTGGCCTTTTCCACTGCTGCATTCCGATTTTTTAAAAAACACAAATGCATGTCTGTGCGAATATTATGCATTTCAATGTAAAATATAGGAATGCATGAAAAACGCATAGAAATGCGTTATGTGTTTTGTATTAATTTAACCACTAGCATCTATTTTTAAACACTTGCCAATGAGAAAAATGGAAACGCAAACGCATAAAAAATGCACAAAAAACGCATATCAAAATAGGTCAAAACCACGAACGCAAAATGCTGAGTGATTGCAATGGCGATTTGAAGAAAAAAAAGTGGGCACCCAGCCTAAGTGTATGGCCACTTTCATAGTATTAAAGGCAGAGCATCAGCACAGAAGTCAGGCAACTGGCATGGTTTACCCAAGAAAAAAGATGTCAGCCTCCGTATTCCTCTCATGTCAGGTTCCCTTTAACATTTGAAGTGAGCCTAATCGGGGACATTTTCTAGGAGCCTGTTTCCATTTTATTTTCTAACTTTAAATCCAGAATGTGACTAAAGTGGGGTTTATGCATTGCATTATATTGGAATCTTTAAACTCCTTAGTTTTTATTGTGGAAATGGAGAAGGGTTGGAGCCAAGTTCAGTGGTGAACCATAGATTATGGGATCCAGTTCAGAGTCAGCTTTTGTTTAATTGTTTATAATTGACTTATTTTCCATATTTACAGCGCCAGCACATTACACGGCACTTTCCAGGGTACGTAGCAACATTCACGCCATTTACATCTAGAAAGAGCTGTTGGGATCAGTGACTGCGTTGTGCGCCCTTATTTAAAGAGAACCCGAGGTGACATATTGTAATCCTAATAGGACCCAGAGGCATTTCGTGTGCACAATGACACACCTCTCTGGGTCATTCTATCGCCCCTGCCAGCCCCCCCCCCCCCCCCCGCGCTCTGCTGTCCCCCCTTAAAAGATCGGTAGGCTAGCGACAATCTGCTTGTCCATAGCCTGCTTTATTTATATGAGGCTGTCAATCAGCCTCCTCCTCACCACCTCCATCACCGGCTCCTCCCACCGCTCTCCGCCTCTGTTAGCTTCTTCCAATAGGAAGCCAAGCCACAACCCAGGAGTACTTCCTAAGTGTAATTCTGGCTCTTTTTCGCTGCAATTTACAGCAGAGGTCCACTTTAAGTAAAGTCTGTTGGGACTGCAGACATAACTGTATGTGTGGCAAAACTTAGCTTATTATTGATTTATAAAGCGCCATATTCCGTGGCGCTGTACAAAGTAAGAAACAAACATGGGGTACATATTAATACAGACAATGGTGTACACCAATATACAAGATACATAATTAGTGACAATATACAAAAAATGATACAAAATACAGAATACAAAATATAGAATTGGTAATGACAGTGATAAAAGTAACATGATGAGTAAAATGTATAATGATTTCCAAGACCCAAAAGGGGGGAGAGCCCTGCCCTTGTGAGCTTAGAATCTAAAGGGAATGAAAAGACTGATCTCTCTGAACAGGTCCCCAGGTGTAGTGCAAATTCCTTAATAGCCCTATTACTGTCTGAGCTCATTACAGCAATGTGACTTGACTGGAATCAGTCATTGTAGGAGGCTACGTAAGGGAGCATTGTTTATCCCTGTATGATCAGAGTGTATGGATGAGCCTGTAAAAGGATGCCTTGCTGTGTATTCAGTAAACATTTCTTTCTGCCGCTTCCATCCTCATGAATGTGCTCAGAGGCTGTGTTCTGATAATAAGAGATGTACAGGCGGGGTGATAGAAATGGTGTATATATAATAAGCAGCTGGGGTTACTGAGGCTGCATTGTTGCTTGCCACAGCATGTGTGTGGCTTTCATTCAGAGGGAAGATGTTGCTGCTAACAGATGGTTCTTGGCCCGTTATCCGTGGTTAGGCTTACCCACTGCTTTATTCAGTTCGTGATTACCCAGAAAAGTTCTGGGTCACGCAGACTCTCTTGACGTCTACAGGGTCAAAGCAGGCAATTTGGGCACCAGCTAGCGACGGAAGTTTGGGCGCTGCTATAGGTGCCTATTGAAGGTGCCTGCTATTTATCGGGCGCTGCAGGCGACCAAATTATGCTTTATTGCAGATACTTCTATAGTTTTTGTGTGTGTGTGTTTGTTGGGGGTGTGGTGGTTAGGGTTAGGCATTAGACAGGTAGTTTGTGCGAGGGGGGGGGGGGGGGGTTAGTGTTAGGTGTCAGGTAGGTAGTCTGTGCAGGTGGAGGGGGGTTTAGGGTTAGGAGTCAGGAGGTAGTTGGGGGGGGGGGAGGGGGGAGGCGTCAGGTAGGTATTTTGTGTGTGGGGTGTTTAGGGTTAGGCATTAGACAGGTAGTTTGTGCGAGGGGGGGGGGTTAGTGTTAGGTGTCAGGTAGGTAGTCTGTGCAGGTGGAGGGGGGTTTAGGGTTAGGAGTCAGGAGGTAGTTGGGGGGGGGAGGGGGGAGGCGTCAGGTAGGTATTTTGTGTGTGGGGTGTTTAGGGTTAGGCATTAGACAGGTAGTTTGTGCGGGGGGGTTAGGGATCTGCATCCGGTAGGTAGTTTGTGTGTGTGTGTGGGAGGTAGGATTAGGCATCGGGGGGAGGGCTCAGAGCAAGAGTGGGGTTAGGCTTAATAAATTAAATACCAATTTTTACTATCGGGATTCCTCGGTGCCCAAATGTGCGTGCGCCTTTTTTCAGTGTGTGTGTGTGTGCGCGTGCCCGCAGCGAGCGTGTGGGTCGGGCGCGCGCAAGGCGGGCGCACCGCTTACGGTGCGCGCGGGCGAAGTTCTAATCTTGGTTGCGGTTTCTCTTTAATGGTTTCTAAACACCCTAGACCAGCCTTTCTCACCCCTTTTAACATGGAGGAACCCTGAAAATAACTTTTGAATCTCAAGGAGCCCCTGCAAACAATTTTTTGATCTTGAGGAACCCTGCATTTATTTTGCAGGAGGAATGATCTTTAAAAGTAGGTTAGGCTGTTTATTTCACTAGCCCCTATAACACTGCCACTCATTATACAATCTCCTCATTCTAGTGCTTTTTATGAATGCGCTCGTTATTCTGACCCCCCAATTTAGTGCTTCTTGTTACAGTACCATCTATTATAGTGTGCTCTATCATACTTCCCCTACGATGGGGGAAAATGTCAAGGAACCTCGGCAAAGTACTCAAGGAACCCTGGTTGAGGAAGCCTGCCCTAAACTGTTCTCATTGGGATGTCTAGTATGAGAATCTAGCATGAGTACAGGTGTCCACCGAGGTCTGCCTAGGTTGTTTTATGATGGGAAAAATAAATTGTGTTGCAAAGTGAAAAAATAAAAAAATAGAACAGAGCTCAATAAATTATTGATATTCACCATGTAATATGTTCATATTCTTTGATCCACAATCAGCCTGCACGTAATCATCTTTATTACTGGCAGACAGCACCAACTGCCATTAACTATAACCACACCCCCTAACAATGTGATAGGCTAAAAGGTTTTTTTAATAGATACATATATGCACAGAGGGAGATACTGGTTGCTTGGCAGTTGTAAACAGCTGTTATTTCCCACAATGCAACAAGGCACACAGACAGGAAACTGTCAGGACCAAGGTCCTGACATCACCACAATATCATCCATACAGATGTCCTTGATGATTTATTTGAGAAAAGGTAAAGATTTCTCATGGGAAAGGGAGCATCAGCTATTGATTGGGATGAAGTTCAATTCTTGGTTACAGTTCCTCTTTAAAGGGGCACTACAGCGAAAAACTGTAAAATGTAAAATATGTACAAACATATACAAATAAGATGTAAATTTTTTCCAATGAGCCATAAATTACTTTTCTACTATGTTGCTGTCACTTACAGTAAGTAGTAGAAATCTGACGGAAGTGACAGGTTTTGGACTAGTCCATCTCTTTATAGGGGATTATCAGGGATCTATTTATTTTCAAAAGCACTTAGTGAATGGCAGTTGCTCTGTCCAACTGCCAAAAAACGTTTAGGGAGCAGGGAGGCTGGCCAGTATCATTGTTTAAATCCTTCTTCGGGAATATCTTTAGGAAGAATAAAAGCCTTGCTGAGAATCCCCTATGAAGAGATGGACTAGTCCAAAACCTGTCACTTCTGTCAGATTTCTACTACCTACTGTAAGTGACAGCAACATAGGAGAAAAGTAATTTATGGCTCATTTTACTCTGGAAAAAGCGTACTTCTTATTTGTCTGTTTGCACATATTTAAAATTTTACAATTTTTCACTGTAGTGCCCCTTTAAGCTCTTCAGAAATCAGGACTTACTTGACTAGCTCAGAGAAGCTTTTTTGCATAGCTAACTAACAAACATAAAGGGACTTCACATAATTTCTTAGTAGGGCTAGTATCATATGTGAATATGTTTATGTCATCGTGTCACATGCCGCTTCAGATTCACTGTAAGGACCATTGTGTGTCCAAAACATGTCAGCAGTTGGTGTTTGGCTTTTTACCTGATTGATCTATTTAAATATTTATATAGCACCAACATATTACGCAGCGCTGTACAGAGTATATTGTCTTGTTACTAACTGTCCCTCAGAGGGACTCGCAATCGAGTCCCTACCATATGTCTATGTATGTATCCTGTAGTGTCATCGTCTAGGGCCAATTTAGGGGAAGCCAATTAACTTATCTGTATGTTTTTGGGATGTGGGAGGAAACTCATGCAAACACAGAGAGAACATACAAACTCCTTGCAGATGTTGGCCTGGCTGGGATTCAAACTGGGGACCCAACGCTGCAAGGCAAGAGCGCTAACCACTACGCCATTGTGCTGCCCAATCTAATAAAGGATTGTTTATACTCTCTTTTTCTGGACTACTGTGGGGACTGAGTTACCTGGCTCCTGTTTTCTTTCTCAAAATCATTTTGGGAAACAAAGTTTTAAAGTGCGACTCTAAGGTGTCCATCTGATCCAATATCTGGAACTGCTGAAAATGTGGACTTGTGGTTTTCTCTGAAGTTGACACCTGATTAGTAGTAGTTAAAGCTAATGGGAACCGTTTTTTTTTAAAAAAAAAGTCAGATACTCACCTAAGGAGAGGGAGGCTCTGGGTCCCATAGAGCATTCCCTCTCCTCTCCCGGTGCCCGCTGCTGTCCTGGCTCCCCCGTAGCGGTATTCGACCGCTTCGGTCAAATACCGCTGTCCTCCGGCCGAAGGGAGGCTTCGTAAATGCTTCGGGAGCCCGAGTGCTCCTGAAGACGGGCCGTTCTACACTGTGCACGCGCGCGCCTTATCCGACGCACTCGCGTGTGCGCTGCTTGTCTTCGGGAGGACTCGGCTCCCGAAGACTTCCGAAGTCCCCTCGGCGTGGGATGAGACCGGAGGAGCCAGCGCAGCCCCGGGGGCACCGAGAGGAGAGGAATGCCTCATTAGGACCGAGCCTTACCTCTCCTTAGGTGAGTATCTGCCTTTTTTTTCTTTTAAACCGGGGCTACATTAGCTTTAATTGTCCCGTGTTCCGCCTTTAGCGCTGACGCTTACATTGGGGTCATCTTAAGTTTAGCGGAACCTCGATGAGTTCATGAAATGGAGATTCTCAGTGACAGAGAATGGAATTTATATCATTTTTAAATCTAAAATATGCTCTGTTTACTTTATGCATGGGGGGAAAGGGAAACAGAGGTAGGAAATAAGAACCGGGAGACTGTCCATACGCTGTAAGTGCTGTCCTGGGAATGGTTTGATCTGTGTAACAAAATGGATATAAGTCACTGTGGCTCTTTCAAGTTGCCCCAGACGACAGGTGATTGAAGCTCTTTAAAGAGGAAGGGCGATATAATATATGCCTTCAGGAGGAATCAGCCGGCAGACGAGTCGTCATCTGATATCAGGATACACCCTGGTGACACTCTTGCCCATTTCGTTCAACGCACAAAGGCTGGAAACCCATACAAAGCAACACTTACATCATGACATCATTTATCCCGCCAGGAAGCAGAGTGACATCATACCACCGCCATGTCACCGACACCGCTCCTACATCAACACCAGGAGTAAAACAAAACCTACTCGCTGAGTGGTCGGGGACTCCTCGGTGGGGATGAGTCATCCTCTACAACCGCGTTTTTCATGAGGCGTTCGCGATCCGATTCACATTCCAGACACGCGCTACGGACATTATTAGATCAATAGAAAATTGAAAAAATCTCCCTGAAGTAGAAAATAAATAAATATTACGAGAAACGCATGAAATAAAGCTTTGGAAGCACTTAATGTATCAAGTCAAGATATACACAGCTGTAGAGGTGACTCCATACTGATTCAATCAATCGCACATTATGGATATATCCAGGCCAAGGGCAGCCAAAATGTTTTTATTTCCTTTAAAGCTAAAATTCAATTCAAATTAGGAAAGCAGCTGAAAATAGAGCAAAGTCACCGTAGCACCAAAATTGAAAGCAAACCTTTATTTAACCCTTGTCAGTACCGGTAGGCTCTGGCCCCTTAAAGTAAACCAGTGGGGAATGAAAAAAACTGAGAGAAACCCACCCTGTATGTATTTACAGAATGTAGCTTCATCTGTGACTAATCACAAGTGTAATTTGATTTCCCAGCTGCGTCAGATCAGGAATCTCCTCTTCCAGAGCAGCTAATTTGTGAACACAGGATGTTAACCCTATGTCTGCTCCCATAAAAGCAGGAAGTAGACACACTACAGATTTATTTGCAGGATTAGTTTCAGATGTAGCAAAAATGTTTTTCTCTAAAGTTTATTATGCTGTTGCTTATCTTTTAGAAAAGAGAGGAAGTTCTTAGTTCAAGTCCAAAAAGAAGCAACTGGAAAAATATCAGGACAGCTTAAAGCGCCTCTATGATATGTCACAGATGGCCGTTTTTCCATATTACCTAGAAGACATAATGAAAAATACTATTATAAGATTCAGCCAGGGGAACACCAAACAGCACCTGCCGTTCAAATATATATACGGTGATGCCAGGAGGTATGCCAACTGCCTCTGGCTTTAAGTTACCGAGAAGGCCAGACCAGCCGTCAATGTATATGCCTCACTGAGATCGGGCTGTGCCAAGTGATGCTGAATATACATTTCCCATAGAAGCAGAACAGTCATCAATGTACAGGTCTCATGGAATACCAGCCATGTCAACTACTGCTGGATGCATGTTCCCAACAGGAGAAGAACAGACATCATTGAACATGTTGCATGGAATGCCAACCATGCCAACTACCTCTAGATCATACATGTCAAACCCTGGCCCGCAAGCCAAATTTGGCCCTCAAGTGGTTTCCCGACCTTGCATTAGGTTTAGCCCCCTCTAGACCACCAGGGAAGCTATATTGGAGGTGAAGCCCTAGAACACCAGGGTAGCCATATGGGAAGGTTGGGGGAAAGTACTAAACACAATGGAACTGTATGGGGGGATGGGGGTCTCTAGACACCAGGGAACTGTATAGGGGAGGAAGGACCACTACTAGACACCAGAGAACTTTATAAGGGAGGAAGGTGGCCAGTAGACATTGAGGTTGTCCCGCGACTTGGTCCCAGTGTACAATTTTGGCCCACTTTGTATTTGAGTTTGACACCCCTGCTCTAGATGTATGTTCCCACCAGGAGCAGCACAGACATCAGCGAACATGTCTCATGGAATGCCAGCTATGCCAACTACCCCTAGATAGATGCATGTTCCCACCAGGAACATCTCATTGTATTTTCCTGTGTTTCAAAGCTCCTACATGAAACACAGGAAAATACAAAGCACTCAATAATATATAAATATGTCACAAAAATGAAAATTTGAGTAAATATATATACAGTACAAAAAAGTATAATGCCGTGTTAAACATTTTAAAAAGCCTGATAAACAGTAAGAGTACCGACAAGAGACCGGAAATCCCGAAACCGGATGCTACTGCAGCCTAAATCCTGGAACGCACATCCTACTTTGATTGGTCAATTTTACTACCTCCATGTAGTGTGAGGGCCAACAGATTTTGAATACTATGAACAGTACATGTAGGTGAGCTCTCGTACTACATGGCAGTGGTGAAATTGGGCAATTATTGGCCAATCAAAATTGCAAGTATGTACCAGGCTTGAGACTCTGACTGGGTCATTAAGATCTGAGCCCCACTGAGATTAGTGAGATGAACTATTTATGTACTCTGTAAAGCGTTGTGGAATATGTCTGCACTATATGAGGCCTTTATTCTCAACACATGGAGTAACCCTGGACAATCAGACTGAATAGTGTGTGGTCACCATTTAAAATCACAATCCATTCATTTTGATCAGCCTAACCTCCTATTTAGCATAGACCATGCTTATTTTTGCAGATGCCACACTCCTAATTAATGGTAAAGCAGCTTGTAATGCTGAATAAGGAAGGCATTGCTGGAAGCTGTTAAAGTTTTTTATGGAGTGAGTTGTTCTTGCTTTCATGTCCTGGAAGTTGCAATATTGTTCAGTGATGACATTTGTAGATACTGACATTTAAATGACAGGTACTCATTACACACAGCAGCCAAAGTACCATCACAAGCCCAAGATGTGTTTTACCTACTAATTAGGGCTGATGGTTTGATTCCAAGTGTTTTTGTGTCCTGTCTGAACAGGTATAACATACACCATCAAATCCTCAGGAAACCCTAGGAAATCAGTAATGTACATTTAACTGTATACTAGAGATACATCATAATAAAAAATGTGCAGCTAAAGGAACAAAAAAGGGCTGATTTGTTAAAACAAAACCTCCCCTTTGCTCCCATAGCTAAGTCACACTGAGTTCTAAGAACAAATTCTTGTTAAAAAAAAAAGCACCGTGAAGGGTTAATAGGTTTACTTTCATTCTTCCTTGGAGCCGTGTCCATTCCTGAGCTGCAGTGATGTCTTCAGGTAAGAGTTTTATCTCTGACTGCAGAAGATAAGGCTATTTATAAAGTTGTAAACAATCAGTTCAGAGTACGTTTTTTGGGGGCCAATACATAGAGATCAGTATTGGCATGTTTATATTCTCCACATCTCTAAAAGTGTAACCGTATCCGACTAGTTTCGCCTCCAGGTGAGTACCCCTGATGACTTTGGAGGCAAAACTAGTTGGGCAATTGATTAACGAATATTGTGCCACTTCTGTGTGAGAGGCAAGCATACCAAATGGGTTTTAAAAAACGGTTTTAGGATCGAGAATATGAGTAGGTATATTGTTTTATACATGGAAGAGTTTTCAAACAAGTGTCATTTGCTTTTATGATGCTGACGTGTCCTCCCCCTATTCCCCCTGCATTATAGTTCCGTAGTGCGTCTATAATGCCGCACTACAATGGGACGTCCCGCTGTGAACCTAGCCGAAAGTTTCTGAATAGAGAAGGAACACACTATGGGGGGATGTGAATGGGTCATCATAAAAACTGACTTCCCAACAGAGCCGGATCATCCACAAGGCAATTCTAGGCAGTTGCCTAGGTCCTGGAGAAACTCTAGGGGCCAGGTGGATGCTAGCCTCCACCAAATCTAACTAAAAAAGCCAGGTGACCATCACTGCTACCAGGGCCGGATTTGCACTCTTTACCTCCCAAGGCCACTGTCACCAGCCGCCCCCCTTCAGTATAGGTAGTGAGATGACCCCTTCCCTCTAGTATAGTTAGCCAGATGACTCCTCCCCCTTCCCTCTAGTATAGGTAGCCTGATAACACCCCCCAGTATAGATAGCCAGATGACTCCCTTAATCCCTCCCTACCCCTTCAGTATAGGTAGTTAGCTCGCCTTCTCACTGCAGCAGCTATCAGTGTCACTCATTTCTCCATTCATCTCCAGTGCAGAAGCTTCCTCTTCCTTTCCATCTCCAATGCTGCCCAAGTACATATCCACCGGCCACAATGCAAAAATGCACAGAGAGCAAGGTGGCTGCTGCACAGGCGGCTAGCAGCAGAGTACAAGCTTGCAAATGCTGTACCAGTTTAGCCTGCTGCTTTGGTGCCCTTGCTTTTGTGGTGCCCTAGGCGATGGCCTAGGGGCCTTGGCCTAATTCCAGCCCTGACGGCTAGGCAAAGAGTGCTATCTTGCCTAGGGCCCCATTTCATCTTAATCCTTTTCTGTTTCCCAAGCGGAATCTCTGAGGCTAGATCGGTAGTATGGAAAATAACTGCTCTTAAAACAGAGATTTTTTGGCAATGTACGTGAGAGCATTTCGTGGCTTGCTTGAAAGCGATGGTAAATAACCTCATCCTTGGGGAGGTTACATGGTAACAATGTCTGCAGATACACTTTACATGCACTGGTCTATTATCCTCTGCTTTATTCATTTGTGTTGTAACCTTGAGCCAAGATATCTGTTGCTGCTATGTGATGTCTACTGCCTCCTGGTGACAGATTTAAGTTATTGCGGGAGATTAAAGCAGAACTCCAACAATAACCACTTGTAGCACAGAGAGTGGAGGGGAGGGGTACTATCTACTCTCTTTCAGACTCATAGCTTTCATAAAAAAACAGTCATTCATCTGCACCTATTTTCTTAAATGGCTGTAAGCTTCAGCACATGTTCCAATTATTATATGTAAATTGAGCATCTGGCTGTGGAAAGGGATGCAAATTTGATATCCTTCATAGATGTCATTTAGTTTGATGTTTTTTGTTTGTTGTCTATTTTTGCTTCAAGCTCAACTTGAAACTGACCTTGAAATAAACTTGTGCATTAAATAATGTTATAATAATAATAATAATGTTTATAGCGCTTTTCTCCCTGGGGACTCAAAGTGCTTCATGCAGTCTCAAGGGCTCGGGACTCAAGGTGGGTTTTTAGCCTTTGCTTAACCACTTAAGGATTCCTAAACCCCCCTAGTGACCAGGCCATTTTTTTTTACTAATTAGGCCACTGCAGCTGTAAGGCCTCGCTACCGGGCCGTACAATCTAGCACACAAGTGATCCCCCCCCCCCCCTTTTCTGCCCACTAACAGAGCTTTCTGTTGGTGGTCTATGATCACTCCCAGGATGTTTATTTATTTTTTTATATTTATAGTGGCTTTTTTTATAATATATATATTATTTTTTAAATTATTTTATTGTAACCCCGCCCTCCCTCCCCCACTAGCCAATGACAGCGATCGGATGTCATAGGCTTCAGCCTATGAAAGCGGATCGCTCCTGTGTGTCTCAGGGGGACAGTCGTGTCACACGGCTGTTCCCTGCACAGTGCTGCTGTAGATAGCAGTGCTGTACCATGTAAATAGACAGCAGTTTTGCCATCTAACAGTCTCCTAGCGGCGATCACTTCTTGGAGGCTGATGACGGAGTGGAGCTCCGTCATTCAAGCAGGGATGCACGCGCATCGGCACACGCGATGCCCTGCCATCTCCGCCCGTAGGACTTCACGCCAGTTGGCGTGGAGTGGTCCTGGGGCTGCCGCCGCGTCCACGCCAATCAGCGTGGAGCGGTCGACAACAGCTGTCCAGAGATGGGGCCTCTCACACTGATTGTGGAAGGGAGTTCCATTGATTAGGTGCTGCATAGAAAAAGGCCTGAGCACCAAATGTTATTAAGTGGATCCTGGGAGTAACCAAAGTCATCTGATTGGCAGAGCAGAGGGTGTGTGGAGTGGCATATAGTTCCACCAGACCTGCTATGTACTTGGGTCCCATGTGACACTGTCCTCTAGACCAACTTTCTTGTGGCTCACTTCAATGTGCAGGTTCCTGTATATGGTAACCGCCTATTGCATATGCAGCAGCCCCTTCTTTCGCATGAATTATCCACTTATAGCAGTTCCTCTCTCATATCCAGTTCTCCATTTGCATCTCCCTAACTGTATGTCTTCCATGTGCAGCAAACCGCTTGGGCAGCAGTCACCCCATGCCATGCGGCCTCAGCAGATCTGCTTCTGGCAATAATATTTTCCTGATCTCATATGTTGCTTTGTTGTCTCCCTTCAGCTCCGCCTCAGTTTGTAGACTTTCCAATGGATGTGGAGGTGGATGTCGGGGAAAGTGTGGAACTCATCTGCAGTGCTGAGGGGAGCCCTGTACCGACCGTGTCCTGGTCCCGGCAAGATGAGGGTCCAGTGGTGTCCTCTGGGACTACAGAGATCACCGATGGCCCTGGGTCCAACACCGTCCACATGAAAGGTAAGCTAATCCCAAAGGATGGTTAGTCGCTGTGAAGAGATCCACTAGTTCTATGTATGAGATAACTTATGTTAATGGTTCCTGCGACTGTAACAACCCCAGGCTCATCTAAAAGACAAAAGGAGACCAGGAGCCCAATGGTGCAGAATCATGTAAGATTCTGAAAAGCAATATGCTGGATGTATATACTCACAAAAGTGGGTTGCAAATCCATGCAACCACCGTCAGAGCAGGTGGGAAATTAACCTTCCCTGCTCAGTTTTCCAGGTCTGTAACAGGAACTGATCAGTCGCTCTTTGAATGCGTTAGGACAAACTAAAAAACAATCACCTCTAAAGAGATACAACAAGACATATCAGCACATCAATGTTACAGATTGATACATGTTGATGAAAAGCGGACAGAAGCGCATAGATGGAAACAAGGACTAAGACAGGGGTGGAGGCGCTCAATGCATAAAAGATAGGCTAATAAAGCTGTTGATCCTATAACCAGAGAAGTAATCTTACCACTCTTGAAGAATTTGGACCAGTCTATTGAAAATAGCTCTTTTATTTGAGCTTTTAAAATTGAAAACGCGTTTTGCGGTTTCTTTCCCACTTCCTCAGGTCAGTGCAAAAACAGGTGCCTTAACTGCTATGGCTGTGTAGCAAGCATGAGCTCCTCTATAAAAGAGGTAAGATTACCTCTCTGTTAATAAGATCAACAGCTTTATTAGCCTATCTCTTATGCATTGGGCACCTCCACCCCTGTTTTAAGTGTCTTCTATGTATTAGGATGGAGATTATGTATCTAACAGCAAAAGGATAACATAGCAACAAGTTAACGGTAGTTAACGATAAATAGATGAGTGAATATGATCTTTAGCTTCAGGCACAATAGAATGGGTGAGTTCATGTTTGTCTGGGAGTTTCAGACAATAGGATGGACAGGTTCTGCCTGAAAGAAACCACTTATTATTGTTAACACAGCTGGAAGAAGAAAATAAGCCCATAACAGTCCCCAACAATTATCCCGACAACTGACAAGAGATATATAAAAGGGTACCAGAACTGACGTGTAACATGATGAGTTAAACATAAGTATATAAAGTCCTAATCCTACATAAAACTAGGCTGTCTTCCTTTTTTCTGATCGTAAGGTTTAAAGTGTACCTGTAAGAAAAGAAGTGCCCCCAAAGGGAAGCTTCTGGATTCTCAAGGCTTCTGCTGTCCCCCTCTGTGCCTGTAAAAAAAAAAAGTGCCCCAAAGGAAAGCTTCCTCCAGGCTTCTGCTGTCCACCTCTGCCGGACGCTGTCCCCTTTGCAAAAGTGACAGTTTGTGCATGCGCAATAGCAGTGATGAGTGAAAATGCCGATATTCTTTTT
Source organism: Hyperolius riggenbachi (assembly GCF_040937935.1). Lineage (NCBI taxonomy): Eukaryota > Metazoa > Chordata > Amphibia > Anura > Hyperoliidae > Hyperolius > Hyperolius riggenbachi. The sequence goes on along the minus strand of NC_090653.1, from coordinate 242,118,269 downwards.
GTGTTTATTTTTGCAAAAATAATATTATATTCGACTTTGGAGTGAAAATGCCGCCGCAAATCATTTTGTAATAAGTTTGTGATTTTTCAAATTTTTCAAATTTTCATTCTAAAATTGAATATTTTTGGCTGCAAAAATATAGATTTTTCATGTCTTCGTGGTAATAAGAAAGATTTTTTGGATTTTCATGAATTTTTGCCATTTTCATAAACGTTTTCTCCAAATCGAAAATGCCATTTTCTGCGAAAATAACTGTGCACAGTAGCACGGACCATTCCCATTACTACCACATTTCTGAAAATAAGAATTTCTCTTCCCATCTTCCAGTCCGACCCCCAGATCTTTTATTGATTTATTATTTAAAAAGTATCTTGTAATGCGCATTCTTCCTAATAAAACGTTGTTACTTTACGGAGCACTCCTCCTCCTCTTTGTCTCTCTTGTCCAAGCCCTTAGACAGCTGGGTTCCACAGGAATTGCTAGAGTGAGACGACTTCTATAACCTGCTGGCCGTTCCCCTCGCCCCTGCAGCACAAGATTTCACATTGTTTCACACACCAAACACTTCTGCTTTTCTGAAAATGAATGCATATTACAGACCGAAAACATGTGGGTTCTCATATGGGAACACATTTTCCAGTTCCCACTAACGTCTTCGCATGGATATCAAACACTCTGCTGCTGTACAAATTTTTGTGCGGAAATGCACACTGTTAAATTCAGATAACTGTGTGACCCACTGAAAAGAAAATGCAAATGCCAAGACAAAGACTGTGAACCGAGCATCATTTTTAACACCCAGGGCAGCTCTATAGCAAATAAAAAATGCATTCTAAAAATGTGGTTTATTATTAAAAAAAACTTTAATTTTACCTCATTTTTTTACATCTAAGAGTTAAATTAGCCACTTTGTCGGACCGCAAAGGACCTGCGGTCCCTGAGCAGGAGATGGTGAAAACAGATAAGAAATTACCTCTTTAGACTTAATTGACCACAAACAAACCCCCATTGTACTTCAAACAGAAAACATCAGTTACAGTTGAAGAATGTCACACCTAGCCTGGATAACAGCACTTGTAAAACAGCAGGGGTTGAGCTTCTGAACAATGGCAGCCCTTGCAGCTATTTGAAGCCAAGAGCTGCTTGGATCCCTTTAAAGGACTTACGAGGCCAAAATGTCTAAAAAAGCAAAGTACCTGTAAGCTGTTTAAATGCACAGAGGACGCCGTCCGCGCCCTCCGTGCAGTTCCGCCGGGTCCCCTTCCTGAGATCGCCCCCCGCGCCGACCCCGACCCCCCAGGCCGGGTCGGGCTCTCGTGCCGCTCTCAATATGGCCGATTCCATTGGCCGCGGCTGCGCAGTCCGCCTGGCCGCGAGTGCGGCTGCGCAGCTCTACGGCCAACCCCTCCGATCCACGCTACAGTGCGTGAATACAAGAATACAGGAAGGGGACCCGGCGGAACTGCACGGAGGGCGCGGACGGCGTCCTCCGTGCATTTAAACAGCTTACAGGTACTTTGCTTTTTTTAGACATTTTGGCCTCGTAAGTCCTTTAAGCATTTTATTCTGTCCTTTTTTGGTACAGAAAAGCGCATAGTTTGTGTATTATGGCCGGAATCTAAATTCACTTCCAGACGTATTTCTAGAGCTCCTGTTGTGTGAGCAAACATGCAAGTTCTCCCAGACATACCCTACCCATACTATTGCTCTTCAGAGTGACTCTCTTATCTTTAGATGTGTCTGTGTCGAGCAATCTGTTTCTCTAGTTTAGGATGAAATAAAAATGATTTGGTATCATTTAGAAATGTTACTCCTATTTAAAGAGACACTGAAGTCTCGTTTTTTATCTTATTTTCTTATTCAGCCTTCTTCAGCATTAAATTCTAAGCTGAATCGCTGCATCCCTGCGGCAGAACGAGTTATTTATAGCCCTGAAATTGCCCTGCAAAGTTCCAAAGGTCGCATCATTCTACTTCCTGGTAGAGGCAGAGCTGTGCGCAGTAGCTCTGCCTCTATTCCAATCAATCTCCGCCGATCTTCGCCTCTCCCCGCCCCTCTCTGTCTTCTTTCACTGAGAGGGGGCGGGGAGAAGCAGAGATCAGTGGAGTTTGTCTGGAGAATACGTGGAGCTACTGCGCACAGCTCTGCCGCTACCAGGCAGCAAAATCTACGATCTGCAAAGTCGTGGAACTTTACAGGGCAATTTCAGAGCTATAAATAACTCGTTCTGCTGGAGGAATGCGGCGATTCAGCTTAGAATTTAATGCTGAAGAAGGCTGAATAAGAAAATAAGGTGAATAATGTCAAGCCCAATGATGCATTGGAGCACCCCTTTAAAACCACCAGTTCATCCAGATATGTTTGTGCATGTAGGACCTTACATTCCTATTATCAAATCAGTGTCTTGCTCATTACCTTTAACAGTTGCTAAGCCAGAAGACACCGGAGTATACGTGTGTGAGGCCCGTAATCCGTTTGGTTGGGTACAAGCTGAGATCCTTCTCACAGTCACTGGACTTGGTAAGCGACATGTATGATGTCAGTGTTCTCTGTGTAGGTTCTTCCTCAGGCCTGTATTGAGCTGAAGTTAGGTTCAGCAGTTGTTTTACTGCAAAATGTTCTCATGGTATAAGGCCAGGGTGTCAGTGGGCCGAAAATAAAAACTTAGACCAAGTCAAGGGCCAACATTGATATTTATTGAAATGATGGTTCAAATTATTATTATTATAATTAAGTATTTATATATCGCTGACATCTTCCACACACTTAGAACGAAGCAAGTGGTTTTGGTGCATGCCGCTGAAGCTGGGCGCCCCATAGCAGCAATGTTATGCTACATGGGGTGCGTTAGAATAATTATAATTGATCGCCGGATCCTGAATTACACCTCCGTCCGAGTTGCGATGGCTTGGAGGCAGGGCCGGATTTGTACTCTCCAGCGCCCTAGGCTGGCTGTCACCAACCGCCCCCCCCCCCCCCCCCCATTCTGTCCAACTCTGACTAGTGATCACTGGGTTACATGGGCTCCTGTCTGTTTTGCTGCTTTGACCCCCCCCCCCCGTTCAAAGAAGCAGTGCATGCTCTGTCCACTCCATGTAATTTTGCACTCCAGCCTGGATGCACAGCAGGCAATAGTGTTCTGGGCTTGCATAATTCAGAAATGATGCTCATATATGAGCAGCACTTGTGAAGTACACATACCCATAACACTCCCAGCCTCGGCTGCTGTGCACCTCAGTACAGGAGTGCGTAATAACAAGAAGCCCGAGAGGACAGAAAATGCGCTGCTTCTTTGTCCTTTGTGCGACTTGCTTCAGTCAGAGTCACAAACAGGTGATGGTGCAGCGCAAAGGAGAGAAACCCATCCAAAGCAGAACAGGTAAGTAGAAGGATCCAACACTACACACGCTGGCATAGACGTCGTGTAATGCTAGGTACACACGATGCAATTCTGACAGATTTACTGTCAGATCGATTGTTTACAATGTCTGATCTGATTTCCGATCAATTTTTCAATCGATTTTCCGTTCATTTCTATGAAAAAAATCATTCAGAAAATCTATCGGATAGCAGATGGGACATGTTGGAAATAGTCGATCTGACAGTAAATCTGTCAGAAAATTGCATCGTGTGTATCTAGCATAAGCTCAGGTGTACTTTACACAGTGACAATTTAGCACTTGGGGCAAGTTAAGACAGATCTTAATCAGTCAGCAGGAAGTTTTTACGTTTTGTAATAGAATGATAATATTTATTGGCTAACCAAAAGAAAACAGTGAGCCTTTGGCTAATGAGTCATCTTCAGACTTTGTTCCTGTATACAAGATGTAAGATGTTGGGGAACCCAGATATATATAAAGTCAGCAGGAGATGCATACATTGTTTTGTAAATATAAATAAATGTAATACAGTTGTCATTCTGTTTCAAAACATCCTGCTTTCACTGATGGTTAACACAGTACAATGCTTCTAAAACATGTCAGGAAAGAGTTAAACTGTAGCAAAGAGAATGTTGTTGTCAGGAAAGAAAACAAACCATTAATCTAACAGGTCTCAGGTCTTTAACAGCTCTGACCAAGTAATAAAACATCAGTCAGGGGGAGAGGAGAGCTGATAATTCCTGTCCGTGAATGCGTGCTGCATAAAGAAACTAATCTGAACTCAAAAGTTCTACTACTTGAGCCCATATATTTTTCTTCTCACAGCAGCTTGTATGTCCCCACTCATTATACTAAGGACAAGATCCTCAGATGACAACAAATGCTGACTGTCATCACACACACTCTGCAGTGAGAGAGATGCAGGGATCTCTGGAATTCAGGCAGAATAGAGCAAAGCAGAAGTGATTTACTTTGACATGTGACCTCTTATCTCTCCAAGTCCAGCGCCCTGCTGAATTTTATGCCCTAGGCCTTGACCTTTGTGGCCTTTCCAGAAATCCGGCCCTGCTTGGAGGGGGAATAGCATTTAATACCACCGGGGAGTTTAGCGGCAGCAGGGAGAGCCGTCATTCGGCTCTCCCGGCGCCAAACTCACCGGTGGCGTACTAATATGTACCCTTCAGGGGGGCTTACAATCTAATCCCTACCAGAGTCATACGTCGTATGCAGAATTGCTGCAATCACCTCTATAAATGAAATGCAGCAATTACCACGATATGAAATGCACCAATCACCCCCACATAGGAAATACTCCAATCACCCTCATATATGAAATGCACAAATCACAACAACATATGAAATGAAGCAATCAACTCCATATATGAAATGCAGCAGTAACCCTACATATGAAATGCACCAATCACCCTACATATGACGATGATGAGATACTGCAGAATGGAATAGAGCAGTGCATGAGACCGAGGATAACAGTGCAACAGACCAATGATGAATGACTTACCATGCAGCAGTGAAATAGTGAATCGCTGAAACAGTGGGAGACTGCATCAGAAGTAAATGTTGGGCAGCACGGTGGCGTACTGGGTAGCGTTCTCGCCTTGCAGTGCTGGGTCCCGGTTTGAATCCCAGCCAGGTCAACATCTGCACTGAGTTTAAATGTTCTCCCAGTGTCTGCGTGGGTTTCTTCCGGGCACTCCGCTTTCCTCCCACATCCCAAAAACATACAGATAAGTTGATTGGCTTCTCCCTAAATTGCCCCTAGACTACAATAAATACACTACATGATACATACATAGGCAAACAACTATGGTAAGGATTAGATTGTGAGCCCCTCTAATGCTGGGCATACACGGGTCATTTTTTTTGTTATCAATCGAGCCGCTGATGGCTCGATTGATAATATCCGACGTGTCCGATGACCCGGCGGATCGATTCCGCGCTCGATCCCCGCGGGCAGACAATAGCGGAAAACGAGCGGAAGATAAGGAAGCGCCAGCGGGGACGAGCGGGAATCGATCCAAGCGCACGCGGGGATGCACGGGGACGCGGCGGGAGTCGATCCGGGGCTAATCGAACCGCAGAAACGGTCCATGTATGCCCAGCATAAGGGACAGTTAGTGACAATACAATATATTCTCTGTACAGCACTGCGTAAGATGTCGGCGCTGATTATTAGCTCAAGCCCGGCATATGGCATTAAAAACGCGTAAGCCAGATAGATTTCTCTCCGTTATTTGCTCATTAATTATTTACAGTGGGTTGCAAAAGTATTCGGCCCCCTTGAAGTTTTCCACATTTTGTCACATTACTGCCACAAACATGCATCAATTTTATTGGAATTCCACGTGAAAGACCAATACAAAGTGGTGTACATGTGAGAAGTGGATCGAAAATCATACATCATTCCAAACATTTTTTACAAATCAATAACTGCAAAGTGGGGTGTGCGTAATTATTCGGCCCCCTGAGTCAATACTTTGTAGAACCACCTTTTGCTGCAATTTACAGCTGCCAGTCTTTTAGGGTATGTCTCTACTAGCTTTGCACATCTAGAGACTGAAATCCTTGCCCATTCTTCTTTGCAAAACAGCTCCAGCTCAGTCAGATTAGATGGACAGCGTTTGTGAACAGCAGTTTTCAGATCTTGCCACAGATTCTCGATTGGATTTAGATCTGGACTTTGACTGGGCCATTCTAACACATAGATATGTTTTGTTTTAAACCATTCCATTGTTGCCCTGGCTTTATGTTTAGGGTCATTGTCCTGCTGGAAGGTGAACCTCCGCCCCAGTCTCAAGTTTTTTGTAGTTTCCTAGAGGTTTTCTTCCAAGTTTGCCCTGTATTTGGCTCCATCCATCTTCCCATCAACTCTGACCAGCTTCCCTGTCCCTGCTGAAGAGATGCACCCCCCGAGCATGATGCTGTCACCACCATATTTGACAGTGGGGATGGTGTGTTCAGAGTGATGTGCTGTGTTAGTTTTCCGCCACACATAGCGTTTTGCATTTTGGTCAAAAAGTTCCATTTTGGTCTCATCTGATCAGAGCACCTTTTTCCACATGTTTGCTGTGTCCCCCACATGACTTGTGGCAAACTGCAAACGGGACTTCTTATGCTTTTTGTTAACAATGCCTTTCTTCTTGCCACTCTTCCATAAAGGCCAACTTTGTGCAGTGCACGACTAATAGTTGTCCTATGGACAGAGTCTCCCACCTGAGCTGTAGATCTCTGCAGCTCGTCCAGAGTCACCATGGGCCTCTTGACTGCATTTCTGATCAGTTCTCTCCTTGTTTGGCCTGTGAGTTTAGGTGGATGGCCTTCTCTTGGCAGGTTTACAGTTGTGCCGTACTCCTTCCATTTCTGAATGATCGCTTGAACAGTGCTCCGTGGGATGTTCAAGGTTTTGGAAATCTTTTTGTAGCCTAAGCCTGCTTTAAATTTCTCAATAACTTTGTCCCTGACCTATCTGGTGTGTTCTTTGGACTTCATGGTGTTGTTGCTCCCAATATTCTCTTAGACAACCTCTGAGACCCTCACAGAGCAGCTGTATTTGTACTGACATTAGATTACACACAGGTGCACTCTATTTAGTCATTAGCACTCATCAGGCAATGTCTATAGGCAACTGACTGCACTCAGATCAAAGGGGGCCGAATAATTTTGCACACACCACTTTGCAGTTATTTATTTGTAAAAAAATGTTTGGAATCATGTATGATTTTCGTTCCACTTTTCACGTGTACACCACTTTGTGTTGGTCTTTCATGTGGAATTCCAATAAAATTGATTCATGTTTGTGGCAGTAATATGACAAAATGTGGAAAACTTCAAGGGGGCTGAATACTTTTGCAACCCACTGTAATCAGGAGTCAATAAGATAATTTATCTCATAGCCAGCAATGATATCAGTTAGCTTCTGTGAGGTGTAAATATGCATTCAAGGGACATCAGAGCAGTCTTATAGTGTTTCATATTCATATTTTACTGTGTTTAATGCACTAGTGCAAAAAAAATCATAGTTTTGAGTGTAATCCCACTTCAAATCTAAATATGTAACAGTCATGGTGAAAAATGTAGCTAATATGCTAATAAGCCCCTCCCAGTAGGTAGAAGTTGGGGTTAAAAAGTCCCAGCTTCTAGCAGCTGATCCAGTCAACCGCCAGCTCATTTGCATGTTTAGAGGTTTTCGCTCATCACTAATGATAACCTGTTGTTTCTGTATGTGTGTTGCAGTAGCTCCACAGGTCGCTGAGGCCCCACCTGAGATTACTGTACTGGAAGGAAGTCCGGTGTCACTACCCTGCAACGTCGTAGCCGGAAACCCCCTACCTGTGCAGCGCTGGGAGAAAGACTCAGCACCGGTATGTAGAGGTTTACTTGTGGCTCCCTTTGCTTTCTACATGAATGTGATGCTTCAAAGACCCCGTTTAGTAATAGCTTACAAAGCACATAATAGTGGCAACCGTTATATACACACAGTGTATTTTGTAGGACGATCATATCAAGTGACAGTCTACCTCATGTAAAGTTGCCCCCCCCCTCCCCCAACATTAGCTTCTCTTCTTCAGCAGTCCTTTGAGTTGTCCAACTACTGCTACAGATCTCACTGTCTCTCACAGCAGGCCTCCTGCATGCCCCCTTCCCCCTTTCCATAGAACAGAACAAGCTGCTCAGTGTGACATTCATTTTTTCCAGCTTACATGCAAATTTGATGCAAATTGTCCCTAAGTACTGTTTTTCTTAATAATATATGTTACAGCCATATGTTATCTGATTATGTGTACATTATCTCCTTGTGAAGAAAGCTGAGCTTCTGTCACCTCCCCTGATCCACTCACACAGGTATGCTGACACAGCAGCTGGGGGGGGGGGGGGGGGGGGGGGACTTGCGCCACACAGCTGGGCGGACACAGTGGATGGGGGAGGGGCTTGCACCATGCATGTGGGCTGACACAGCAGCTGGGGGAGGGACTTGTGGCACACAGTAGGACTGATGGAGAAACTAGGGGAGATACTTCCACCACACAGGGGAGCTGACAGCAGGTGGGGGAGGGACTTGCACCACACAGATGGGCTTACACATTAGCTGGGAAAGGGACTTGCACCACACTAGTGGGCTAACGCAGCAGCTGAGGGAGGGACTTGTGCCACACAAATGGGATGACACAGTAGCTAAGAGAAGGACTTAAACCACACAGGTGGGCTGACAAAGCAACTGGGAGAGAGACTCGCACCACACAGGTGTGCTTATACAGCAGCTGGGGGAGGGACTTGCACCACACAGAAGGGCTGATGCAGCAGCTGGGGGAGGGACTTGCACCACATGGAGGGTCTGACACAGCAACTGGTGGAGGGACTTGTGCCACACAGGTGAGCTCAGACAGTGCCTGGGGAGGGACTTGAGCCACACAGGTTGTTTACACTCGTTTTAAGAAGCTGGTCACATAACCAGTATTTCTGGAATAAAATAAATAGGGATTTAGGCAGACATGCATTATTTATTTTTACAAAGGACAGAACATGTAAATAGTTTTGGAACTAAAGTGGGAGCATCATAATATGTGCAATCAGTCGGTGGGCTGATAATGGAAATGTCAGAATTATAATGCAGGCCTATCTTCAGACAGACAGCTCTTAGCTGGTCTCTATATATTACATGCTATTCTCCTTCCTTCCCCCTATCTAAATGTGAAGAGTAAAGTCCTAGCAGCAGCCTCATTGACAGCTAATCTTTCCGCACAGGTGCACTTACATCTTGTCTTCTTTGTTTGTCAGCTGCAGTTTATTTGGCGTCATTCCATTGATGAGACTGGCGGGCTGCATATAGAGCCGGTGGTGAGAGAGGATGCTGGGAATTATCTCTGTGAGCTCTCCAATGCTGCTGGATCAGCCAATCACAGCGTTATCCTCAATGTACATGGTGAGGTTCGCTATAAATCATCCTTAATTACATTGTGGTATGTTTAAAGTGGACCTGAACTCTTGCACATGACAGAAGGAAAGCAGTGAGAAATGCACCCCGTATATATTTAGAGAGTTTAGCCTGTCTAATTCCCCCTCATCTGAGACTAATCAGAAGTGAATTTTGATCTCTCAGGTGTGTCAGCTCAGGAATCTCCTCTGCCACAGCAGAGCAGCTAATTTGTAAACACAGAATGTTAACAATATGTCTGCTTCTATGAAAGCGGGAAGTACACGCACTGCAGATTTATTGCAGGATTTGTATGAGCTGTAATAAAGAAATGTTTTTCTTTCAAGGTTATTTATGCTGTTGTTTATCTTTTAGAGCAGAGAGGAAGTTCTGAGTTCAGGTCCGGTTTAAGTAAGCACATTATGGAGTTTCCTTGACATAAAGGATCACAAAACAGTGCTTACAGTAAATAAAAATGATATATTACCTCCATTACTCACATACATATCTAAAAATATTGAATTTCATGAGGCCTACAGGTTTCTAGTAAGTATAACTAAATACCTTCTTACTATTCGGCAGTGGCCCCAACCATTACGCCTGGACCAACGGAATACACCACTCGAGAGGGGAAGCCTGTAACATTACAGTGTAATTCCAAGGGACACCCGCAGCCAACTGTGATCTGGACAAAGGTAAGCCTAAAGCTACATATACACACTCAACAAGCGCACAATGTGCAACCGACCACCCGCACGACACAACGAACCGCACAACCTGACGTACCGCAGGACCTGTATGTCCACACATTCGGACAGATAAACGACCAACTCATTTACATACTGCGCAACGATAGCAGAACGACGGACTACACATTGAAAACAAGAACAAGTCGTTTAACGGTCGTTCACATAACTTGTACACATGGACCATCTGCACAATATCAGATGACTGTAGGCCAACATAGATCCAACAGTTGGATCAGGCGCAATGGAGTTGGATCAGTCCCTCGTAAAGTCGTTTGCTACGGACTAAAGTAGGACGGCAATCAGGCAGTTTTGTTGAGAGTATGTACAGGCCTATAAATAAATAGGGTAATATGTGTAACTGGCACATGTTTTATGGCCTCTACTCATCATGCTAATATATGCATTATGTCCAACCAATCAGGGTGAAGAGATTTTATCTGTTGATGGCATCCATTACCAGTTGGCCAAAGATGGTAGCCTGTTGATAGCACTGCCCTCTGGTGAAGATTCTGGTCATTACATCTGCACCGCTACAAACCAGGTGGGGAGTGCAAGCAAAGCATCCCACCTCTTGGTACACAGTAAGTAACCTGCTGAATTCTTTGACATGAATGGAGCTCTCTAATATGACAGCCAATCACATTCATCCTTTAGGAGGTTATTCTGATTTCTGATTGGTTACGCTATTTTAATTCTGTGTCTTTTGGCAAAATCCATCAATAGTCTTTTAAAAAATGTGTAAGATTCTTAGGGGTTGATTGATTAAACATTGGTAGTATTACCATACCAGCACAGAGCACAGCAATATTACCACTACTTCCACAATTAAGTACCACAAGATACGCTAGTAGTGTGAGCCGCGGTACTCTAGTTTCGCACCCACTACTATGGTAACATGCGCGTTACTGTAGTAATGGTTGCGCTACTGGAGTAATTTGGATCACGCTTCTAGCATATCTCGTGGTACTTATGCACTGTCCAGTCACGGTATGGCACAGTCCAGTCAACCCCTATGTTGACTGGACAGTGCCATTCCCTCCTACCACATAATGTTAGGTAAGGCTTTCTCAACCAGGGTTCCTTGAGTACTCTGTAGGGGTTCCCTGGCATTTTTCCCTATCGTGGGGGGTTGGGAGTATAATAAGGAGCTCACTATAATAGGGGTTACTGTAAAAAGCATTACATTCAGAATAATAATGAGCACATTAATAAAAAGCACTAGAATAAGGCAACCTTATAATGGGCACTCTAATAGGGGGTGAAAGGCCGTGATAGGTAGTCACACCCTGAATAATTGATAGACTGGGAGGGGCTCCCTCCAGTTGCCAGAAACTACTGTGGGAGCACCGCCTGCAGCTGCTGGAGAGGTCAGGGTGTGGGAGGGCCCCAACTACAGGCTTCCTCCTCCACAGTTGGAGTTTTTGTGGCCAGACTTCTGGGTGGTGGGAGTCATGGTGGCCACCAGGGCCGATGCATCCATAGGGGAAAAATGGGCAAATTCCCAGGGCCCCAGACCCAGCTGACGGTCCCCCTAGGTCCTCCCCAAGTGTATAGCGGCCCCCAGGGCTCCTGCAGAGCATTGGCAGAGGAGCAAACTCATGAGCCTGGCCATCGCGCTCCTCCATCAGTTTGTGTGCTTCCATCTTTATCCCCTGTGGCCGTCTCTTCTCCGTGACCCGGCGGTGTGTACGTGAGAATGTACTGTACATGCTGCTTGGTCACAGAAAAGAGGTGCCCTTGAGGATGGAGTTGGAAGCACAGAGACTGATGGAGGAGAGCGCCGGCTAGATTGATGAGTTCATTCCATTCTGAATACTTTGCGGGGGCCGACAGGTACCACTAAAAAGATGTGGGGAGTGGGGTGCTCATCATCTGGCTCTGGGGCCCAGGAGCAGAACCGGTACAATCAGCAGAGGTGGGGTGGGAACAAAGGGCCCAACTAATGCTGCTTCCAGTGGGGGAAGGGAGTTGTTTTGAGTCAGGGGCCCCCATTTAATTTTGCCCAGGGTGTTTCAAGTGTGGCTACACTGGTCACATGACTTTACATAGTGGCTGGATAGTGTAATGGTTAAGGGCTCTGCCTCTGACACAGGAGACCAGGGTTCAAATCTCGCCTCTGCCTGTTCAGTAAGCCAGCACCTATTCAGTAGGAGACCTTGGGCAGGTTTCCCTAACACTGCTACTGCCTATAGAGCGCATCCTAGTGGCTGCAGTACTGGCGCTTTGAGTCCGCCAGGAGAAAAGCGCGATATAAATGTTCTGTGTTTGTTTACATGGCTCCCATCGGATTTTCCTTTAGGCCATCTAGGTCACCATGAGGGTAGAGTAGGTTCCCCATGATTAAATCCTAATTAGCCATTTACTTCTACACATATCCTTGACTAATGTTAATCTGGACATTTGTGTATTCAGTTTACAATCACATTTCAAAAAAAACGTTTTCTCCTAGTGGAAGTTGTGCTATTTTTTACTCATACCAACCAGAAAAATTGCCTGTGATGTGTCTATATAATGTTCTGTGTCTCTTATAGCAAAGCCCAGAATAAATGTGAATGGGTCACATGACTCAAGTACTCCTGTACCTGTGGTGGCAGCGTTGGGGGCGGAGATAACTTTGCCATGTGAAGTCCAAGGGGTGCCTCCGCCCACTGTTTCCTGGAGAAAAGACTCTTACCCACTACCCATTATCTCAGCCAGGTATGCCAACCAGTATAAAGTCATTTATGTTTATGCAATTGTCTTCTGAACAGGACCTTGTGACACTATGAAAAGAAAGGTGGCTATTTACAGCTTCTTGCACTTGCTTTTGTGTGCTATCGTTCCACAAGGGCCTAAGCACACTAAGCAGAGCAGGATCATCCACCAGGTAACCTAGGCAGGTGCTGGGGTCTAATGGGTGTCAAGGGGCCCACCTGCCACCTTCTCTGACCTCTCTCCACTTCAGCTTACCAAAAGGACTATAAAGGGGTGCCAAATCTACTGTCTTACCTAGGACTCCATTACATCTTAATCCATCTCTGACACTAAGGTCTCGTTTCCATGTCTGCACAGCGGGCAACACAAGTGGCCATCATGACGCATGGCACTGCATTGCTCAGCGATTTTCCCAGATGCAGTTGCAACCCCATTCATTTATAATGTATGGAATTGAGCCACTAACTTGGAAAAATGCATGCAGCCATGTATTGCGATTCTATGGTGAATTGCAACACATGGATGGGGACACAGTGCAGTCTATGCACTTCTAAAGTCCCTGTGGATCGCATCAGTGTGCATTGCTGAAAGCATGACGCACAACGCACTTAACGCACATGACACGCAACGCACAAGTGGCCTAACATGCTTCTGTTTGCTTTTCAACAACACAACAATGTTACAGACTGATACTCAAATCAGACAGAAGTGGACAGCAGTAGTACGTTAGTGTACTCACACTTTTCGATTAAATATTTAAAGACAGAATATCAGGATGCGCACGGCTTGGGGCCACACATGCGCATGTGACTGGCCACGACTGGACAACTTTGAGAGGGTCACTGCTGCTGAGTGGAGGGTCGCAGAAGGACAGGATGACTGCCTCTAGGTAAGTTAAACTGCTTTTTTTTTTTTTTTTTAGTCTTGTTAGCAGTCTCTGACCTGTGGGTTGGAGACTGCTAATGTCCACCGCCGCCCCATACTGCACGTGTGCGAATATGCGTGCTCATGCGTGTGCAGTGTGGAGCGGCCCATCTTTGGAAGCACTCGGGCTCCCGAAGATTGCTAACGGGGGATCCAACACTGGGACATGGGCATACTCACTCCTGTGAGTATGGTGTTTTTTTTTTTTAACTTTACTTCAGACTCACTTTAAGTATCCAATTGACATTAACATTTAGGCTTCCTGCATCGCCATTGCATTGCACAAAAATGATAGCCAATGGGGCGTCTCAGTAACTGCACGCAGTGTGTTAACAGTATGATGTGTGTGTTTACCCTGCATGTGAGGCATACTTTCATTGTACTGTACGCCTTACTGTATGGTTGCATTGCACCGTTATTATGCAGTATGACCTTTTGGGAATTGGAATTGAAGAAAAGTCACATCATAACGTAATGTTACCAGTGTGAAAGGGGCCTTAGCGTCCTTCTACACTGTGCATGTTGAGTTGCAATACCAAGCATACAGTGCAATGATAGTATAGAAGTCAATCGGTGCGCACTTGATCTCAACAGGAAATACGTTTATTTAGGACATATCCCAACACAGCAAAAAGCAACTCGCTGACATGTTTCGGACTCTCAGGTCCTTAATCACAACAATTTTTACAGCTATTGCACGAGGTTTAAAAAGGAGGTAAAACGAGGAGGCCGTGAACCACCCCTCCCGAAGGGAGGCAACAAAGAGAGGTACCGCCCTCACTTAGATTGACACCTCCTGTACATTAATAAAATACAAAGACGTATTTAAAACCAAATAGAATGCAAAAAAAAAAAAAGGAATGCAAGAATTATGTAGGAACAACCAATTTGTCTAGATATTTTTTCACAAAGATGGAATTGGAGCATATTCCACTGGTATATATTTCCAGGTGCAATACAACAACAAGGAAAGAGACAATCAAGGAAGTACACTGAACAGAGATAAATATAAAAATACAAATTAATATTAACTGTTGCTTCAAGTTGTAACCAGGGCTAAATCACACCTTGCATTTAGCCCATGTGGTGCTCTGGTTCCCAAGCGGAATATCCACAATGCTTTTCCTTTGCGAAAGAAAGCTTGTAGGTCCCTTCCTCTTTTGGGCAGAAAAACGTTTTCTATACCCTGAGACAATAAAACTGACATATCACCCCCATGGACAAGGCGGAAGTATTTTTGCAACATTTAAAATATTATTAGTGTGAGTGCAATGATAGTATGCTTCACTGCCTCTGTAAATGCAATATTTGATCAGATAGGGAGCTGTCTCATGGTCGATCTGCCCATACATGAAATGATGCCATTATGTTACCCATGTTTGTATCTGGCTCTCATTAATGCCGCTGTGAGTATATGAATGACATAAGCTTGCTGATGCACAGGGTACAGGAGGCAGCCGGTGCGGCAGCTGACGTGTGTGTAACACAGGAAGGCACAGAGCGATGTGCTGGAGAAAGTGTGTAATTGTGATTCATTCTCATATAATAACCATCTTATCTGGCAGGCGAATGCCTCTGGGAAGGATCCCAGCTAATCTCTTCCTGCTGGGGGAATACAGATCACGGGCGGATTATCCTGTAAGCTCCCTATCTATCTTGTTACACTTTATACCTGGCACCTCATCGGCAGGCCGGGCCAACATTTTACATATGCTTAGCGCTTTTTCTTTAATCCATCCAGGCCCCTAATTTATTGCCTGCTACATTGCAAAGCAATTTTAAGTCTCCCCTATGAAATCCTATGATTTTGCTGCGGATTAAGGATTGAGAAGAAGTACTAAACACAAGCAAGGAAAGCGCCCCAGAATACGGCATAGCTGCATTAAAGTATTTACATTATGCACATAACAAAAAAAAATTTATGAAACAAAATTGCAGTTGATGTAAAATAAAGAAGGATGTGCCTTCAGCACCATTTGATAGATCCTCACCTCCTCCTCAGAGGGGATCTGTTAGAAGGCTATAATAATTTAGCTTTATAGTGCACAGCAATGTAGAATGCAGGAGAAACAGATGTTAATCAGCCTCATTACAATGGCTTGCTTGGCTAATACACCAAGAATAACAAAACTTTATTCATCACCACTTCCTTTACAAACACAGGAGGCAATAAGAGACCTTTGCTACTTAAAGAGGAACTGTCGCAAAAATCTTAAAATGTAAAACACATACAAATAAGAAGTACATTTCTCCCAGAGTAAAATGAGCCATAAATTACTTTTCTCCTATGTTGCTGTCACTTACAGTAGGTAGTAGAAATCTGCCATTACCGACAGATTTTGGACTAGCCCATCTTCTCATTGGGGGTTCTCAGGGTTTTCTTTATTTTTAAAAGCACTTAGTGAATGGCAGTTGCTCCGTCCAACTGCCAATAGTGTGCAGCAAGCAGGGAGGCTAGCCAGCATCTTTGTATTAATCATTTTCAGAGAATGTCTTTATAAAGAATAAACGCCATGCTGAGAATGCCCCATGAAGAGATGGACTTGCCCAAAACCTGTTAGTAATGCCATATTACTACTACATACTGTAAGTGACAGCAATATAGGAGAAAAGTAATTTATGGCTCATTTTACTCTGGGAGAAATGTACTTCTTATTTGTATGTGTTTTAAATTGTAATATTTTTTTTTTTGCAACAGTTCCTCTTTAAACACACTGCTACCCTGTGGTTAAAGCTGGTAATGCTTCTTATACGCATAATAGACTGTTGTTGCTAAATACACACTCCAACAGGATCAGATTAGAAAAATTAAAGACTCTGTCTTCACATTGTCACTTCTGTATAAAGATAGTGGATCTCTTAATTACGGTACCATCTTGGCAGAAAATATACCGCAAATATTGAAGGGTGGGACTGCCTATAGACCTGAGCCATCTCAAAGGATTCCTCTGGCGCTTGTACCATCATTAAAAAATAGTGGTAAAAATGCAGCATATGTGCTGTCATCCGCCCATCGCTTATGTGATCCTGGAAGCAACATGTAGCTTCCAAGATCACTTTTACATGTTAGCCGTGGGGGCAATAATGCTGCAAGCTAACAAAATCTGCCAAAAGCTGCTAAATGCCTTTCTGCAAGCATGCAGAAAAACATTTGGGAGGGACGTGTAAACCAGGCCCTAATGTTACGCCCAAATTAATTGCATCCAGTTAGCAATGCGGTTATATTGTCTGGCGCAACGTTCTACAATGCACCACCGTATACGTAGCCAAAAACATAATGTGCTTAACTGGTTGTGGACCGAACAAGTAAGAATCTATGTCCAGTAGGTGGTGCTGCGGCCCTGACTGGACGTAGATTCAACGTCCAACTCAATTGTGCGCCATTACCGCTGATACCGCCGATCTTGCCGCTCTGCACCAGCTGCAATTCGCTCGCTCTGCTGTCTATAAGAATGCAGAGCTCTGTAAGCAGGTCAAGAGCTGCTTTCATTGGCTCTGCCTGGCAGAGAGATGAGCCTGCGATGATGGGGCTACTCGTGACCGGCAAGAGCAGCGGGTATGTGCGTCGATTCGTTGGGAATCAGCGTTTTACCTTGCCGGCAGTCGCTGGTCCTTAAAGAAGCAAAGACTGCTGATGCGGAGGTGGTTAAACAGGGCCTTTAAAGCAAGTCTGAAGTGGATTTAAAACAAAAACAGATACTCACCTAAGGAGGGGGAAGGCTCTGGGTCCTGTAGAGCCTTTCCCGTTCCTCTCACAGTCCCCTCGCTCAAGTGCTGTCACCCCGGTTTAAATCTACCGCCATGGGTGGCTTCGTGGGTTTGAGTGCTCCCGAAGACGGGCGGCTCCATACTACACATGTGCTAGTGCACGCCCGTGTGTGTTCGCGCATGGACAGTACAGAGCTGCCCGTCTTCGGGAGCACTTGGGCTCCCAAAGCCTTCCGTAGCCACCTGTGGCGGCACAGAGCAGCATTCAACCCAATGAGAGGACCATAAGTGGAACAGGAAGGCTTTATGGAACCCACAGCCTTCCCACTCCATAGGTAATTATCTGTCTTGTTTCTTTTCACTTCAGCCCTCTTCAGGAGTTGGTGCCCTAGGCAATTGCCTAGTTGCCTTTTTCCTGGAAACAACCCTGATGCACAAAAAGTCATGAAGCCTTATCTGGCCATGAGAAAAGAGCTTTTACAAATGTAATATAGCTCTTCTGGTGATGGAACTATTGCGATTGGTGTAATGTAAGCCAGTGTGTAATACTGTCCTCTCCTTGCAGGCACCACCTACTACCCTCTGGATCTCTGAGACTATCTGAGCTGAGGGTGATGGACAGCGGCTACTATACCTGCCTGGCTTCCAATCTGGCTGGCAACACCTCCCTTACATACAGACTGGAGGTACAAGGTACATGTATCCCTGCGCACTACATGCGAGAACTCTGCTAATATTCGACTCTGCAAAGTTAGAATAATCATTAGAATTACAGACGTGTGGTAAATACCTCATAAATGTCACAAATAATAGAGCATGCGGTAAAACAAGTGAGATGTTTGTTCCAGCCTGGAGCTGTTGGTAAGATAACAAACAGCCATTTGGTAAGGTCATAGATGGGAGGAAACAGAGCAGAGAAAACTAATTAAACTATTCAGGAAAATAGGAAAGTTAATAATTGATTTTAGAGTGTTTCAGGGTTGAGGCCTATGTCTTGTGTATTTTTAGTGACAAACTGAATCAAAAGCAATAACATTTTTGCATAGGCTATACCAAAATAAAAGACTTGTAAGTTTAAAAAAAATGACAGAATATAAAATAAAATACATACCGTATATACTCGCATATAAGCCGACCCGCATATAAGCCGACCCCCCAACTTTTCCCTGAAAAAACAGGGAAAAATGATTGACCCCCATATAAGCCGGGGGTAGGAAATGCTGGATTGGTGCAGCCCCCCAGTGTGTCCCAGTATAGCTAGTATAGTGCCCAGTATAGGTAGGTAGTGTCCAGTATAGCTAGTAAAGTGCCCAGTATTGCCAGTATAGTGCCCAGTATAGCCAGTATAGCGCCCAGTATGGGTAGGTAGTGCCTCAGTTTAGCTAGTATAGTGCCCAGTTTAGCTAGTATAGTGCCCCAGTATGGCTAGTAAAGTGCCCAGTTTAGTTAGTATAGTGCCAAGTTTAGCCAGTATAGTGCCCAGTTTAGCTAGTATAGTGCCCAGTTTAGCCAGTATAGTGCCCAGTTTAGCCAGTATAGTGCCCAGTTTAGCTAGTATAGTGCCCAGTTTAGCTAGTATAGTGCCCAGTTTAGCTAGTAAAGTGCCCAGTTTAGCCAGTATAGTGCCCAGTTTAGCTAGTAAAGTGCCCAGTTTAGCCAGTATAGTGCCCAGTTTAGCTAGTATAGTGCCCAGTTTAGCCAGTATAGTGCCCAGTTTAGCCAGTATAGTGCCCAGTTTAGCCAGTATAGTGCCCAGTTTAGCCAGTATAGTGCCCAGTTTAGCTAGTATAGTGCCCAGTTTAGCTAGTATAGTGCCCAGTTTAGCTAGTATAGTGCCCAGTTTAGCCAGTATAGTGCCCAGTTTAGCCAGTATAGTGCCCAGTTTAGCTAGTATAGTGCCCAGTTTAGCTAGTATAGTGCCCAGTTTAGCTAGTAAAGTGCCCAGTTTAGCCAGTATAGTGCCCAGTTTAGCTAGTAAAGTGCCCAGTTTAGCCAGTATAGTGCCCAGTTTAGCTAGTATAGTGCCCAGTTTAGCCAGTATAGTGCCCAGTTTAGCCAGTATAGTGCCCAGTTTAGCCAGTATAGTGCCCAGTTTAGCTAGTATAGTGCCCAGTTTAGCTAGTATAGTGCCCAGTTTAGCCAGTATAGTGCCCAGTTTAGCCAGTATAGTGCCCAGTTTAGTGCCCAGCATAGGTAGGTAGTGCTCCGCCCCCCCGCCCCCCGCTGCTGCTATTACCTGTTTAGGAAGCGGCCGCTTCCTAATCCGCGTTCCTCTTCTTAAGTTTCTTCTCAGAGTATCACAGCAGCGCGCCCGGCGCTGCTGCTGTGACGATGTAGAGTGCAGGAAAGAGCGCGGCTCCCTATAGCGGCGATCTGTATCGCCGTTGCCAAGGGAACCGCTCTTTCCTGCCCCCTGCATCGTCACAGCAGCAGCGCCGGGCGCGCTGCTGTGATACTCTGAGAAGACACTTAAGAAGAGGAACGCGGATTAGGAAGCGGCCGCTGCCTAAACAGGTATTAGCAGCGGCAGCCGCGGGGGGAGCGGGGAGGGGGGAGCGGGGCGCGGACCACCCACCCACCCACCACTAGACCACCAGGGAAGACTCGCATACAAGCCGACCCCCCAACTTTTGACCCCCATTTTGGGGGTCAAAAATTCGGCTTGTATGCGAGTATATACGGTATGTTGTTACGTTAGGATCTTGGCTTTTTAAATATGTATGCTGTGAGGGTATATTATTACTATTATTTTTTCAAATAAGGTCTTGTAATCATTGATAGTGTACAATGAGAAGCAAAAAAAAAAAGACGCCTATATTTCCAAATACAATGTTGTCACCATACATTGTACAAATAACATAATCTTAACATTGTAATAACCGGGGTGGATAACCAAATAAAATGTGTGGGTTTAACTTCTATATAGCACTGTTTATTGTAAAGCTATAATGGATGTAAATGTAGAAAAAGTTAGTTTTTTTTCAATTTTTTTTCCCTCATTTTCCCCTTAAATTGCATAGAAAGTAATGTATTTACTAAATAAAAATATCACCCACTAAAACCCTAATTTGTCCTGAAAAAAAATATATAGATCATTTAGGTGTGAGAAGTAGTAATACAGTTATTGGCGAATGAATGTGAGCAGCACTGATATGTGAAAATTGCTTGCGGGCTGAAGTGGTTTTAAACTCCAGATTTTTTTTTTGATTTTTTTTTTAGGATTTCCATAAATTGTAACAAAGAAATGTTTTTTTTTCACCCATAAAGTTTATCATGCTGTGGCTAATCTTTTAGTGCAGAGAGGAAGTTCTAAATTTAGTTCCAGTTTAATAAATCAACCTCACACTGCATTTAAAAATTAAACACTTTTGCATCACAAATGACATCACTCCCAGTACCATTCTATTTGGTATTGGTGTCACCATGTCATTGTTTAACTAATGCAGATGCTGCTAAACAGAGACTGAGAACCCCCTTTGCATTTACAGGTCTTCCATTTCAAAATTCCAGTTTCTGTTTAAAGGCGCACTCCAGCAAAAAAAAATAAGTAGTTAAAATCTGAGAGAACCGATGAGTTTTGGACTAGTCCATCTCCCCATGGGGGATGATTCTCAAGAGTTTTCTTTTTTCTCTTTTCAGAGGCATTTCCTGAACTGCCAAGACAGTAAGATACCAGCCAGCCTCCCTACTCACTTGCACACTATTTTGGCACTTAGACTTAGCAACTACTGTTCAGGAAATGCTCTTGAAATCAAAGAAAACCCTGCGAATCCCCCATGAGGAGATAGACTAGTCTGAAACCTGTCAGTTTTGTCAGATTTTAACTGCTTATATTTTTCTCTACGGGGTGGTGCTTTAAACAGAAACTGTAAATTTGAAATTGAAGATCTGCAAATGTGTAGGGGGTCCTTAGACTCGGTTTAGCAGCATCTGCATTAGCTTCTGGTTAATTGATCAGCTTCTGCTGGGTCTGATTAGCTCTTTGCTTCTTGACAAAGTAATATTTGAATGTTACTAATGAACTTTACCTCACCACTGATGAAACTTTTTTTTTACTGAAAAAATAACAGAAGGAATGATGGGATTCTACTTCCTGCTGATGATATATGTGAGGCTGCGCTTGTGCCGGGGTTGGTCCGCTCTAATCTGATGGGCGCTGGCCGGGGTTACACAGAAGTCCTGAGCAGAATCCAGCAGAGACCTCTGTGCAATTATCACATCACTGCTGCGGGAATGGGATGTTTTCACAAAGGATGAAAGTGCCAAGGAGAAACCAAAACTATGAGACATCTGGCCTGCATCCTCCCCCGCTCGCCCGCGTATCATGTGCTGCCACCACTTCCTGCACAGGCTGTTTAACACCACAGTTATTCCATTCATGAGGACTGCTTTTAAGCCAATAACTGGCCATTAAAGGGAAGGTCCAAGCTTCCCAAAAAACAAAATCCAATTACCTGGGGCTTCCTCCAGCACCTGGCAGCCGCCCTGTGCCCTCGCCGCAGCTCCGGTGCCTCCCGTTGTCCCGTGCTGCAGAAGCCGACCCCGGCGAGGTCGGCTTCCTGGTCGGCTTCTGCTGCACTCCACGGTGTGGGTCACTTGGTCCGGCCAACGTCATCAGCATTGTACTGCCCAGGCGCAGTTCCGACCAGGAAGCCGACCTTGCCAGGTCGGCTTCTGCAGTGCGGGACAACGGGAGGCACCGGAGCTGCGGCGAGAGCACAGGACGGCTGCCAGGGGCTGGAGGAAGCCCCGGGTAAGTGGATTTTGTTTTTTGGGGAGCTTGGATGTTTCCTTTAAGCTGCATACTCACCTCCCGACGGGTCCTGCCACATCCCCTTGATGATGATTGTCAGCAACACCTCTTTCTGTCGGCGGTTAAGCACAACCTCACGCAATGATACACGCCGGGAGCGAACAAGACTTCAAGTGATTGCGGTACTTTGCGCGGGGTTGTCAGGGATCTTGGCAATCCGATCCGCTGTGTTGGTCGTTATTGTGACACAACGCTAAGCGACATTGCGTGATCGTGTGCCTGTACCCACGTCGTGATATAGCGGAAACGACTGCTCGGTACTCCAAAAAGTCGGTGGGAAAATCGTCGGGAAAACGGCAACGTGGGTACTAAGCTTTAGTGATGGTCAGTGAGATGCTGAGGCTGGATTCACACTTTGTGGGTTGCATAACGCGTGTGGACTGCAATGGAAACTGTGTGCATTATAGCATACAGGTAAATACAAAGCCTGCATGCAGCAAGTTAGAATAACGCGATCTGTTACAATGCAACGATCCGTTACAATGCAGTACTGTGACCGGCCTATAGAAGTGTATGGGCAGTGAGTTGACATGCAGAATTATTCTGCAACACAACTTTAGTGACCCACCTCCCCTATACAGTCCCCTGGAGACTAGTGGCCCACCTCCCTTCCCTTTACAGTTCCCTGTTGTGTAGTGGTCCTCCTCCCTCCCCTCTACAGTTCCTTGGTGTCTACTGATCACCTCCATCCCCTATACAGTTCCCTGAAGTCTAGTGCCCCCCTCCCTCCTCTATACAGTTTCCTGGTGTCTAGTGGTCCTCCTCCCTTCTCTATACAGTTCCCTTGTGTCTAGTGGCCCTCCTTCCTCACCTCTACAGTTCCAGTTCCCTGGTGTCTAGTGATCCCCTCCCTCCCCTATATAGTTTCCCGGAGTCTAGTGCCCCCCTCCCTCCCCTAGACAGTTCTCTGTTGTCTAGTGGTCCCCTTCCCATCCCTAAACCGTTCCCTTGTGTCTAGTGGTCCTCCTCTCTCCCCTATACACTTTCCTGTTTTTTTTAGTGGCCCTCCTCCCACCCCTAAATAGTTCCCTGGTGTGTAGTGGCCTTCCTTACTCCCCTATACAGTTCTCTGTTGTCTAGTGGTCCCCTTCCCACCCCTAAACAGTTCCAGGTGTCTAGTGGTCCTCCTCTCTCCCTTATACAATTTTCTGGTGTCTAGTGGCCCTCCTCCAACCCCTAAATAGTTCCCTGATGTCTAGTGTCCCTCCTTCGTCCCCTATACAGTTCTCTGGTGTCTAGTGGTTCTCCTCCCACCTCTAAATAGTTCCCCGGTGTCTAGTGGCCCTCCTTCCTCCTCTATTCAGTTCTCTGGTGTCTAGTGGTTCTCCTCCCACCTCTAAATAGTTCCCCGGTGTCTAGTGGCCCTCCTTCCTCCTCTATACAGTTCTCTGGTGTCTAGTGGTTCTCCTCCCACCTCTATATAGTTCCCTGGTGTCTAGTGACCCCCACATCCCTCCCCCATATAGCTTTCTTGGTTATCCAGTTCTTCACACCCAATATAGCTTTCCTGGTGGTTCTGAGTGGGCCAAACATAATGCAAAGTGGGGAAATAACTTGAGGGCCAAATCTGATGGCTCTGAGGTCCAGATATTGCCTGTGGGCCAGAGTCTGACATGTATGCTCTACATCCTTTGTAACCCCTCCCATCCTATCATTTGAGAGAGCTAATTCTAAATACTCAAGGGTTCGACCTTCCTCCACTAAGCACTGATATTTGGTGTTTATGTAGCCTGATAGGGGCCGGCGCACGTGTCTCACAACACGAGGACTGACACACGCCAAGACGCAGTGCAGCTCCATACACACAAAGAGCGGAACTTCACCCAACGCAGGACCATCTACAATAACAACTCACCTATCTTACTCCGCACACCACCATTGTCCCCGGCCTTCACTGCTGTTTTTATAGACCGCCTGGTGTTATTTTAGCCTATCTTCCTCTAAAATCAACATTTTTTTAAACTTTCAGCCAAACTGCTGCAAATAGTTATCGAGTCACAGGTGAAATGACTGCGTCACTCTGGTTGAAAGAGGAACTGTAGTGAAAATAATATAATGAATAAAATTGCTTATTTTTTTTACAATATTCATTTATAGATTTTATATTTAGAGTTTGCCCATTGTAAAAATGTTCACCTCTCCCTCATTTACATTCTGAAATGTATCACTGGTGGTGACATCTTTAGTTCTACCAGGTGATCTGTACGGAATGTTCGTTACAGAGAGTTCTATGCACAGAGGAAGATGCTTCTTGCTTGGCAGTTTGAAAAAGCTGTTATTTCCCACAATGCAGTGAGGTTCACAGACAGGAAACTGTCAGGACCATGGTCATGGCATCTTGCTGTGGGAGGGGTTTTACAACAATATCAGCCATACAGACCCCTCTGATGATCTATTTGAGAAAAGGTCAAGATTTCTTGTGGGAAAGGTGGTATCGGCTACTGATTGGGCTGAAGTTCTATCCTTGGTTAAAGCTCCTCTTTAAAGTATGTCTGCAGCCAACATTGGAGTTGAATAACTGTGAAAAGCTTTTAAAGGGAACTTCTCAGGGTAAAGGATATGCTGTTTGTTAAAGGACAGCTTAAGTGAGATGGATATGGAGGCTGACGTATTTATTTCCTTTTAAACAATGCACATTCCCTGGCTGTACTGCTGATCCACTGGCTCTAATACGTTTAGTAATATACCCTGAACAAGCATGCAGAACAGATGTTTAGCTGAAAGAGGAACTTTAACCTGGGATTGAACCTCATTCCAATCAGTAGCTGATACCCCCTTTACCACGAGAAATATTTACCTTTTCTCAAGCAGATCATCAGAGGGGTCTGTGTGGCTGATATTGTGGTGAAACCCCTCCCACAGTGTGATGTCATGACTATGGTCCTGACAGTTCCTGTCTGTAAATCTTGTTGCATCGTGGGAAATAGCATCCATTTCCAGCTGCCAAGCATGCAGTATCTCCCTTTGCAGTATATTACCTTACTGAGAATTCCATGCACAAAAATCACCAGACAGGAATAAAAATGTCACCACCAGTGATAAAGTTCAGAATGTAATTCGGGGTATGGAAAGATCTTACAATGGGCAAACTCTGAGTAATTACATATAAATGAATGTTGCAAAAAAAATAAGCAATTTTATTAATTACGTTATTTTTACTTTAGTTCCTCTAGAAGCTAGACTGAATTTGCAGCATGCTTGTTCCGGGTGTGTGATTCAGACACTACTGATGCAAGAAAGAGCAATAAAAGGAAATAAATATGGCAGCCTCCATCTCCCTCTCATTTCAGGTGTCCTTTAAAACAGCAGGAGGAGATGGCAGCGCTTCCAAATGCACGCTGCACCCAAATTGACCAGCTGCATAGATATGCAGAGCCCACACACGAGCAGATTACACAACTTGCATTCAAAACAGATGCAACAAATGGAGGACGTAGTGTGGAAAAAGATCTAAAACGTTTAAAATTAGGGCAATTTATGAGAGTGTATGAGGGGAAGGGGTGGAAGAGGGGGAGGGGGGAAAAGGGAAATGGGAAGGTATATGTTAAGGGAGGTAAGGGAGGACGTGTGTGTGCGAGGGAGGGGGGGCATACACACACGCATATATATATATATATATATATATATATATTTATACACACATTTATTCCACCATGTTGAGGGGTCCTCATGGAAGAGACCTAACCTCCAACTAACAATTAAACATAGTGTAAACCTAGGGCAGCTAGCCATAACATGGTCTGCACATTTTCTAAATCCTGCAATAAATCTGCAGTGTGTCTGCATTCATGCAAGCAGACATAGGGCGCGATTCACTAAAGTGTGCTAACACTTAGCACGACACTGATAAGCCGCTTTGCACGTGATATCATGTGCTAAGCATCATTATCATGTACTAAGTATCATTATCACATGCTACGTATCATTATCATGTGCTAAGTATTATTATCATGTGCTAAGTATCATTATCACGTGAAGTCACTGCAGATCACGCGAACGGAATGTAGATCATGAATTATTACTATACACAGTACATAAAGCGACGTGTGTTAAACTTTGCGCGCACCGTATTACATTAACGCACATGCTAATGTAAGCACCATTGCTGGTTTCATTACCAAACTCTATCTTCTGTTTGTGCAAAGCGCCGTAGTTTTCAATGGCATTCCGCACTTAGCGTGTGAAGTGTAACGCCGTTCGTATGATAAAACTTAACACGCGAATGTTGGAAACTGTTCACGTGCACAATGGGCTTGAGTCACTAAAGTGTGATAACTCAGTTCTCACGTGTAAAGGCTTTGCACGTGCAAACGTGCATGTAAAGCATTGGGCGCGTGAACAGTTTACACCGTTCGTGTTAAAGCGGACCCAAATTAAAAATACAAGATTTCAGAAATAAAATCTATTTTCTAAATTATAATAATAAATAGCAGCCTTTTTTTAGCTGCATGATGACAAATATAAAATATTTTACATTTATTGTAGGAACCCCTCCCTTCCTTTCAAATTGCCGGGATTTTTCCGGCAAACTGGTGGAGTAGATGGTGTCTGGCAATGGAGGAATTTCTAATGGCTGCCCCCAGTATAATCGTAGCTATGAAAAGAGAAGGGTGAAAAGCATGCACTGAAATGCTCATAGGCTTGAAGGAGTGTTTATTTATCTTTGTATGTGTCAGAGTGGTGCATCTAAATATTTTGAATTAAAAAAATGTTTGGTTTGGGTTCGCTTTAAGTTTTACTGCGCGAACGGCGTTATGCTTCACACGCTAAGTATGGAATGCCATTGAAAACTACGGCGCTTCGCACGATCAGAAGATGGAGTTTAAAGCGAACCCAAACCAAACATTTTTTTAATTCAAAATATTTAGATGCACCACTCTGACACATACAAAGATAAATAAACACTCCTTCAAGCCTATGAGCATTTCAGTGCATGCTTTTCACCCTTCTCTTTTCATAGCTACGATTATACTGGGGGCAGCCATTAGAAATTCCTCCATTGCCAGACACCATCTACTCCACCAGTTTGCCGGAAAAATCCCGGCAATTTGAAAGGAAGGGAGGGGTTCCTACAATAAATGTAAAATATTTTATATTTGTCATCATGCAGCTAAAAAAAGGCTGCTATTTATTATTATAATTTAGAAAATAGATTTTATTTCTGAAATCTTGTATTTTTAATTTGGGTCCGCTTTAATAATGAAACCAGCAATGGTGCTTACATTAATATGTGCGTTAATGTAAAACGGCGCGCGCAAAGTTTAACACGCGTTGCTTTATGTACTGTATACAGTAATAATTCATGATCTACATTCTGTTTGCGTGATCTGCAGTGACTTCACGTGATAATAATACTTAGCATGTGATGATACTTAGCACGTGATAATAATACTTAGCATGTGATAATGATACTTAGCACGTGCAAAGCCTTTACACGCACATTTGCATGTACAAGGCCTTTACACGTGATAACTGAGTTATCGCGCTTTAGTGAATTGAGCCCATAGGGTTAACAACATCCTGTGTTTACAAAATAGCTGCTCTGCCAAGTCAACCAGCTGACATAGCTGAGAGATCAAATGACACTTGCAATTAGTCACAGATGAGAGGGAATTAGACAGGCTAAACTCTCTAAATACATACAGGGTAAATTTTCTATGTTTTCCTTATGTCCTGTGCAAGAGTTCAGGTCCACTTTAAAGCACAGAGGACACCATCTGTCTATCTGTCCATCATTTCATGTGTCTGTTTTGAGGATAGACGTATCTGCTGGTTACCCCAATGTCTTTTGGGGAGAAGGTACAGATAGCTTTGCCCACATTTAGTAGTCCAGAATCAGCAGCTGTGATTGTACTGTAGCATTGTGTGCCTCCTCCCCTCTGTGTATGGATTGTAGTGCAGCCTGTATAGACACATCTCTTGTATGGAGTTCTGTACACAGAAGGCTGTTCTTGGCTCACTCTCAGCGTTCTGAGTTACTATGTAGGAGATGTGGTTTCTTAGGGGATTTCTTCCATTACAAAGCACAGCTTCCCGTAGACACTGCCTGCTCCTATCACAGAGGGAGACAGTGACGGCATCCAGTTACTGGCCCATACCAGAGGCGCAGGTGCTGCGGAGGCTGCTAGTCATAATGGAGTCCATTGTGTTCAGCCTCCTAACCACAATACTCTGCAGTTTGCCTTCCCACTGATATCATCTTGGCAATTAACTGTGTAAAGCCCAACGGCTCTCCCAGACCATGGTGAAAGCTTGTTCTTATGTGTTTAGATGCTTCTTGATGAGCTGATGTAAAATAAGTCACTTCTAAAGTGTTTGATCAGGAACCTCTTCTCCAGTCATTTCCTGCAGTACAGACTCTCCGAGTTTCAGGCTGCTATCTCAAAGACTTACTTTTATGGTGACTCAAATTCAAAATCTGAACATGTCTTGATACAGTCCCTAATAATAATCTAACTCCTGCTAATGCCTGGCACTAACCTTCACCCTTATGAATACTTTACACTAACCTTCCTGATGCCTTACAGACTAACAAACCCTCACATGATGCAGAACTTTTCCTTGGATTATGAAAACGTTTATGGGGCAGCCCACTGAGACTTTGCCTACATTTTATTCTGTAAATGTATTTATTCAATAAATCTTTATTAGGCAGTATGGACACTTAACGATAATGCCCTCCATTCAGGACAGTACAATGTGTACTATTTAAAGAGGAAATGTGACCCTGGATTGAACTTCATCCCAATCAGCAGCTGATACCTCTCTTCCCATGAGAAATCTTTACATTTCTCGAATAGATCATCAGGGACGTCGGAATGGCTGATAATGTGGGGAAATCCCTCCCAGTGTGATGTTAGGGCCGTGGTCCTGACATCACACGGTAGGCGCCTTCTTGCATTGTGGGAAATAACGGTTGTTTCCAACTGACAAGCAACCAGTTTCTACTTCTGTTCATCTATATATATATACCTTTTAGCCTATTGCATGGTTAGGGGTGTGGTTATAGATAATGGCAGTTGGTGCTGTCTGAGTTTTTTTCATGTCTGCCAGTAGTAAAGATGATTACATGCAGGCAGATTGTGGATCAAACAATATGAATAAATTACATGGCGAATATCATTTGTTTCTTGATCTCTCTTCTATTTTTTTAACTTCTCACTCTGCAATGTATTGATTTATTTTTCCCCTTTTCGCTTAAGTTCCTTTTTTAGTAAATGGCTGATATTATCTGGAAAAACATTACCTAGTTGGCAAGAAAAAAAAAAACTACTCTTTAACGATTTGTTGGCTCAGAGCATTGAGCAATACCCATATCATGTGATTCCTCTTGTTTTTTTCTGCAGTTCCACCACGTGTCCACCCAGGACCCAAGGTCTTAAAGACGCTTATCGGACGTTCGGTGGTCCTGCCATGTGTGTCCCATGGAGATCCAACCCCAAGCCTGGCCTGGTACAAAGATGGAGTGGCCTTGAGAGTGGGAGATAAGGACTCTTTGCAAGGGCCTGATGGCAGCATAAGCATTATGGAGGTCCAGCTCTCTGATTCCGGGAATTACCGGTGTGTGGCCTCCAGCAGTGCAGGAAAAGACTCACTGGAATTTAGGCTGGAGGTGTTGGGTGAGAATTTATCAGTGATGACATAAATACAGACATCCTGTCGTTACTGTGACTTCTGTTCATAGCATGCTGGCATTTTTATCTTCTCAGAGGCTCCGAACTTCAAGGACAGCTCCGATGTTTTGTTGGAACAGACAGCAGAGGTGGCAGTTGCTCTGGCGTGCCCTGTGCAAGGTCAGTATCGAAGAGGACTTTTAACTGTGAGATATTTGTAGTAATGTGAATATTTACCCTGAATAATCTCTGATATTTATATCTTATTAGAGAGATAACACATTGTTTATTTGCTTATCTTCCCATCAGAGTACAGTGTTGGAGCCAAACTTAAAAAGAACCTGTACTGAGTAAAATTATTTAAAATAAACACATGAGGTAACTTCAAATGAACATTACATGGTTACCTTGCCATCAGTTCCTCTCAGAAGCTCACAATTTTCTTCTTACAGTGATCCCTTCCAGTTCTGACAACATTTTGTCAGAACTGAAATATATCAGTTGCTGTCAGTTATATATCAGTTGCTGTCAGTTACAGCTGAGAGGAGAACTGATGTGTCCATGTTTGCCTATGGCTCAAGTGGGCGATGTTACAGTTTAACAATGTGCTGACCAGGAAGCTGTTATGGGGTAATAGCCATTTTCAAAATGGAGGACGGAGAATTCCCTTGATCACAGTGGACAAACAGGATGCAGGAGAGGAAAAATAGATTGAGAAGTTACAAACTACACAGGAGGTAAGTATGACTTGTGTATGTTTATTTTGTCTTTTAATGTTCAGTTCAGGTTTTCTTTAATGCTGGGAATACACGGTTCGTTTTTGAAGTGATTAGATGGTTCAATAGATAATTTCCGACATGTCCGATCTCCCTTTCGATTCTCTCGCCGCTCGATTTCTGATAGAAGTGAATGGAAAAAGATAAGAAAAACGAGTGGAAGAGAAGAGAATCGACTGCAGAATTGATCGGCAAAAACGATCGAGAGTAGAAACGCATGGTAGAAACGAACCGTGTATTCCCAGCATTAGGGTGGCCATACATTATTCGATTTTGCGGCCCGTGGACCATTTGATCCAATGATTTTCTCGGACGGAAGCAGAATTGGCCCCGCAACACTGCCTTCAACACTGCACATGAGCATGGGGGGGAACATATACACTTGGAGGGCAGTAGCATGACAATTTCCAGTAGATCCCTCTCTGATCAAATCTGAAGGTTGATCTCGTGGCAGATTGATTAATGTATGTCCATCTTTATTTGCTGCCTCAGCTGATAATTGATTACAGGCACTCATAAAAATGCCCCCAAGAACCAAACAAACAAACACACACTCTAGAGAATATGAGGCATGTGGCATATGAGGTGGATGTTTAATACAGGGAGTCCTCGAGATCCAAACAGCCCACCGATCGCATTTCGTTGCCCACTCCCTTCCTGCACTCCTCCACCTTTTTTTATTTTTTTAGCACTCCCCCAGCTTAGTGTGTTAATGCGACTGTGCTCTCACCTCTCTGTTGGAGTCCAGTGCTGTGCTTCAGCCTGTCTGCTCACCACTTGGCCTAGTGCCCAGCCTCTCCTACCGCATGTAGTATGATTACGCGTGAGTGAGGTGCAAGCACTAGAGAGAGCAGGAGACAGAGGGACACAGTGGAGGCTGCCTGCAACTTTCACTATCCAGATCTTATGATATCTGCTCTCCAGGGACCCACAATGCTACTGCTCCTCAGGACACCGAACTTACTGCTACTGCACACACACACAGCAGAAGCAGGTGATAGAACACATGTGAGAGTAGGGCACAGTCAGAGGCAGTGCTTAATTTGAAGGCAGGGCTTAATCCAGGGGCATGGCACCCCCAGGACCAAGGGCACTCCAGACAGTGACCGGGAATGCCTTTGCCTAAAAACGACCCTGCTTGTACCCAGGCTAGAAGGTTCTCGGCTGAGATGGGTAGTTGGAGCCGTCTCTGCCAAGAATCTAGCTTGTTTATGGTAGCCCCGAAGTGTCAGATCGTCTGAGTTGAGTACAGGTGAGTGCAACGTTCTTTCCCCTACCTCTCCAACTCAAAGTCACTCCCTCATCCCCCCTCCTTCCTCCGTTGCAATAGAACACTTCTTGAGGGTGTAGCCTTGTAACGCATCTGTACAGAACGCCTCCCAAAACTGTTCCCTAAAGGAGCAAGTCCTGATCCCTGTATAGCTCTTTTCTCCTGTTGGACTCAAAGCGCTCAAGAGCTGCAGCCACTAAGGGTGCAGCCACACTGCAGTGTTAGGAAGTCTTCCCCAAGGACTTCTTACTGAATAGGTACTGACCTACCCCAGCCAGGATTTTAACCCTTTTCTCCCATGCCAAAGGCAGAGCCCCTAACCAGTACGCTAAGTACGCTATGCAGCCATGCTAGGAGACAGGATTAAGGCTAGTATTAGGCATTACAGATAAACTCCGGGCAGAGAGGGTCACAAATGTTTTCAGATTCCAGATATTTTTAAATTATAATGTTTCTAAAGTTTCCATAAACCCGTGGTACGAAGACAAAACTGATCATTGCTATTTTGAATTAAAGAGGCACTGTAGTGTCATATAGTACAATGGGCAAACACAGACTAAATCAGGCAATTTTATACATTGCTATTTTTACATTACCTCTTTAAGAAATAGTTTCTTATTCTTTGCTTATGTCACAGGTACTCCCACCCCTCTGGTTCGCTGGTTAAAAAATGGCATTTTTCTTAATGGCAACCTGCCGGGAATTTCCCAGTTGGCCAACGGCTCCCTTCTGATTGGCTCGCCATTGCCGAGTCACAGTGGAGATTACATCTGCCTGGCCTCCAATGAAGCGGGGACAGCGAGGAGGAAGACTAAGCTGGTGGTTTATGGTAAAGGACAACTCATCTGTCACAACTGCAGATATATCTATGCTTTCACTTATCTTCTATAATACATATATCCTGTAATCCTCAGCACCCCCCAAGATTTTGGAGAACGGACAAGCACAGAATATTTCACTTATGGCCAATCAGCCGCTGAGTCTGGGCTGTGAAGTGAACGGCGTCCCCTTTCCAACAGTCACTTGGAGTAAAGACAACAAAATCGTAAGCTGGGAGGGACTTTTGATTATCAGCTGTGGCCATTAAAGTGAACCTGAGTTGAAATTAAACTGATGAGATAAACAATTCTATTTATCCTGCTAGGCTCCTACTCCTAAAAATTACTTTTTTTTTTTTAAGTATCCCATGTTTTTATTTTATATTTAAATTAAACATTTACAAAGTAGGTTGAATGTTTTACTTTCTCTAATCAATGGCAGCCTATTAAGTGTCCCAGAGTTAGAAAAAGGTCAATAGTTCATGTATTTTATCTTTCCCTGCCCTCAGAAGTTGTATTCTGCCAGGAAAACTTTTATGGCTGTAATTAGCTTATCAGTGATGTTTACTAAATTACTGACAAGCTAACGACAAGACAGAAGCTGTCACTTCCATGCCTAGAAATGAACTCTTTCAGGCAGCAATAAAATAAGTAGAACAACCTGGTTATTAATATGTTTTGTACTGTACATACACATGTTTATCTCATCATGTTACATGTCGCCTCGGGTACACTTTAAAGTGGACCTAAACTCTTGCACAGGACAGAAGGAAAGCATAGATAAATGCACCCTGTATGTACTGTATTTAGAGAGTTTATCCTGTCTAATTCCCCCTCATCTGTGTCTAATCACAAGTTGTAATTTGATCTCACCACTGTGTCCGCTGACTGCCAAGGCAGATAAGCTAATTTGATAGCACAGGATGTTAACCCTACGTCTGCTTTCATGAAAGCTGGAAGTAGACACGCTGCAGATTTACTGCAGAATTTTTATCCGCTGTAACAGAGACATGTTTTTCTTTCAAGAGTATTATGCTGTTGCTTATTTTTTAGAGCAGAGAGGAAGTTCTGAATTCAGATCCGCTTTAATAATGCAAAGGAAATTTTGAGGTTTGTAAGACCTTGATGAAAATGCTGACTTCGCTACTTTATACTGCTTCATGTGGCGGTTCATTCCCTTTGTAACTCTACTTTAGCTCATTCAGTGAAAATGTACTGCTACACCATAATTGATAAATTGTGCAAAATCAATCCAAAGTGTATTGATTAGGTTTGCAGGGTCTCTGTCAGTTTTGACAAAACATGTGGGTAATCTTTAGTGTTGGCAAGGCAAGGAGCAGAGAGGGTGCAGAGAGGCAGTTACTATTATTATTTATTGTATTTATAAAGCGCCAACATATTACGCAGCGCTGGACAATACATATATACAATGATACAAGGATGACAGACATAGGGTTATACACATAGAACAAAGTTATACATGCAAATTGTACAAAATACATGATCATGCAATATGGGCTGGTTAGGTAGGCCCAGTAATACAAGTACAGGCTGTCATAGGACAGGAGCACATGATCCTGTAGATTACACTAGGGCTGGGGTGCCCAATAGGTAGATCGCGATCTACCGGTAGATCGT
This sequence comes from Hyperolius riggenbachi, assembly GCF_040937935.1. Classification (NCBI taxonomy): domain Eukaryota; kingdom Metazoa; phylum Chordata; class Amphibia; order Anura; family Hyperoliidae; genus Hyperolius; species Hyperolius riggenbachi. Next base: position 242,083,957 of record NC_090653.1, on the reverse strand, counting down.
GACCGCCTATTTGGTAGATCGCGACCAAGTGGTCGCGTCACATTAACTTTAGTGGCCGGCAGCTGTATAACGCGCCTGCTTGGCAGCGTGTCATCAGATTCTGCTGCCGGCCAATCAGAATGCAGGGCGGTGCGACTGGAAAGACTAAAGCCGCGACGTCATGGCTGCCGGGGGCGGCGCTGGGCGCACTGCATCCACGCAGCCTGCCCGGCGCCCGTCGGAGCGACCCCTCACTTGTCCGCTGTTCATCTGCCCCAGACACCGCCTCTGGAACTGGAGGGAGGTAAGTGGCCCAGGCCCCCCCCTACACCTAACTACACTATACCTTATTATTATTATTATTATTATTATTATTTTTTATTTATATAGCGCCAACATATTCCGCAGCGCTTTACAAAGCACAATAAGACGACAAGGGGAACATAGATACAACTAACAAATATACAGCAGAGTTCCAAGCAGCAAAAATATTGTTACAAAGACAGTAAACATTAGGAGGATGACCCTGCCCTTGCGAGCTTACAATCTAATGGGTAGTGGGGGACACACTAGGTAAGGGGGTGGAGGATGGATGAGGCAGTGATTCTTTGCCTCTGATTACATTGTGACAAATAAGTAAATAAAGGGCTATAGAATGTTATAAGCTTGTCTGAAAAGGTGTGTTTTAAGAGTGCGTTTGAAGATGTCCAGGTTTGGAGCATGACGTACAGGCTGTGGAAGAGAGTTCCAGATAAGGGCTGATGCTCGTGTAAAGTCCTGGATGTGAGCATGAGAGGAGGTGATCAGCTTAGAGGCCAGGAGAATTTCTTGGGAGGAGCGAAGGTTGCGGGAGGGACAATATCTTGAGATTAGTGAGGAGATGTATGGAGGAGACAACTCGTGGAGGGCTTTGTATGTTAGAGTCAGGAGTTTGAACTGGATCCTCTGGGTAATGGGTAACCAGTGGAGAGAACGTCACAGTGGGGCTGCATCGGAAGAGCGTGTGGAAAGGTGAATGAGGCGGGCCGCTGCATTTAGAAGGGATTGGAGAGGAGCTAGCCTGTTTTTTGGTAGGCCACAGAGCAGGGTGTTGCAGTAGTCTAGGCGGGAGATGATTAAGGCATGAACAAGCATTTTGGTGGCCTCTTGTGTGAGGAAGGGACGGATACGGAATATATTTTTGAGCTGGAAATAGCAGGTGGTGGTTAATGAGGCAATGTGAGGTTTAAAGGAGAGCTCTGAGTCAAGTATAACCCCCAAGCAGCGGGCCTTAGTGGTTGAGGTTATTGGGGTGTTGTCTACCGTTATGGTTGCAATTGGTGGGGGTGTAGATAGCAATGGTGGAAAAATCACAATTTCCGTTTTAGTCATGTTGAGTTTGAGGAAGCGGGAGGACATGAATGCAGAAATGGCACGTAGACAGTCGGGGACTCTGGATAGTAGTGAGGACAGGTCAGGAGCTGAGAGATAGATTTGGGTGTCATCCGCATAGAGGTGATACTGGAAGCCAAAAGAGTTAATTAGTTGTCCCAGGCCACGGGTGTAGATTGAGAAAAGAAGTGGCCCAAGAACAGAGCCTTGAGGTACACCAACAGACAGTGGGTGTGGAGAGGACTTGGTGTTAGAGAAGGAGACAGTGTAAGAGCGTCCAGAGAGATAAGAGGAGATCCAGGAATGTGCTTGTCCCTTGATTCCTAAAGATGACAGTGTCTGCAGAAGCAGAGCATGATCAACCGTGTCAAAGGCAGAGGAAAGGTCAAGGAGTATTAGAATGGAGAACTGGCCTTTGGATTTAGCTACCAGTAGGTCATTAGCAACTTTCGTGAGGGCAGTTTCAGTGGAATGGTGTGTGCGGAATCCAGATTGAAAGGGGTCAAGTAAGGAGTTGGTAGAGAGAAAGGCAGACAATTCTGAATGGATGTGACGTTCCAGCAGTTTAGAAGCAAAGGGGAGGAGCGAGACAGGACGGTAGTTGGATAGAGAAGTTGGATCAAGAGAGGGTTTTTTGATTAGTGGTGTGATAATAGCTTGTTTGAATAAGGAAGGAAAAGTGCCAGTGGAGATAGAAAGGTTGAATAGAGTTGTTAGAGCGGGATTAAAGGAGGAGGAAAGCTGGGGGATTAGATGAGAGGGAATGGGGTCCAGGGCACAGGTAGTGAGATGCGCTTTGGAGATTAGTGAGGAAAGACACTGTTCAGTTAGTGTGGTGAAAGATGTTAGAGTGGGAGACTGGTCTTGTGGAGCGGGGGGAAGGCAGTTAGTGGTGGGTGAGGGTGCAGGCAGACAGAAGGAATTTATAGGTGACGGCTGTGCTGGTAAAAATGGTTGCGCGTTGAAGCTATTACGTATTGCATCAATCTTGCTTGTAAAGTATGATGCAAAGTTGTCGGCTGACAGACATGTGGTAGGGGGAGGAGGTGGGGGACGAAGTAGGGAGTTAAAGGTGTTGAACAATTGTTTTGGGTTGTGGGACTGTGAGGAAATGAGCGAGGAGAAATAAGACTGCTTAGCAGAAGTGAGGGCATCCCTGAGCTCCTGCATAGTTTGTTTATAGTGATTGAAGTCTTCTACAGCAGCACTTTTTCTCCAGCATCTTTCTGCCACCCTGGAGTGTCTTTTCAGCTGTTTGATTTGTTCAGTGAGCCAGGGCTGCCGGTTAGTTTGGCGGGGGCGGGTGGTGGTGAGTGGAACGGCTGAATTCATGGCAGAGGAGACTACATTAAATAAGTAACTGGATGCTGCCTCAGGGTCAGTGTAGGAAGACAGGGTACTTAGAGGTTGCAAGGCCTCAGTCAGGGAATTCACATCCAGGTTGCGGTAATTCCTGCGCGTGACTGTATGGTGTAGTGTTGGAGGAGTTGATGGTAGAGAAGAATTGATTGAGAAGGTAAGAAGGTTGTGGTCTGAGAGGGGAAGCGGAGTGTTATGAAAGCTTGAAATAGAACAGAGGCGGGTAAAGACAAGGTCAAGAGTGTGGCTGTCTTTGTGGGTGGAAGTGGAGGACCATTGGGCGAGGTCAAACGAGGAGGTGAGAGAGAGCAGTTTGGTGGCAGTAGGGCAATTAGTATCGATGGGTATATTAAAATCTCCAATGATGATAGAGGGTATATCAGTGGAGAGGAACTGGAGAAGCCATGCTGAAAAGTGATCAATGAAAGTAGAGGCTGGACCGGGCGGGCGGTAGATAATAGCAATCTGAATGTGGTATGGAGAGTAGAGACAGACAGCATGAACTTCAAAGGATGAGAGTGCGGGCAGAGGTGTGAGTGGCTTAAAGGAACAGTGTTCAGAGAAGAGGATCCCCAGGATACCTGGCTATCTATACTGAAGGCCCCTACACCTAACTACACTATACCTGGCTACCTATACTGAAGGCCCCTACACCTAGTTATCAATACTGGAGGCACCTATACCTATCTACCTATACTGAAGGCACATATATGTAGCTACCTAAATGTTGGTAGATCTCCTGAACTCGGAAAATTTAAAAGTAGCTTACGAGCCAAAAAAGTGTGGGCACCCCTGCACTAGGGAGTGGAGGACCCTGCCAGAGGCTTACAATCTAAAGGGAGGGGTGGAAACACTAGGAGGGGCTGTTAAATATTCCTTAGAGAGTTACTGTGTGGTAGGAGGTGGGTAGGCCATCATAAAGAGGTGGGTTTTGAGGGCTTGCTTGAATGTGTTGAAAGAGGGAGCAAGTCTGATGGGTGGTGGAAGGGCATTCCAGAGGGTGGGGGCAGCTCTTGAGAAATCCTGCAGGCGGGCATGGGAGTGTGAAATGCGTAGGGTGGTGAGGCAAAGGTCATTGGAGGAACGGAGGGGGCGACCTGGTGTATACTTGTGAACAAGCTCCGAGATGTAGGTAGGGCAGGTTTTGTGCACAGATTTATACGCCAGGCATAGAATCTTGAAAGTTATCCTGAAACGGATAGGCAGCCAGTGCAGTGATTCACAAAGGGGAGATGTGGATGCAGAGCAGTGCGAAGAATGGATGAGTCTTGCAGCTGCTTTCATCACTGATTGAAGGGGGGCAGTGCGTTTCAGGGGGAGGCCAGAAAGGAGGGAGTTACAGTAATCAAGGCGGGAGATGATGAGGGCATGGATGAGCAGTTTGGTCGTGTCCGGGGTTAAGAAGGGGCGGATCTTGGAGATATTACGGAGGTGGAAATTGCAGGCTCTGGTGATGTTTTGGATGTGTGGGATGAAGGAGAGGTCAGAGTCCAAGGTGACACCCAGACAGCGGGCCTGGGAGGTAGGGAGAATGAGAGGAACTTTACCAAAAGTAGTAGAGGAAAAAATAAATCAAGACTCTGCAAAAAAGATAAATTATAAGAAATAGAAGCTAGATCAGGAAATGATTGATATTCACTGTTGTCTGATCCACTGTGAGACTGCAGGACAGCATCTGCAGGACAGCATCTTTACTGCTGTGGCAGATATGAAAAGAAAAAAAAAACAGACAGCATCAACTGCCCTTATCTACAAACACACTAAGTGACAATATGATAGGCTAAAAGGTGTATAATGTATATACAGTACATACATATACACAGAGGGAGATACTGCATGTTTGGCAGTTGGCAAGAGCCGTTATTCACAAAAAAGAAGCTGTCATGGCCAAGGCAATGACATGACACTGTGGGAGGGATTTCATTACAATAACAGCCACCCAGACATCCCTGATGAACTGTTAGAGAAAAGGTAAAGATTGCTTGTGGAAAAGGGGGTATCGACTAAGAGAGAAAGTTCCTCTTGAAGTAAGAAGATCAGATAGTGTTCTGTGCTGGATGTAAACAACTGAAAATCTTCAGTCTACTTTATCTCCTTAGCTTAGAAGAGCAAGATCAGTATTATAATATTCTTAGATTAGTGATCAAGAGTTACTTTTAAAGCCCCATTTCAGGTACAGATGTTTTGCCATATCTGTGTGTTTGCACACAGTTGCAGCGCTTGCTTTGGCTTGTCTAGTAGTTGCTTGATTAGCTAATGGGAAAAAATCACTTGTAGAATCCTTGATCAGGAGCCCTGAGATTGCCCACTTACTGTACCACAGTCTGCACGTTCTGCAGGCTCAATCTTCTCAGGGGGATTCAGGCTGTGCCTACTCTCCCAGTCTGAACAGCAAAATGCATTAGTGCTTCTTGTCATGTGATCAGAATTCCAAGATAAGAGGTTTAGCTGCAGAATGAGCTTTCATTAAGAAAGATTTATCTATTAAAGGGCATATACTGAAAATGTAGGATTATCACATATTTTTTCCTTGTCACAATTTCTTATTTCATTTTTGATTTAAAACAGTACACATTAAGGGCCCATTTCCAGCAGTCGCAAATCGCGGCTGTTTTACACTGGATTTCAGATGTGGAATTACAGCCTGTTGAAATCAATAGGCTGCATCTGAATCGCACGTGACCTAAACAAAATAGTGATGGTTGAGTTTTCTGCATATAGCCATGCATGGCATGGCTATAGTGATCCGGTTGCGGCTTCACAACAGCATGGGTGCTGAATCGCATTTGGAAATGGACACAGCACATGAAACCGGCCCTTAACGTGTGCCAGAGACGATATGAAAGTTTTATACATACCTGGAGCTTCCTCCAGCCCCATGCGCACTGATCGCTCCAACGCCGCCGTCCTCAGCCTTCTGGATCGCCGGTACTGGGTCCCGTAACTGCGGCCAGTCTGTGCAAGAAAAGTGCGCTCTCTACCTATCTCTATCTATCTCTCCGGCGGCTGCAGGAACTTTAGTGAAACTAACATAATAAATAAAATTGCTTATTGCAAATGTAAACCAGCCATGGCATCAGAAACCTGGGAGCTGCTATTGCTGCCTAGAGGAACTTTTGTAAAAAGAAGCCTAATGAATAACATTTCTTATTGCTTACAATATTCATTTACAGATCATTTAGTCAGTGTTTGTCTATTGTAAAATCTTTCATCTCTCTGATTTATATTCTGAAATGTATTACTGGTGGTGACATCGTAAGTCCTGCCAGGTGATCTGTTTGGAATGTTTGTTACTGAGGGCAGGGCCGGTTTTTGTAACAATGGGGCCCCTGGGCAAAATTAACTGAGAAGCCCCCAACAAATCCCCCTCCAGAGTGTACGGAGTCTTTGGTAGAGTAGCGTCTCACTTGTGTTGGCAGGTGCTCCTCTGTCAGTCCCGGGGCTCCATGCACCTCTTCTCCGTGACCTGGGGCATGATATTACATAATATCATGTCTCACAGAGAAGATGCAGCCAGCTGTGGGTGATGATGGAGTGTATGGAGCCACAGACAGAGGAGTGTGCCCGCCGGGGCAGGTGAGACATTATTCTGCTGATGACTTTGTAGGGACCCTGGGGAGCACAGTTAAGTTGGGGGCCCCTACAGGCTCTGGGGCCCTGGGGAAATTGCCCCCTTTCTCTCTATGGTAGCTCCGGCCCTGACTGAGAGTTTTATGCACAGAGGGAGATGCTGCTTGCCTTGCAGTTGTAAAAAGCTGTTATTTCCCACAATGCATTGAGGATCAGAGACAGCAAACTGTCAGAACCATGGTCATGATGACATCACACTGTGGGAGGGGTTTCACCACAAAATCAGCCATACAGACATCCCTGATGATTTATTTGAGAAAAGGTAAAGATTTCTAATGGAAAGAGAGGTATCAGCTGCTGATTGGGATGAAGTTAAAACATGATTTCATGATTTATTAAGTCCATACATCTTTGTTTCATGCCTACTTGCTACAATTATTTACTTATCTCTCCATCTTCCTGTCCCACCAGCTGACTGAAGTTGCCGGCATCAGCTTCCAGTCCGCGGGTCAGTCTCTGCGTTTCCACCGGATGCGTAAAGACGATGCAGGGTCATACACGTGCACAGCTGTGAACCGTGCCGGGGAAGCCCAGCGTACCTATCATGTCTTAGTACTTGGTGAGTACTTGTACATTCAGGATGTTGTTTGATGCGGACAAATACAAATCTTATATGTTTTAAGAACTTGATTTTGACCAAGTTTCACTACAGATTTTTGAAAAGTGCTGATGAAAAGTGCAAGGTGGGAGTGTCTACATGCTATAACCACATGATCAATCTTAGCGTTGTACAGTTAAAATGCCACATCCCTGGTATTCCTGTATGTGTCTCAAACTTCCATTCATATGAAAGGCTCCATTTAAATGAAAGGCTGGCTACAGCTGAAGCAAAACTTAGAAGCACTGTAGTGACATATAGTAGATATATAGCAAATGATTCAGGCAGGGCCGGATTTACAGCTCAGGAGCCTATAGGCACTTAAGCGCAGGCGCCCTAAGCCCCACCCCTTAACACAGGCCACACCCCATCAAATCACGCCCCTTTTTCTTATTAAATAAAACCACACAAGGTAATGCAGATACTGTATTTCCAAAGACAAGTAGAGAATACCAACAATGTGCAGATATTACCAACAACATGTATAATTTACCATATAAAGGCTGATATTACCAACAATAAGCAGGTAATAATACAAGTCAGAAGGACATTATATTAATAAAAATTTTAGTGGCCAGCAGGTAGTGACAGGCACATTGTAGTAACCACTGGAAGAAGAAAGAGGAAATCCGGGCACCTTCCGTCCAACTGTCATTTATTGCAAACCAAAACAGACATCCATTAGGTTACCACAACCATAAGTACCTCGTGTAAGTGGTCCTGTGGGGTGATGATCGGTGGAGGTGCGGATGCCAGGGCACTAAGTAGGTCCGGCGACGGCCGTTTCGCGTCTATGCAGACGCTTGGTCACGCCACGTGGTACGTGGCGTGACCAAGCGTCTGCATAGACGCGAAACGGCCGTCGCCGGACCTACTTAGTGCCCTGGCTCCCGCACCTCCACCGATCATCACCCCACAGGACCACTTACACGAGGTACTTATGGTTGTGGTAACCTAATGGATGTCTGTTTTGGTTTGCAATAAATGACAGTTGGACGGAAGGTGCCCGGATTTCCTCTTTCTTCTTCCAGTGATATCTCTGTACAGTTGTTTGCTCTTCTGCTGCTTCCGCAGAGCACACGTCCAAGCAACAGGACAAGAGGTAACCTAGATGATGCGGTGAGGGTTTTTTTGCTTTCAAAGTTTCACATACGCATAGCTCATCCACAGGGAGTGCCACTCAGTCCTTGCTTTCTCTCCTCACCATACATTGTAGTAACCAGCAGGTAGTGACAAGTAGATTGTAGTGGCTGACAGTTGAGTTGAGCTGAAATTTTCGTAATTTCGCACTACTAAAATTACGCATGCGAAATTTGCGATTACGATGCGAAATTACAGTAGCGTAATTGCCATTAAAATCGTAATTGAAAATACCGTAAGCGTAATTTTCAACGCGTAATTTCGCGTTTCGTTCATGCCGTAATTTCGCATTAAACGCTACCGTAATTTCGCGTTAAACCGTAACGCTCCATATAATATAAAAAGCCGCCGACTTTAAGGGTTAATAGCAAAGCCCCCTTAAATGCTAAGAGCCTCAAATTTGGAGAATATATTAAGGAGATCAGGAGGAATAAGAGGAAATTTTTTTTTTTTCAAAAAGACCTTATAGTTTTTGAGAAAATCGATGTTAAAGTTTCAAAGGAAAAATGTAAACATTTAAAAACCCGCCGACTTTAACGGTTAATAGCAAAGCCTGCTTAAAGTTTAGGAACACCAAATTCCCAGGGTATATTAAGGGGATCAGTGGGAATAAGAGGAAAACATTTTTTTTCAAAAAGACCTTATAGTTTTTGAGAAAATCGATTTTTAAGTTTCAAGGGCGAAAATGTCTTTTAAATGCAGAAAATGTCAGTTTTTTTTGCACAGGTAACAATAGTGTATTATTTTCATAGATTCCCCCAAGTGGGAAGAGTTTTACTTACTTCGTTCTGAGTGTGGGAAATATTAAAAAAAACGACGTGGGGTCCCCCCTCCCAGACCTCTTTAACCCCTTGTCCCCCATGCAGGCTAGGATAGCCAGAATGCGGAGCACCGGCCGCGTGGGGCTCCGCACCCTGACTATACCAGCCCGCATGGTCCATGGATTGGGGGGTCTCGGAAGGGGAGGGGCAGCCAAGCTTTCCCCTCCCCCTCCGAGCCCTTGTCCAATCCAAGGACAAGGGGCTCTTCTCCACCTCCGATGGGCGGTGGAGGTGGAGGCCGCGATTTCCTGGGGGGGAGGTTCATGGTGGAATCTGGGAGTCCCCTTTAAAAAGGGGTCCCCCAGATGCCCACCCCCCCTCCCAGGAGAAATGAGTATAGAGGTACTTGTACCCCTTACCCATTTCCTTTAAGAGTTAAAAGTAAATAAACACACAAACACTTAGAAAAAGTATTTTAATTGAACAAAAAACATAACCACGAAAAAAGTCCTTTAATATTCTTAATTAACCATTAATACTTACCTGTCCCTTTAAATAAATGATCCCTCGAAATAGCCTCGGAAATGTTCTATCAGTTACAATGTAACAAAGTTATTACAATGTAACAACTTTGTTACATTGTAACTACGCCGCCCATCGGAGGTGGAGAAGAGCCCCTTGTCCTTGGATTGGACAAGGGCTCGGAGGGGAAAGCTTGGCTGCCCCTCCCCTTCCGAGACCCCCCAATCCATGGACCATGCGGGCTGGTATAGTCAGGGTGCGGAGCCCCACGCGACCGGTGCTCCGCATTCTGGCTATCCCAGCCTGCATGGGGGACAAGGGGTTAAAGAGGTCTGGGAGGGGGGACCCCACGTCGTTTTTTTTTAATATTTCCCACACTCAGAACGAAGTAAGTAAAACTCTTCCCACTTGGGGGAATCTATGAAAATAATACACTATTGTTACCTGTGCAAAAAAAACTGACATTTTCTGCATTTAAAAGACATTTTCGCCCTTGAAACTTAAAAATCGATTTTCTCAAAAACTATAAGGTCTTTTTGAAAAAAAATTTTTCCTCTTATTCCCACTGATCCCCTTAATATACCCTGGGAATTTGGTGTTCCTAAACTTTAAGCAGGCTTTGCTATTAACCGTTAAAGTCGGCGGGTTTTTAAATGTTTACATTTTTCCTTTGAAACTTTAACATCGATTTTCTCAAAAACTATAAGGTCTTTTTGAAAAAAAAATTTTTCCTCTTATTCCTCCTGATCTCCTTAATATATTCTCCAAATGTGAGGCTCTTAGCATTTAAGGGGGCTTTGCTATTAACCCTTAAAGTCGGCGGCTACATAACATTGATACATGCGTCAACTTTTCCGCTTCGGGAGCATGACCATACGCATTAATTTCGTAATACCCGTTGCAATGCGAAAATTACGGTTACGCGAAATTTCACGAAATCCTTCTTAATTACGATTATGTACTTACGGCCATAAACGTAATTACACTAATTACGCGAAATTTCACGAAATCGTAATTACTCCATTACGCTCATCTCTAGCTGACAGGTAGTGATAGGCAGATTGTAGTGGGGGCAGGTAGTGATGGGTGCATTGTAGTAGCTGGCAGATAGTGATAGGCAGATTGTAGTGGGGGCAGGTAGTGATAGGCAGATTGTAGTGAGGGCAGGTAGTGATAGGCAGATTGTAGTGGGGGCAGGTAGAGATAGGCAGATTGTAGTGAGGGCAGGTAGTGATAGGCAGATTGTAGTAGGGGCAGGTAGTGATAGGCAGATTGTAGTGAGGGCAGGTAGTGATAGGCAGATTGTAGTGAGGGCAGGTAGTGATGGGTGGATTGTAGTAGCTGGCAGGTAGTGATAGGCAGATTGTAGTAGCTGGCAGGTAGTGATAGGCAGATTGTAGTGTGGGGCAGGTAGTGATGGGTTGATTGTAGTAGCCAGCAGGTAGTAATAGGTGGACTGTAGTAGCTGACAGGTAGTGATAGGCAGATTGTAGTGGGGAAGGTAGTGATGAGAGGATTGTAGTGGCTGACAGGTAGTGGCATCTGTTGGCATCTCGCTGACCATCTGGTATTGTCCCCAGATTTGAAGGCTCATGACTATGCTGCTTGTAGTCATACAATTTGATGGCCTGCTGTGGACATGTCACTAATCATCTAGCAGTGTCCCTAGGTTGGATGGATCTTGGCTGTACTGTCTGTAGGAATGTAATTTGATGGACTGTATGCAGACCATCACATTGCATGCCTAGGCTACAGACAGTACAGCAATGATGAGCCATCCAATCTGAGGACTTTACTACATGGTCAGTGAGATGTCCACAGCAGGCCATCAAAGTGTATGACTACAAGCAGCATAGTCATGAGCCATCAAATCTGGGGACACTACCCAACCTATGAATCTGGACTGGGACATGATGTTTGACATAGTGACAGTGAGTGTTTGTGACTTACTTTTACTGCAGAGCTGGCTCTGTCAAAAACTGGCACACCACGGCACTGTGTCGCAGGCATTTGCATCTGGCTGCACCTGTACACACATGGGTGGGGGTGTATGGTGGCGGAGCTGTAGCCTACAGGCTGTGCTTTTTGCATCAACAGTCTACCTCTGCTTTCTCTCTCTCCCACATGGTTCCCAGTGCCAGCAGACAGAGACTGAGCCAACACTCACTGCACCCCGATGCCTATGCACGCAGCTGAAGTTGCAGCGCTGCGAGCATGATTGAATGTGGTGGGTGGCTGCCGGGGAGTGGGACACTAGCCTATCACTGAGTGCAGCTGGCTGAGAAGGGAGATACATTGGGGGCGGGATGTGGGGGTGAAAGCAACATTACCCTCCCCACTGTTGAAGTGCATAGCGCCATTTTGGTAGCCGCCTCCGCCCCATATTGCACAAATAGCCGCTACAATGCTACACCCCAAAAATAGTGGGGACACTGGTTTTAGTGTTAAAAGTAAATGGGGTTATTAGTGTTAGGAATAAGTGGTGGTCAGGGCACATGTGTGTACTCACACAGTCATCAGGACACCGGGGGCCACACACACACACACACACACACACACACTGTACACACACACTCACTCTCTCCCCCTCCCTCCCTTATCCATGAAAACCAGAGGCAGAGAAGAAACATGAAGCTGTGGGGGGCGGGCTCCAGCAGCATGAGGCTCGGGAACCACCGCTGCACTTGTCTGGAGATCAGAGTGAGAGAGACATTTACTCGGGCAAAAAAACACAGGAAGAGAGAGAGGGAAAGTGCAATAAAAGTATTCACTTCACCTCCCAAAAGCCTCACTATCCAGCTGTCCAGTCTTTTCTTCCTGGCTGGCATACCATGCAGCATAGCCACTGCAAACTTTCAATCTCCGCCTCCACCTCCTTTTCTCCCGGCAGATCCTGGGGCGGCACATGATTGGCCAGTGAGACCAGGTCATGTGAGAACGGGGAGCGAGCATTTTCTGTCCCCCTTCCACAGCCCCCATGTTAATCATTTCCCCGTTTCCCGTGGCCAAAGCAAGAAGAAAACAAATAGATCTCAGCGCGCACTGCCCCTTGCTGACTACCCAACTGGACTGCCTGACTACGGTCGCTGGGGACGCTGGCTGTGCGGCTGCACTGATGAGCGGCGGTGCGTGACACTGCGCTCCTGCATGGACTCTACATAGGGAGGCACACATTCGGGGAGGAAGGAGAGCCGCCCTTGGAATGTCAGGCGCCTGTAGGCGCGTGTCTACAGTGCCTTATGGTAAATCCGGCCCTGGATTCAGGATACCCCACTTTTATGTTAATTTTCCTGGTTTCAGCAGCAGAAACGCTTCCTCTCCCTGCCTCATCCTGTCCATGTAGTCCGTGCGTTTGCGCTACTGCGCATGTGCAGCACGGGCAGCGGTTGGGACAGGAAGATGGGGCCAGGGAGCCTGGTGGGCATGTGCGCAGTGAACGGGTGCACACGCATGTGCATCAACATGCGGCGGTGTCACATAGACCTAGAGCCATTTTTAAACGGGCTTAGGTCAACTAGTACTTATATATTAAACAACAGCGTGTCAGCGCCAAGGCAGAAGGCGACCACAGCCGAGAAGGACAATGTCCAAAAGTCCACACAAGCAATGAATATATAAAGTCAGCGCAGGTCTATAGTAATACAGCTTTCGTCATTTTCTGGTATACAGGATCTTCGAACACAAAGGTAAATAAGCAAGGCTTACCAGCTTCCAACAACCCACATTATAAGGTTGTAAACGAGTTTGATAGATGGTCCGCAGAACTTTCAAATGGTGTCGTTTCACCAGCGATGTTGCACACCACAGATTCCTCCAGAATATAGTAGATATCCTGAGGTCGCAGAGACTCGCCAAAGGGGAGTCCAGTAGGATAGTGACATGAAAGAGATGTACGGCACATCCAAGTGTAAACCGTCTTTATTACATAACAAGTAAAACAATTTAAAAACAAGGATAAAAGAAAAACTCACATACGGGGCCCGTGCACTGGGAACCCCGAAAAAGTAGCGCGCATAAAATGGTCAATAGAAGACCTCAAATAAAATGGTGTCGCCTTCCCGACCGGATTCGCAATCTTGCGTCATCAGGGGAGAAAGGTGACCAGGCGGCCAGCACCAACTTTATAACATTTTTGAATTAAAAAGTGGGAGTGATTAGGCTCCACCTTATTCAGACTACACTAGTCAAAGGCAGAAAGCATCAAACATGAAATAAAACATTGTGACAAATTGCATTGTGTCAGAGGGAAAGTAGCAAAAGATCTCTCAGACAGTGTGAATAAGAAGAGGTGAATGCAATATTACCTGCATATTCAATTCGTAGTAGGCTAGTTAAGGCTAAATTAAAAGCTAGATTGATTACTCTGCCCTAGGGCATGTCTTTCCTATGTAAAAACTTCTTTCTAGCTGAAAGACAGGCACTTCCTGTACCGAAAGTAGTCACTGGAACTCAGGAAGTAGCCTTGCACTCCACCAGGGTCAAGTGGAGCACAAGTTCTTCCTGTGAAAAAAAAAAATGCAATGCGTATGCAATGACGCATATGATCATAAAAACGTAAACAATGAAGCACATAAATGCAGGAAGTGTACTTAGGTGTGCCATGAAAAGCACGTCTAATGTACTATACTAAGAAGGTGCATAAATCTGTATGCATAGTAGAAACAATTAAATGATAGAACAGCCTCCATGGGAGCTCTGGGGACCTTAAGTGGTGAAAGTGAAGAACATCCATAGTGATCATGCAAGACAGATCCCATAGGTATCCGATAGATGGAAATTATGCAAAGTTAAGCAAATTTATATACACAGCGGTGTAATGCGGCTATGATTACGCATAAAGATTGCTTAAAGGGAACCAGAGACGAAGCACCCTTGTGTATTTTACCATATATATCAGTAAGAACATTAGAGAAAACACTTACCATGCACTCTGTTTCATCCTCACTGCTAAAAGTGTCTGTTATCAGCTGTGATAAGAATCCCGGACTGAGCATTCACTCTGGCTTTGCAGGGAATGACTATAGCTGAGTCATTATAGCAGAGCCACAAGGGGGCAGGCTTGGGCTTGAAAAGACACCAGAAAACATAGACTCAGCTATAATCTTTCAGTAGCAAAGTCAGACTGAGCTCAGTCGGGGATTCTTATCAGAGGTGATAACAGTCAGATTAAACAGAGAACAATGAAACAAAGAGCAGATTAGGTGTTTACTGTCATGTTCCCACTGATTTATAAGGTAAAATACAAGAGGGTGCTTCATCTCTGGTTCTCTTTAAGAGTGAAAGCGATCTCTACTACAATGTAGAACACGCATGCGGCGACGCATACAACAACAAAAAGCGCACATAGGGACAAAAACCCACTGCGAGCATCTAAAACAACATATAGAACAATAAACAAAAATAATTGATCTTATGCTGCAATAAAGTCGCATTTTTTTAATGTATTTATTTATTTTTATTTTTTTGACCCTACTTCAGGTACAGGAAGTGCCTGTCTTTCAGCTAGAAAGAAGTTTTTACATAGGAAAGACATGCCCTAGGGCAGAGTAATCAATCTAGCTTTTAATTTAGCCTTAACTAGCCTACTACGAATTGAATATGCAGGTAATATTGCATTCACCTCTTCTTATTCACACTGTCTGAGAGATCTTTTGCTACTTTCCCTCTGACACAATGCAATTTGTCACAATGTTTTATTTCATGTTTGATGCTTTCTGCCTTTGACTAGTGTAGTCTGAATAAGGTGGAGCCTAACCACTCCCACTTTTTAATTCAAAAATGTTATAAAGTTGGTGCTGGCCGCCTTTCTCCCCTGATGACGCAAGATTGCGAATCCGGTCGGGAAGGCGACAGGCGGCACCATTTTATTTGAGGTCTTCTATTGACCATTTTATGCGCGCTACTTTTTCGGGGTTCCCAGTGCACGGGCCCCGTATGTGAGTTTTTCTTTTATCCTTGTTTTTAAATTGTTTTACTTGTTATGTAATAAAGACGGTTTACACTTAGATGTGCCGTACATCTCTTTCATGTCACTATCCTACTGGACTCCCCTTTGGCGAGTCTCTGCGACCTCAGGATATCTACTATATTCCGGAGGAATCTGTGGTGTGCAACATCGCTGGTGAAACGACACCATTTGAAAGTTCTGCGGACCATCTATCAAACTCGTTTACAACCTTATAATGTGGGTTGTTGGAATCTGGTAAGCCTTGCTTATTTACCTTAGTGTTCGAAGATCCTGTATACCAGAAAATGATGAAAGCTGTATTACTATAGACCTGCGCTGACTTTATACAGTATATTCGGTACTTATATATTGCTGTATATAGGTATTTACTCCCCCCCCCCTTCTTGTTGGCTTCTTAGAGGAGTAGTATTATTTCTTACAGAGGTGGTAATGAGTGTATTGTAATTTGCAGTGCCTCCGACAATCTACGGGGCCGGATCTGTGCAGGATATGACAGCACGAGAGTGGACAGAGGTGGAGCTGCACTGCAGAGCGTCCGGCCTGCCCAGGCCTCAGGTGGAATGGACTAAAGATGGACAGTAAGTGTCTTGCCTAGTGCTAACAAAAAAAGTGAAGACCCAGTGGATGATTGTGGGTGGGGAGTTGGGGGATGGCTTGAAATCCTTCTGCACATTTTGAAGCTATCATACTCACCTCCAGTTCCTATTTTTCACCTCCACTATAAATATCTCTCTTAACCCATTAGCAGCTTCAAGGGAATTATCTTGTTTGAGATAGTGCACTGCATTTCACCTCAGTCAGCAGAACTCATTTTGCTGTAAAGTCTTGGAATGCTTTGATGTCTCTCTTCTAGCAGAGGATATATAAATTGAATGCAGAACTCCTCTGTTATTGTCTCACACTGCCGCCTAGTGACAAGGGCCATAAATTCACATTACAGCAGTACTAATTAGTAGCAAGAAAATTTAACAAATAATAATTAAAAAATGTGCTAAAATAAATTGGCCTGGAGCACTTGCAAGCCTCTAAATAAATTAGCTACTAAAGGGATAATTCATGAGATAACAAGAAAATAACATGTCATTCATGAGATAAACAGATAAGCGCCTATATTCCTGAGTTTTCTCTGAGGAGATAATTTTTCATGCTTAAAACCTAATTGCATATGGGACAAGGCGCTTATTCAATTAACTTTCTCAGTTTCTCACGCTGGATTTACACTTGTAAATGTGTTGCGTTGAATTGTGCTGAGTGGCGTCGAGTCGCGTTGCATCCCATTGAAAAGAGCATGCAGCAACATGACACAACTCAGCGCACCACATCTAAGTGTGATTCCAGCCTTATGCTACGTACACACATGCGACAACGATCGTTCGTTAAGAACGACGAACAAACTTTTAATTGATGAAAGAACGACCTAAGTAAAGTTAGTTTTAAAATGTGTGTAACGATCTGATCGTTAGAACGAACGTTACATCACGTAAAGCAACTATTGTGCTTGCGCAAAAAAAATGAGAAGTTTCATGGAGAAATATCGAAATGCGCATGTCAAGCCTAGTACGAACGACCGTTTCCAATGATGTACTACTTTTGCAAACGATCGTCGTTGGTAAAAATCCGCCAAGGTAGATCTTTCTTTTTAACGATCTAGCTCGTCCGTCGTTAGACTTAATGATCGTTGGTTGCTTTTTTTTAAACGATCATCGTTTGAAACAATTAACTTCCTCAGTTTCTCACGCTGGATTTACACTTGTAAATGTGTTGCGTTGAATTGTGCTGAGTGGCGTCGAGTCGCGTTGCATCCCATTGAAAAGAGCATGCAGCAACATGACACAACTCAGCGCACCACATCTAAGTGTGATTCCAGCCTTATGCTACGTACACACATGCAACAACGATCGTTCCTTGAGAACGACGAACAAACTTTTAATTGATGAAAGAACGACCTAAGTAAAGTTAGTTTTAAAATGTGTGTAACGATCTGATTGTTAGAACGAATGTTACATCACGTAAAGCAACTATTGTGCTTGCGCAAAAAAATGAGAAGTTTCATAGAGAAATATCGAAATGCGCATGTCAAGCCTAGTACGAACGACCGTTTCCAACGATGTACTACTTTTGCAAACGATCGTCGTTGGTAAAAATCCGCAAGGCTAGATCGTTTGTTTTTAACGATCTAGCTCGTCCGTCGTTAGACTTAATGATCGTTGGTTGCTTTTTTTAAACGATCGTCGTTTGAAACAATCGGGGAACGATCGTTTCAAACGACTATAGTCGCATGTGTGTACGCACCTTTAGGCTTTCAGCTTCTGCTAGGCTTATAACCTGCATGTAAGGCACTCACAGGAAATTAGGTACGGGTTTACTGCACTTATCTTATTTTTTTTGTTGATCAAAAGAAAACATTATTCTGCAAACATAAAAGAAACGTGAAACTGAGTCCAAAACAGTTGTTACTGTACTCAGATAATGGACATTTTTTTAAGAACCATGTGGTTAACATATTTCTATTATCAGTGAGATGCAGGTAATATTAGCCTCATTTACCATAGTACACATAACCTTGCTTTGTATCCAGCATAGCAGCTCTAAGCTAATATGGTAAAAAAGTACTGCTGTAAATTAAGATTGTGTTGATTCGTACAATATATTCATCCGGTGTACGGATGAATAAGGGTAATCAATTATAGCCCTATAAAGTCTGGACTATATACTTCGCTAAAGTATTGTAGTTTGAGAGTTGCTTGTCCACCATCGACAAATTCAAGGACAGCAGTCCTGCATGAAAACTGCCCCACTCCAAAGTATCTGAAGTTAACCATAATCAATCTTTATTAAGTACCAAGTTACAGTAAAAACCATTAAAAAGCATTAAAACCATATATGGGGTTTAATACTACAATATGCATGCTACAATATGCATGCAGCGTGCAGCTCTGAACGGGTCCTTCTGCTTGGTAAGCCTTTCCTCTGCTCAGCCTCCTCACGGCCCACCATTGTGCAGGTGGGCTGTGAGCGTTGTTCTCTGCCATTACTTGGCTCACTATTCACCTTCATCCTACTCTGGCCTGCCTTTCTCAGCCCAGTTGTTGCATCCACGTTCATTCTGGCACATTATTTCAATGCTTCTCACTTCTCTTTCCACCCTAGGGGGTCACTTATAACTTCCCCACACACCTTTCATTGGCTCTGTTTCTTCATTGATCCTCCCACACTTTGGGTTACATTCAATATTTGTTTATTGGAGGACTTAGCAATGTTAACAACAGAGAAACAATATATTTTGATATTGTAAAAATCGTTCCTACACTGGTTGCTGTGCAGTTGGTTACCGTTCAGTTCATTCAATCAACACTCTGTTTTTGACTTGATATTGTAGCATGCCACGCCATATATGGTTTTAATGGTTTTTACTTGGTACTTAATAAAGATTGATTATTGTTAACTTCAGATAATTTGGAGTGGTGCGGTTTTCATGCAGGACTTCTGTCCTTTGAATTTGTCTATGCATCCACAAGTCTTGTTTCTGCACATGCTGTTAACGTAATACCTGCTATTTACCTGTGTCATCGTGTGGTGCTGACCCAACTTCGGTTTGTTGCGTGTCCACCATATCCCCAAATGCTGCTAAACTTTGATAGGTCATTTCTGTGGGCATAAGTATTTTGGATGGCAAAGTGAGACGACGGACGGCAGAGGGCTTAACATCACACAGCGAGCAGGGGAGTGCCGCTGACAATGTGATTGGCCGTCACGGGGTTGAGCTCATCCATCAGGCAGTTTGCTCGCAAGTTGGGAGCTGTACACATGCCTGACTATCGACTGAGGTGGGTGCTATCGGCTGCCTTAGTTAGCCATGTGTACAGGTTATCAGAATCAGAATTGAGTTTATTCACCAAGTACGACGGTTGTCGTACCCGGAATTGGTTGTGGTAAATATGACATAGGCAGAAGACTGAACAAGCACAAACAGGAATATATGATGAGACGGGTATAGCAGCATGCATTGTAGGTGCTAAGGAACATTTATTGAGAGCTCTAGCAGCTAGAGTGTGGGGCAGTACTACCAGAGTGGAGAGAGTTCAGAGATCGAGGCGCTGGCTAGGGGCCAGCTGCCGCGGCCAGTCAAAGAGGGAGGAGTTGGAATTCAGATGGAGGACAGCTTGAGGGACGAATGTGTTCCTGCGCCTGGTGGTTCTAGAGTAGATGGTCCTGTAACATCGGCCTGTTGGCATAAACTCGAAGTAGCGATTCCCCGGGCGGGAGGAGACATGAGAAATCTTGGAAGTCCTCAACCCCAGTCTCACTGTGTGGAGGAGGTCTAGTGGTGGCAGGGGTGATCCTATGATCTTCTCTGCAGTGTTAATTAGCCATTTAAGTTTGTCCTTGGCAGATTCTCCTGTATACAATATTATGACGTAGGAGCAGAGTATGGATTCTGTGGAAGCGGTGAAAAAGCTGGACAGCTACTCGTGTGCCATACAGAATCTCTTCAGTTGGCCTCTGCTGGGCCTTCTTCTGTATCCTGGAAGTGTTTTGCTCCCATCTAAGGTCCTTAGTTATGGTTGTGCCGAATAATTGTACATCAGACACTTTGGAGACTGCAGTACCAAAATGAGGACTAGGGAAAGCAGAGAGAAAGAGGGTTGCTTCCTGAAGTCTACAATGAGCTCAACAGATTTTGTCTGAGCTTGTTTCCCTTCCACCAACTGCTAATACTCTCAATCTTGCTTCGGTAAGTGTGCTCACCTTTGTTGTAAGTAACGCCGATGATAGTCGTGTATTACAGATCAGTTGGCAACAGACATGTAGAGCAGACCCATGCTTTCCCAATGGCCTGTTCACATAGTTCATTTTCACCAGAATCGAGAATGGGCGTTGCAGTGCTTTTAATGGACATTGTTGACCTGCACAATAATTTGCAGGTGGTGGATGCAGTCCTATATCAGATGATTTGGCGCACTTCTGCTGCGCACAGTGGGAGCACCTCAGTAGACCACCAATACAAGGACAGCGCATCGACTAAGCTACCCGCTTTATCTTAAGACGGACCAACCCTTATCCTTCAAATGTAACATGACATCAGTAACCTAATGAATAAAATTCCTTATTTTTTACAATATTCCTTTACACAGTAGATTATGAAGTCAGTGTTTGCCCATTGTAAAATCTTTCCTCTACCTGATTTACTTTCTGAAGTTTATCACTGGTGGTGACATCTTTAGTCCTGCCAGGTGATCTGTATGGAATGTTCGTTACTGAGAGTTCTATGCACAGAGGGAGATGCTGCTTGCTTGGCAGTTGGAAAAATACGTTATTTCCCATAAAGCAACCAGGTTCACAGCAAACCGTCAGCACCTTGGTCATGACATCTTGCTGTAGGAGGGGTTTAACCACAAGATTAGCCAAACAGACCCCTCTGATGATCTATTTGAGAAAAGTTGAAGCTTATTTGTGGGAAAGGGGGTATCAGCTACTGATTGGAACAGGGCCAGATTTACCATAAGGCACTGTAGGCACCTGCCTACAGGCGGCTGAAGATGTAAAGGTGCCTTATGCCCCTCCCCTAGTGCCTCCTTCTCTATGCAGTCCTGAACAGAGCGTAAATGAGAGGTAACCAGCTCTCAACATTCCACTGATGAGATCTCCCTTCAGCCAGGGGCACCACTAACTACTAAATACTGAGGGTACCTCTGGCTACCTGGTGCGAAAGGGCACGTGTAGCTACCTATGACAGGCAAGGGAAGTAAGGGAGAAGTGACAGCTGGGCCAGCCAGCCCACTTGCGGTGCAGTTCGGCGGGGTATGTAGGCTCATGGAGGGGGAGGTCTAAGGTGCCAGGACATCTGTGCCTATAGGGTCCTGTGATGTAAATCCTGGTCTGGATTGGAATGACGTTCAATCCTTGTTTGATAAAGTTCCTCTTTAAGTCTTTTTAGTTTTCTGTGCTGTGGTGTATCCTGTGGTTGCATTACATAGTTATCCACAGACCCAGTACAAGCTTGTAGTTGTAGGGCCCTCCCATCATCTCTATACTAATGAATAAATAGATTGACCGAGCCAACCAACAAGCCTCTTCTAATCCGAATTCAGTCACTGCAGCCAAATTATTTCTGTCATCGCAGGTTCTCTTTAAGCCATCTCTGCATTCCATTGAGTTTTAATCTTCTCCTGCATTAAGTTAAACATGCCCCAGCTGCGGTTTCCTAAAAATCCCTGCTGAAAGCCGTGATCCACATCTGTGCGCATTTATCATCCGGTTCCCAGGGAGAAGCTTCTCTCACTTTCAAGTGGACTGTTCTCACTCAACAAGGTGTCATTAAAGAGGTGAAAGAGACAAGCTGTGCATCTGTTATCCCCTCATATCCTGCAAACAGGAACATGTGGCAGGTGTGCACTGCACATGTTACCAAGGAGGCATGGGAGGGGGCCTAACGAGAGTGCCTGTGCTTTCTAAGGTACCCAACCAGGTTACCAGCATAGAGGTGCTTAGTGGAGATATGAGCATCTCCACACGCAAAGGTATTATAAAAAGGGTGCCTTGAAATGTAGGCCTCTGGGAATGTCAATACATGTACAGATATTGTACTATTAAAGGGAGATTGTCAAATATCAGTATTAAATACCAATACTTTACAATAGTTAAACCTCACACATAACCCTCCTCTCTGATGCCTAACCCCAGTCCCCCCCCCCCCCTTCCCCACACAAACACCATTCCTGCTGCCTAACCATACTACACACACACAGACACACGCACGCACGCACGCACGCACGCACACACACACACACACACACACACACACACACTTCCTGCTGCCTAATCCTAACTACCCTAACTCCCCCATAAAACAAACACCCTGCCTGCTGCCTAACCCTAACTGCCCACTCCCCCCCGCACCAACACCCTTCCTGGCACCTAGCCTTAACCGCCTCCCCCACACAAACACCCTTCCTGCTGCCTAACCCCAACTGCCCCCCCTGCACAAACACCCTTCCTGCTGCTGAACTTCCCCCCTCCCTGCACAAGCACCCTCCCTGCTGCTTCCCCCGCACAAACTCCCCTCCTTCTGCCGAACTGCCCCCCCTGCACAAACACTCTTCCTGCTGCCTAACCCCAACTGCCCCCCTGCACAAACACCCTTCCTGCTGCTGAACTTCCCCCCTCCCTGCACAAGCACCCTCCCTAACTGCTTCCCCCGCACAAACTCCCTTCCTTCTGCCGAACTGCCCCCCCCTGCACAAACACTCTTCCTGCTGCCTAACCCTAACTGCCCCGCCCCCGCACAAACACCCTTTCTTGCACCTAACCTTAACTGCCCCACTCACACAAACACCCTTCCTGCTGCCTAACCCTAGCTGCCCCTCCTACTGCACAAACACCCTTCCTGATGCCTAACACTAACTGCCCCCCCACACAAACACTCTTCCTGCTGCTTAACCCTAACTGCCCCCAAGCCCCCCACCCCGCACAAACACTGCTGCACAAACATCTTTCCTGCGCCTAACCTTAACCGCCCCGCTCACACATACCTTCTTCCTGACGCCTAAGTGTCTTCCCCACACGAACACCCTACCTGACGCCCAACCTTAACCACCTCCCACGCCTAACCTTAACCACCACCCCCACCGCCAATTGCCACAAAAAAAAACAACAAAAAAAACATGGGCACCCAAATTTCTAATGGGCCTCCATGGCAGCGCCCAAACTTTTACCGCTGGCCGGCACCCAAATTTCCTGCTACCTCTCTGCACACCTCAAGGGTCTTATTGCAGATGATCAGATCACAGTGAAGCACATGATCATCTTGTATGTCTCTGATTCTAGTTCCTGACCCTCCTCTTTGGCAATTCAGATGTCTCTTCAGCCCAAGGGACAAGTGACTGAATGACTGAGCTGCCTCTTACATGGTCGTCTGCTCCCCTGCCTTAGTCACTAATCAATCAGTGCCTCTTCCTTTACCTAAATGAGGGAGCTATAAAAGGCACAATAACTGGTAGCATTGGAGTGGAGATGCATGCATAATAATGGAAGAGACTATACCTAATTCTAGGGGAACTATAACTTAGGGACTTTAGAATAGAGGGGCACTTTTACTGGGAGCACTACAGTATAGTGAAGGTGCTTAATAACTGGGAGCAAAATAATGAAAAGGACAACACCTGAGGGCACTTAAATGTAGGGGATTGATAACTGATAGACGACGTAAAGGAGGGCCGCTATTTCTTGGGCACTATAAGTGGGGGCACAATAATGAAAAGATCTGTACTTGGTGGTTCTTACTGTCTATAATTGAAAGACATTATAATGGAGGGCACAATAGGGGACTGTGAACATTATAATGGAGATGTATGTTAACTTGGGACTGTACCTCCACTAAAAGGAGAGGCAATCTATAGCCTATACTATTATTGGAGGGCATATGTTTTAGAGCAGGGCTAGGGAACCTACGGCTCGGGAGCCAGATGTGGCTCTTTTGATGGCTACATCTGGACAGACAAATCAGTAGGGGTTGATTCACTAAGCTACACTGCTCAAGCATCGCAGCTTATTGTGGCAGCGCAAGTAAAATTTTCAAGGTAGTGCACACTACTTCTGTGCACTACTAACTTACTTGCGCTACCCCAAAACGAACGGCTGCTCCAATTGTCCCACTCTGGACCCTGTCAGGTCCAGTGACTTTGTAGGACGAGATCCCTGCACTTTGATTGGCCCAATAGGTGTCCTGTCACTTGACAGGCAGCCTATTGGGCCAAAGTGCGGGGATCTCGTCCTACAAAGTGAATCAACCCCCAAGTCAGCTAGCTAATTGTACAAGCTGTTAGTCGGTATTTCGCCTGTCTGGCTGTCGGAGAAATTGCTGATGTGCTGAAACTCAAGAGAAGCTGAAGAAATGTCTGATACTTCCGCTGCTCAGTGGATCAACTGTATACACATCACCATGGCAACAGGGACGTGAGCCCTACTGTCCCAGTTTGAAACATATTGTATGGCTCTCAGGAAATTACATTTTAAAATATGTGACGTTTATGGCTCTCTCAGCCAAAAAGATTCCTGACCCCTGTTTTAGAGGGACATCATGCTACTGCATATAGTGCCCCTACACTATAATATTTCAAGTTATGAAACCTATGGTACAGTACCTCATTCAGACCCCCTTCATTATAGTGTCTGCCCATTATATTGCTTCTTCGTTATACAGCCCCAGTTGGGAGAGGGAGAATTCTTTGAGGTTTTGATGACATTGTCTCTGGATGAGAGCGGACTGGGCACGGCTGTGATCTCCAGCAGCTGCTGTGTACTTCTGTGTGATCCTGAGGGGAGGCAGGCTGACGGACCCACCCTGGAAACAGCATTGTGAAGTCACAGCAGAGCTGCTTGCTGTACACGCTGTCCTGGCGCTCATTTATCAATAATGGCAGCTGACAAGGAAGAATCTGTTTTATAGCACAGAGGAGCGCTGCATTAGGGAGATTTATTCTTCATCTGTCAGACCAAACAGAGGATGGGGTAGAGATGTGTTTTCTTATAAAGAACCTGAGGTGAACCTCAGGCAAAAAATTAGATACGTACCTAAGAAAAGGGAAGCCAGTGCGCCAGCATAATGCGTAATTATGTGGCACAGCGTGGTGCCGAAGAGGATCAAAGTGTCGGACTTAGTCCAAAACTTTGATCTCAGGGGCCTGATGTTGTGCTGGACTGGAGTCTGTGGTGGCACAGGCAACGAGGAGCCCAAATGCACCCACGTAATATTTATATTAGGTGGCACATGTGGGGTAGGCGGTGATCAAAGTGTCTGACTTAGTCTGACATTTTGACCTAAAGGGGCTAACCACATGACAGATTGCATTCGGTGAGAGTGCCAGGAACTCCAGTGAAAACAATGTAATAAAAAAGTGCTTTATTTTTACAATAATTATGTATAAATGATTTAGTCAGTGTTTGCCCATTGTAAAATCTTTCCTCTCCCTGATTTACATTCTGACATTTATCACATGGTGACATTTTTATTGCTGGCAGGGGATGTCCGTGGAAGTGACTGCTGCTTGCTTTTTTGGCAGTTGGAAACAGCTGTAAACAGCTATTGGCCACAATGCAACGAAGTTCACAGACAGGAAACTGCCAGGACCATGGTCCTGACAGTTTCCTGTGGGAGGGTTTTCACCACAATTTAAGCCATACAGAGCCCCTTGATGATCCGTTTGTGAAAAGGAATAGATTTCTCATTGGAAAGGAGGTATCATCTACTAATTGTGGTGAAGTTCAATTATTGGTCACGGTTTCTTGTTAAGTATGACAGTGGATTGGAAAGGGTTAATATAGCATACAAGCAATGCAGGTAACTAAATGTATACATACAACTTTCCAGACAGAATTCAGCTAAAGAAAATGCCTATACAGCATGATGGGTTAACAGGTTTGTTAGTGCAGCCTGATACATTTCACGGCAACACAGCAATCACATGGTGACATTTTTACTGCTGGAAGGTGATGCCAGTGTAAGTAGCTTCTGCTTGCTTTTTTGGCAGTTGGAAATAGCTGTATTTCCCACAATGCAACGAGGTTCACAGAAAGGAAACTGCCAGGACCATGATCCTCACAGTTTCCTGTGGGAGGGGTTTCACCACAATATCAGCCATATAGAGCCCCCTGATGATCCGTTGGTGAAAAGGAAAAGATTTCTCATGGAAAAGGGGGTATCAGCTACTGATTGGGATGAAGTTCAATTCTTGGTTACAGTTTCTATTTAAGACTGCTGTATATTGATTAACA
Organism: Hyperolius riggenbachi; assembly: GCF_040937935.1. NCBI lineage: Eukaryota > Metazoa > Chordata > Amphibia > Anura > Hyperoliidae > Hyperolius > Hyperolius riggenbachi. Next base: position 242,057,856 of record NC_090653.1, on the reverse strand, counting down.
GAAGGAGTCAGTGTGAGGCTTTCTGGGAGGGGCCTCTTCCTCCTCTTGGCTTTCCATCATCCGACTGTTTAGACAGCAACGGGGCGTGGCACAGACAAAGCTCTTTAGGAGACCTGCAGCCTTTAGCTATGAAAGTCAGTGGTTCAGGAATTGGCTTGCGTAGGTAGTTTATAAGCACTTTATTTTTATTGCAGCTAGATGCTTATGTGCAAACACAATATTCAGGGGCGTAGCAATAGCCCCTGCAAGGGATGCAGGCGCAGGGGGCCAGAGCAAGTTAGGGTGCTCGCCCAGTGCCGATTTTAACAGCAGGGGCTTGGGGGAATGGTGCAGAAAAGAGGGCTCCGGGGCACACAGCGGCAGCCCAATTCTCCCCCCCCCCTCCTCAACTCGGGCCCCCCCTTTAGCGCTTCCTCTTCCACATTCCAGGTGGCGGCCCTCTGCATTCCTCCATCTACTATGTCTCCAATGTCGCTGACTTTACTTCCTGTTGAAGGCATGCAGAGGGTTAACCGTCTGGAACGCAGAAGAGGTGAGTTTCCCGCCCGCTGTCCTCAACCACTGCCATAATTTCTGGAGGGGGGGAGCCAGGTGTGCTGAAAGGGGGGGGGGGGCTGTGATGAGGGAGGGGGGATTTGGGTCCCCATCCCTGCCGCCTCTCCCCTCTCCAGGCTACATATACTGGGGGCACCTACAAACCTGGCTACCTATACTGGGGGTACCTACAGCTAGCTAACCTATACTGTGGGCACCTATAGACCTGGCTACCTATACTGGGGACACCTATAGCTAACTAACCTATACTGGGGGCACCTATAGCTAACTAACCTAAACTGGGGGCACTTATAACTGCCTATCTATAGTGGAGGCACCTATAGCTGGCTACCTAAACTAGGGGCACCTATAGCTGGATACCTATACTGGGAGCACCTATAGCTGGCTACCTATATTGGGAGCACCTATAGCTGGCTACCTATACTGGGGGCACCTATAGCTGGCTACCGATACTGGGGGCACCTATAGCTGGCTACATATGCCGGGGGCACCTATAGTTGGCTACCTATACTGAGGCACCTATAGCTGGCTACCTATACTGAGGGCATCTATCACTGGCTACCTATACTGGGGACATCTATAGCTGGCTACCTATACTGGGACACCTATAACTGGCTATCTATACTGGGACACCTATAACTGGCTACCTATACTAGGGCACCTATAGCTGGCTACCTATACTGAGGGCATCTATCACTGGCTACCTATACTGGGGACATCTATAGCTGGCTACCTATACTGGGACACCTATAACTGGCTATCTATACTGGAGGCACCTATAGCTGGCTACCTATACTGGGGCACCTATAGCTGGATACATATGCTGGGGGCACCTATAGCTGGCTACCTATACTGGGGGCATCTATCACTGGCTACCTATACTGGGGCATCTATAACTGGCTATCTATACTGGGAGCACCTATAACTGGCTACCTATACTTGGAGCACCTATAACTGGCTACCTATACTGGGAGCACCTATTACTGGCTACCTATACTGGGGGCACCTATAACTGGCTACCTATACTGGGGGTACCTTATACTGGGGGCACTTATAGTTGGCAATACTGAGGGCACCTATCCCTGACTACTCGGAGAGCGGGAAAGGCAGTGATTTCTAGTTATGCCCCTGACGATATTGTATTTTTGCTAGCATGCTTTTCATTCTTTTTGGCTTTTTGTCCCTCTTCGGAAACGGTTGAAGATAACTTAACTGAGCGGCCTGTGTTTATTCATTGTGCAAAGGCTAGTGGTGTCCATTAACTAAAAAAATAACCATGATTATTAATACAGACATGCTGTGGAATGTATGGACATGCTGTTTGCTAGTAGACTGATGGATCTCATGTGTTATTTCTGTGCCTTAGGCCTCTGTCTCCCGGGGACTTGAGCACTCAGCTCCTGGAAGGAGGGCAGGTACTCCGGATGAACAGCACACGGCTCTCCCATCAAGGCAGATATCAGTGCTTGGCTTTCAACCACGCTGGGCAGCAATTTAAAGACTTCAATTTGAAGATCCTCAGTAAGTTTGCTGGAAAATGAACATAGACACCTCCAGCATCTCTGTATAAAAGTAGATATTGCTTTTAATTTATTTTGATATTGTTGAAAGAGACAGTAAATGAGAATGACATGTAAAGATTTAAAGCGGCACTATAGTGAATAAGCGCATTTTTAATCAAGAGATATAATAAAACATGTATGTATGTACAGAGCATGGAGCAGCAGTATGTGTACAGAGCATATGGCAGCAGTGTGAGTACAGAGCATGAACAGCAGTGTGTGTACAGAGCATATAGCAGCAGTGTGTGTACAGAGCATATAGCAGCATTATGTGTACAGAGCATGGAGCAGCAGTGTGTGTACAGAGCATATAGCAGCAGAGGTGTACAGAGCATGGAGAAGCAGTGTGTGTACAGAGCATGGAGCCGTAGTGTGTGTACAGAGCATGGAACGCCAGCATGTGTACAGAGCATGTAGCAGCAGTGTGTGTGTAGAGTATGGAGCAGCAGCATGTGTATAGAGCTTGGAGCAGCAGCGTGTGTACAGAGCATGGAGCAGCAGCGTGTGTACAGAGCATGAGGAGCAGCAGTGTGTGTACAGAGCATGGGGCAGCATTGTGTACAGAACATGAGCAGCGTGTGTGTACAGAGCATATAGCAGCAGAGTGTGTACAGAGCATGGGGCAGCATTGTGTACAGAGCATGAGCAGCGTGTGTGTACAGAGCATATAGCAGCAGAGTGTGTACAGAGCATGGAGTAGCAGTGTGTGTACAGAGCATATAGCAGCAGAGTGTGTACAGAGCATGGAGAAGCAGTGTGTGTACAGAGCATGGAGAAGCAGTGTGTGTACAGAGCATGGAGAAGCAGTGTGTGTACAGAGCATGGAGAAGCAGTGTGTGTACAGACCATGGAGCACCAGCATGTGTACAGAGCATGGAGCAGCAGCGTGTGTGCAGAGTATGGAGCAGCAGCATGTGTACCGAGCATGGAGCAGCAGCGTGTGTACAGAGCATGGAGCAGCAGCGTGTGTACAGAGCATGGAACAGCAGTGTGTGTACAGAGCATGGAGCAGCAGTGTGTGTACAGAGCATGGAGCAGCAGTGTGTGTACAGAGCATGAGGAGCAGCGTGTGTACAGAGCATACAGCAGCAGAGTGTGTAGAGCATGGAGCAGCAGTGTGTGTACAGAGCATATAGCAGCAGAGTGTGTACAGAGCATGGAGCAGTAGTGTGTGTACAGAGCATGGAGCAGCAGTGTGTGTACAGAGCATGGAGCAGTAGTGTGTGTAAAGAGCATGGAGCAGCAACGTGTGTACAGAGCATGGAGCAGTAGTGTGTGTACAGAGCATGGAACAGCAGTGTGTGTACAGAGTATGGAGCAGCAGCATGTGTACAGAGCATGGAGCAGCAGTGTGTGTACAGAGCATGGAGCAGCAGTGTGTGTACAGAGCATGCATGGAGCAGCAGTGTGTGTGTACAGAGCATGGAGCAGCATTGTGTGTAAAGAGCATGGAGCAGCAGTGTGTGTACAGAGCATGGAGCAGCAGCGTGTGTGCAGAGTATGGAGCAGCAGCATGTGTACAGAGCATGGAGCAGCAGCGTGTGTACAGAGCATGGAGCAGCAGCGTGTGTACAGAGCATGGAGCAGCAGTGTGTGTACAGAGCATGGAGCAGCAGTGTGTGTACAGAGCATGGAGCAGCAGTGTGTGTACAGAGCAAGAGGTGCAGCGTGTGTACAGAGCATACAGCAGCAGAGTATGTAGAGCATGGAGCAGCAGTGTGTGTACAGAGCATATAGCAGCAGAGTGTATACAGAGCATGGAGCAGTAGTGTGTGTACAGAGGATGGAGTAGTAGTGTGTGTACAGAGCATGGAGCAGTAGTGTGTGTAAAGAGCATGGAGAAGCAGCGTGTGTACAGAGCATGGAGGAGTAGTGTGTGTACAAAGCATGGAGCAGCAGAGTGTGTACAGAGTATGGAGCAGCAGCATGTGTACAGAGCATGGAGCAGCAGTGTGTGTACAGAGCATGGAGCAGCAGTGTGTGTACAGAGCATGCATGGAGCAGCAGTGTGTGTGTACAGAGCATGGAGCAGCATTGTGTGTAAAGAGCATGGAGCAGCAGTGTGTGTACAGAGCATGGAGCAGCAGCGTGTGTGCAGAGTATGGCGCAGCAGCATGTGTACAGAGCATGGAGCAGCAGCGTGTGTACAGAGCATGGAGCAGCAGCGTGTGTACAGAGCATGGAGCAGCAGCTTGTGTACAGAGCATGGAGCAGCAGCGTGTGTACAGAGCATGGAGCAGCAGCGTGTGTACAGAGCATGGAGCAGCAGTGTGTGTGTACAGAGCATGGAGCAGCAGTGTGTGTGTGTACAGAGCATGGAGCAGCAGTGTGTGTACAGAGCATGGAGCAGCAGTGGGTGTGTGTACAGAGCATGGAACAGCATTGTGTGTAAAGAGCATGGAGCAGCAGTGTGTGTACAGAGCATGAAGCAGCTCTGGGTAACTTAAGAGTCTGGTATGAGCACAGCCCTGTGCCCTGCTGTGTGAATGCTTCCCCCTTATTACCAATGTGTCTTCATAATTATCTGTATCCAAACTGCTCCTGATCGATCCCGTTGTTAGTCGTTTGGAGGGGAAATTGCATTATGTTTACCCAGCATGATGTCCTACCATATTATTATACGGCATTGTGGGTGGCTGAGGGAGACCTTTCAGGAATCCCCCCCCCCCCCCCCCCCCCTCCCCCTTGAAAATCCTGGGTTTGCCCCTGGAGGGGAGGAGACAACAAATGTAACAGCCGTTTTTAAAAAACAAATTTCTGTGCTTATCCGTTATCAATTTAAAAAATGTCAGTTACATTTGTTGTTCCCCACAAGTGAATGAGCTGATTTGCATCTCCAGCAAGGGGATGTCCGCTGATTAGGTGATAAATGAGACAGCTCTGCTTGTTTTTTTTTTTTATAATTTCTTTTCTTTAATACTTCTACCACATACCTATTTTATTATTTCTCTGAATTAAAAAAAAATAGCTAATTATCTATAGTGTTCTTTTAAAGACCTTCTAAACCCTCATTTATTTAATTTTTTTAGAAAAGGTAACTTCTGTTTAATTCAGCACTGCCCTGCTAGTCTCACCACTACCTCTTACTGTTTACTATAATTGGTTGTGTGCGCGGCTCTTCCTTCCCCAAGGTGTCATCGCTATCTTCTGTGCTATAGCAGCATCGTTAGTTCTGGTGAGTCCTCCATCCAATACTATTATCATAGTTTATTTTTATAGTGCTATCCTCTTCTAGTGCTGTCTCTTTCATCATCTAAGGCAAATTGTACAATATAACAGACATGAAAAGTAGAGAGATCAGCAGCACCACGGAGATGTATTTAAAGAGACTCTGAAGCGACCTTAAAAATTGCTTTTTAACTTATTATCAACATGGGCATATTTGCCCCAGCTAAAACGCCGATATACTGCGGCTGAACGAGGGGTCTTTACCGCCCAAATCCCCCCCTGCAAAATCCACGACCAACTTGGTCGTAGATTTTGCTGCTCATGGAGGCAGAGCTAATGGCTGTAGCTCTGCCTCCATGCGCGTCTATCAGCCGGCGAATCTCCGCCCTTCTCCGCCCCTCTCATTGAAGGAAGACTGAGAGGGGCGGGGGAGAGGCGGCGATCAGTGATGATAGACGCGCTGAGAGGTAGGGCTGCGGCCGATAGCCCTGCCTCAACAGGAAGCGCTGCCCGGGAACAACGGAGGGGATTTGGGGGGTAAAGACCCCTCGTTCAGCCGCGGGATAGCAGCGTTTTAGCAGGGGCAGACATGCCCATGTTGATTATAAGGTAAAAAGCGATTTTTAATGTCGCTTCAGAGTCTCTTTAAGCTCTTTATTGCACAAAGGCTAAAGCCCAGGGACAGCGACAGACGCTGTTTCGGTTGGTGAACTCCTTCCTCAAGCTTTATAGGCTCACTCAAAAGAGTAACAAACACAAAGGCATTTATATACATTCTCTATAAGGTCACATGGACCAATCAAATATCACCAAAATGCAAGTGGACACTACCATCCAATCATAAAACAGAGCATAATGAGAGGACCTGATGGGGAACAGATATGGAAATGAGTGACTGTTATCACAGCACAATGTGAAAAGTGTCAGACCTGTATGGACCAATCTAACAGAAAATCTAACAGAAAATTGTATGGTGTATTCCCAGCATAACAGTGAAAAAAGGACAATGAACACAGCCTGGTTCTAAGTAGGATTGGGACTGTACATGTACATCTTTTCATGATACTTGCCAGGTGTCGTTGAATTAAAAGTACACTAACACTGTAAAGTGCTACTTGCCTGCCATGTAGACCGCCTGTATTTAATTATTTATCACAGATTTAGACCCAGTGCAGAGATCTGGGCCCATATGCCATTCACTTTTTCTCCTGAATTTTCTCCTGGGTGATATGTTTAAATTTGTCAAAGAACTGCCTTTTAAGCCAGCAGAAAGCAAGAAAATACTCAAAATAATTTTGTTAGTACTTGTTCACCTACTTTTTGGTAGTTTTTTTGCTGGAAAGTTATTTTAAATCGAAAATGAAAAATGATCTCCTAGGAGAAAAGTGGTGAAAAAGTGAATTGCATATGGCCCCAGGTGTTCTACTGGCTGTTCCAGGGGTGGGACTAAGACATTACTGAAACCAACAGACCAACATGACTACCAGATAAGAGGAATTTTTTTTAAAGAGACTAAACCTGGCAGCATTCATCTATTCCTCCCACTACAGGTTCCCATTAAAAAAAACACTGGGTTGTAAGAACAGATTCATAAGCTGCAGTAATAAACACCTGTCAGTTCATTGCAGTATTTATCAGTATTAATCTCCCATCTAGTGGACACTGTGTGAATTGCAGTTTGGCATAATAGGCCCTAAGTCTTCAAAGGAGTTCTTTCCCTTACCTGTGAACTGATCCAGCCCTCTTTTGAACCTCTGGAAAGTTAAAAGCTGATGTTTTTGATGTTGCTTCCTCACTGCCAGGGCCGGTTCTCTCATGAAGCAAGGTGACACACTTGCATCAGGCGCAGAGATTACAGGGGCAGCATTTTTGTACTGTGTTTACACTAACAGCATGCAGGCAGAGTAAGAGGACAAGCGAGAAGAGAGCGAAGTGAAGAGGTCATCATTGGGGAAAAGCAGCTTGTTGTGCTGTGTGAGGAGTCTGACAGTGAGTGAGGGGAGGGGGGAGGCTTGTGTTGAGCAGCAGCATGTCATGTGAGAACATTAAATGAAGCAGAGTAAATTGTCAGGTTCTGTACAATTATTCCAAATTGTGTGTGTGCGGGGGGAGGGCATCCTCACAAGTTTGCCTCAGGCAGCAAAAAGTCTAGAACCGGCCCTGCTCACTGCATGTGAGTGGGCATACCGCTCTGGACCAGCAGCTTTTGTCTCAGGTAGTGGAGTGTGCTGATTGTTAGGGTTAATACTTTTTGAGGGTCAAGTATGCAGTTGAGGTTTTGTGACCCTCTTCTCTGATGCAGACCAGGTAAGTATTAGATTAGATCTAGAGCACAGGTGTCAAACACATGGCTTGTGGGCCCAATGCAACCCTCCTTGCCATTTTATGTGGCCCTCAAGAACTTCAAATGTGCGTCATTGTAAGCAGTAAAAGAACAACAGCACACTGCCTTCCCATCCAGAGGAGCACACTGGTGACATTGTTTATGCCTGCCTGCAACATTGTCAGTTGGAGCTGGGGTGCAGCAATAACCCACGAGACATCTCCCCTCCAACAAAATTAGCATGGGGCCCGCTCTGGGGATCCAAACCTCTCAACCCCCCATGTGGCTGGTAAAACACACACACACACACACCTTTCTCCGCTCCAACACCATCTCCCTACATAGCAGAGTAACGCAACACTGCAGTGTAAAGTTTACCTGCTCCAGCGATGCATTGTTCTTCTTTTCTCCCTGGAAGTCAACCTCTAAGCTGCGTACCTCCTTCTCCCAATCACATGACATGCCACAAGAGCCCGTAGGTATGCAGTATAGAGCGTGTGGCTGGCAGGAAGATCAGAGGAGACCCGAGGCAGCACTGGAGCAGGTAAATATTAAATGGTTCCACTGCGTTACTCTTCAGAAGGGGGAGGAGCAGGCCTCAACAGTCGCTACAGTTACACCACTTAGTTTGAGACCAGTGGCGTAGCTAGGGATAGTGGGGCCCCATAGCAAAACTTTCATGGGGCCATTAGATGTAGGCACTTTTGAGCAATGCCATCAGCCCCTACCCTATGCATATGAGTTAATTGGGCAAGTAACATTCTCATGCAATGTACATTGCATATAATTCAATGGGCACTGAGACAAAATCAGAGGGTGGAGCAACACAAGAAGGTTAATAGTGAATACATCAAGTACCACTCCAGGGCCCCATAACAGATGTTATGGCTGCTATGGCTATTGCTACTACGCCCCTGTTTGAGATTGTTGAATAAAGGTTAAGTCCTGATAAAAAAAAATGTGGTCCATGACTTAGACTACGTTTTAGATTTTGTCCCCTTTTGTGATTGAATTTGACACTCCTGGTTTGGAGTATCATCATAACACCTTGATAACTAGTCTTTTTCAACAGTTACCATCAGTGCTGGCAGGTGGCAGAAGGACAGAATAGGCAATGGTTCTGTGAATAATCTATTTGAATAAGGGCTCATTTCCACTTGTGCCGCACGCGTCTGCAAGACGCGCAGCGTCACTTCCTGGTGTGCGGATACACAGACGAATCCCATCAGCCATGCAAGGCTATGGGATTTGCAGCCTCCCGCACCAAAACGGATGGAAATGTCAGCGAATTGCTAGTGCAAGCGATTCGGCCGGCGGCGCCATTCTACCCTATGGCAGAGATTCCCTGCGCGATTTGACTGTGGGGAAACTCTGCGGATTCGGCGCAGAAACCGCGCCAGTGGAAACGGGCCCTAAGTTTTGATAGGTTTGAATTAAACAGGCACTATAGTGACAAATAGTAGAATGCAGCAAGTTATTCAGAATGACCACTTTTACAGTAATTTTCCTGGTTTCATCATCAGAAACACTCCTGGTAGCTTAATATTGCCGTATATTGGTATGTGTCCCCTCCCTGCCAGCGATGTTTAGCCTAGGCTGTTTAGCTATGCGGAATTCTCCTCCCAGAGCATTCTGGGAGACAAGGCATTATTTCCCCTGGCTTCTGAATTCCCCCGAAACAAACGTTCCCCAGAGCTGCACCTGACAGGACTAAAGATATCACCACCTGAATGTAAATAAGGATGAGAAAATATTTTATAATGGATAAACACTGACTAAATAATTTATAAATGTATTAAATAAATTAATAAATATTTATTATATTATTTTCTCTACAGTTCCTCTTTAATCTAAAAACGGGTATCTCTACAGTTACATGTAACAAGAATGAAAGCAAAAAGAAATAAAGAATTTATTCGATGTCATCAAATGCAATGATTAAACATATGTATATTGTTAAATATACTTTTCTCATGTTTTTTCCATAGCCCCGCCCACGGTGTGGTCATCCAATGAGACAACAACAGTGGCTTCCATGCTGCATGGATCAGTGGAGCTGAAATGTGACGCCAAGGGATCGCCACCTCCCAGCATCACATGGTTTAAGGATAAACGGCCAATCGTGTCCAGCTCTAGAGCCACCTACAGGGATGGTGGGAGGAGCCTGCAGCTGAGCAGGGTGCAGCTGTCTGACGCGGGCACATACACCTGCAAAGCCACCAACAATGCAGGAAATGTGGACAAAACTTATCTGTTGGAAATCTATGGTAAGAAGTGGAATAATTGATAGGCTCTCTGCATCTCAGTTACAAATACTGTGCTGAGAGCCAAGATAAAAGTGGACGTAAATTGTATAGAGCTAGCCATAAGTCTTGTACACACATTCGATAAAAGTCTTTAAAACTTCCATCGAACGATCGCTTTCGCCATTTTGGACGACAGTCGTAAAAAATGTTGCTAAATAACTAAGACGAACGACCAATATTGGGTATTCTTGCCCGATCCAACTAGCAGATCCATTTAGATAACTAAGTTGTTCAAACGGCATTGTTCTAGATCTAGGGCATGTGTTGTGAAATGTCAGTTCCGCTTGCACAGTTTTCAAATATCATAATTGTTTAGAATATCAGTGTGCATGAACAACGTCGTTTAAACTGCTCGTCCTTTCTTTTTGTCGGGTAATCTTGTTTGACCAACGTTGCTCGTTTGTGTGAATAGACTTCTATCTAGCGTCTGTATGGACCTATACATGGGTCAAGTATGGCCTAATTTGTCAAGCCAATCGATCCCAATCTGATTGGAATTTGATCACATAGGCAATAATACAATGCAATACAATAACATTTGTAAAGCGCTTTCCTCCCATAGTCTTACAGTGCTAATGAAAATAGTAAAATATCAGTAATAGATACCAGTATTTTACTATAGCTACACATAATCCTATTCCCCCACTGAACTCTGCTTCTACCAATGCCTAACCTTAATCACTCCCCCTTGACACCTAACCTTAACTGTCTCCTAACCCCCCTCCCCCTCAGCCCTAAGTTGAAATTGATGAAGAGGCTGCCATCTTTATTTCCTTTTAAGAAATACCAGTTGCCTAGCTATACTGCTGATCCTCTGCCGCTAATACTTTTAGCCGTAAACCCTGAACAAGCATGCAGCAGAACAGATGTTTCTTACATTATTGTCAGATCTGACAAAATTAGCTGCAAGCTTGTTTCTGGTGTGATTCAGACACTACTGCAGCCAAATAGATCAGAAGAGATTCCAGGCAACTGGTATTGTTTAAAGGGAAATAAATATGTAAGCCTCCATATCGCTCTCACCTCAGGTTCACATTAACTACCCCCCACGCCTAACCTTAACCAGCTGTCTCCCATGGCTAACCTTTTCCCCCCTCGGCCTAATTTATGGGCGCTGCCAAAGACTTGCACCCACTATTTGTAGCCGTATTTTGCATTGCGAGCGGCCCGCTGCCCAAATTTCCCGCCATAAGCCATTATTTATATGAATTTCTATGGCAGCTGTACGTGGGCACCCAAATTTCTTATTTCCCTCAAATGTATTAAAGCAGGAATTTCAGTATTGGGTTATTATTACATAGTTTGTATGATCGATGTCCTTTTCTTGTTTGTTTAGTGGCTCCAGGCATTGAAGGTTCTGGGGAAAACCCGCTGACCATTAAAGCCATTGTGGGTCACTCTCTGGACCTCGAGTGCTCGGCCACCGGCCACCCTCCCCCGGTGCTCTCCTGGCTGAAAGATGGGCTGCTGCTGTCTGAGAGAGATGGGCTGCAGATAAAGGATGGGGGCCGCACCCTGCACATCTCCGCAGTGGCTGAAAGTACCCAGGGGGTCTTCACCTGTGTGGCTATCAGCTTGGCTGGGGAGACCACCCTGAAATACTCTGTGGAGATTCTAGGTAAGATAAGGAAATGCTCTAATAATATCTTTTCATTACCTATAAAAAAAAACAAACAGCTGACACAGTAAATACTATTACTAATACCATATATTATGTTTTAATTGTTTTTAACGTGAAATGTTTTTGTTTCCTAGTCCCGCCCAAAGTGCACATTGGTGACGGTGCTCAGCATGTGACTGTGGTGGAAAATGACCCATTGGATCTTTTGTGTCATGTGACTGGGCACCCAACTCCCAGAGTATGGTGAGTGTAGCACCAGAGTCCCTGTGGCAGTTCTGAGCCTGGAAACTATCTTCATGGAGTTTGTTTGTTTACCCAATGTTAATGAGGGTTTTCTCAGGGCACTCTGGTTTCATCCCACATCCCATAAACGTACCATTAAAGCAAACCTGTAGCAAAAATAAACATATTGATATAGTGAATTGTATGTGTAGTACAGCTAAGAAATAGAACATTAGTAGCAAAGAAAAGAATCTCATATTGTTTTCTAGTACAGGAAGAGTTAAAAAAAAAACTTCAGTTCTTATCTATGCAAAAGAGCTTCTCTGAGCTATTCGACCCAACTTGGGTTTGAATACAGTCCTGTTTTCTCAAGCACTTAAAAAAGCCAAGAAACAGTGAGAGACAGCTTGTGATAAGGTTTTACTGCTGGAAAGTTCAAAGTGTCATTATTTCTGCTTTGTTTTATAGCTTAAAAGACAGAGTGTAGTTTCTAAACTGTAAATATGACAGCATGATGCAATGTTATAAAAAAACAAACAAACATATAACTGAAAATTAAAATATGTGACTCTTTTCTTTGCTACCAATGTTCTATTCATTATCCATACTACACATACAATTCATTATATCATATGATCATAAATTCGTAAAGGATAACTGAAGCGAGTGGGATATGGAGGCTGCCATATTTATTTCCTTTTAAGCAATACTAGTTGCCTGGCAGTCCTTCTGATCCTTTGCCCCTAATACTTTTAGGCATAGACCCGGAACAAGCATGTAGTAGATCAGGTGTTCTTGACATTACTGTCAGATTTGACAAGATTAGCTTCATGCTTGTTTCAGGTGTTATTCAGTCACTTCTGCAGCCAAATAGATCAGCAGGGCTGCCAGGCAACTGGTATTGTTTAAGGGCCCGTTTCCACTGGCAAATGGAATCCAAGGGGTGCAATGTGGCTACGCATCACTTCCACTCTCATTCGTGTCACTGTCACATCGGGAGATGCCCATGGGAGGAGATGGGACATGCATGCTGCAGATTCTCGGATCGCTCCGCACCACTGCGCATAACCAGCATGCAATGTAAACTGTTCTATTGCCGTGCATTGGTTTCAGTTCGGCCGCAGTGTGATGCGTCTATTAACCTGTGTCTATGTATGCTATTTTTAAATAACATAGCACAGACAATTTGTATTCCTCCTTGTCTCTCCCCATTCCTGCCCTGCTGCAGCTCCAATCCAAAATTTCAACCCGGGCACCAACATTAGCTTACTCCGCTCTTTATTGTACATATAGGAAAGATCCATAGTTTACCGTAGAGTATATGAAGCTGTGACTTGATGCAGACAGGTGGGGTGGGTATGAGCAGGGCCGCCATCAGGCCTGCCCCCCCCCCCTTCCCGGACCCACCCAATGGCTGCTGTGCCTGCCCACTAGCCACCCCACACCTGTGCCTGCCTGTAAGTGCTTTCATAGGATTAAGGATACCTTAGTGGTGGAAAATAAAATGAAAACGGCAGGAGCAGGCATGTTTAGTGGGCTCTCCTCATGCCCACCGCTCCCCCCTTCTCCTCTGTCCCCCTCTGTTAGTCAGTAGCGATAGCGGCGACTCAAACTTACTTCCAGGCTGGGGTGGTCGTAGCTTCCTGCGCAGATACTGCTTGGCGAAGCATATCCTTTTTATGCATTCACGCAGCCAAGAGGGAGCGCTCTGCGCAGCTGCACTACGTAATCGCTCCTGGACGTCTGTATAGCAAACTGCGCAGGTGCGTGGAGTGATGTGGAAATACTGTATCCGAGTCAGCCATCCCGACCTGGGAGGGGGTCAGGGCCTGGAACAGAGTATTTAATGCCCATTTAGAGGCAGCCACAGCCTAGATTAAAGCACAGACCAACTCCCAGCAGCATCATTGACATTAAAAGGTATTTATCTTTATGACGTTCTCTCTTCATATGTGCTTTTTAATGCCAGCGTGTTGGAGCGGAAGCTCCAACACTACTTGTCCTCCATCCCCCCCCCCCGAGGATGTGAGGATGGATACACAGGGCACTACAGCTGTTTCGGGTCCCTAAGGATACTTGTTCACGTGCTTGTCTTGGTGGTCTTGATGTAACAAACTTCCCAGCCCCTCCACAGCTCTGATAGTTTGGAGTCAGACTTGAAGAGTGGCCGAAGATGACAGTGATGCCGGCTCATACACTGCAAGTTGCCCCTTCACCCCCGAGTCCCAGACACTTGACTGACTGCTGCAGTTCAAATGTTTAGCAGCTTTACTGCATAAGTGTGCTAGCCCGCTGCCCACCCCTTTCTTCTTGGTGCCCTAGGCCATGGCCTTTGTGGCCTTGCCTGAAATCCGCCCATGGATACACTGTGTGATCAACAGCAGAAATTCTGCTCTCTGCAATATTTATGAGCATATTAAAAGCAAGGGCAAAACAGTATGTAATATATATAACTGATATAACCCCAGGGGGATACTCATGTCTGGTGTGTCGTGCTCCTCTTACTGAAGTTCTGCTGTTTCCCTGTTCAGGTGGTTGAGAAATGGTCACATGCTCAGCGATCAGGATGGCCTGGAGATATTGGATGGAGGACGGACCCTGAGCATAAGTCTGGTACAGCCAGGACATGGCGGGCGGTACACATGTAAAGCAGAAGGAGATGCTGGCTCAGCGGAGGCTGGGGTAGATGTCTTAGTGCAAGGTAAGAATGGACATCCTGTTGGAAATTGCTCAGTACTTCTTGCCTTGCATGCCCTCCTCAATAGAACCCATTATCGATGCTGAATGCTTCATCCACTAATAGCTACATAGGTCATCCTTCTTATTACTTCCTCTCCATCATTCATGTGGTGCAAAGTGTCACCATGAGGTTGCAGCCCCTCTGCCTATAGGAGGTTGGGCACTAAGACGAAATCTCGGGCCATGCAGGGCCGGTTCTCTCATGAAGCAAGGTGAAACATTTGCATCAGACGCAGAGATTACAGGGGCATCATTTTTGTACTGTGTTTGCACTAACAGCATGCAGTCAGTGTAGGAGGAGAAGTGAGAGGAGAGTGAGGTGAAGAGGTCATCATTGGGGAAAAGCAGCTTGTTGTGCTGTGTGAGAAGTCTGACGTTGATTGAGGAGCGGAGAGGCAGGAGTGCAGCAGTGTTTTATTTGTCTCGCACAGCAGAAGGGAGGAGGTGGCACTGCCGTACTGACGGAGGAGGAATGGAGGGCAGCCGACTGGCTGAGGGTGAGCAGTTTGTTTGTCACAGACTCACAGCCAGCCAGTTTGCTATTGTGTTGTGCTGCAGCATGGCATGTGGGATTCATTAAATTAAGTAGAGTAAATAGTTGGGTGCTGTGCAATCATTCAAAATCGGAATGGTGTGTGTGTGGGGGGTGGGGGGCTGTCTAGCTGAAATATTATCCTCTGCTCACTTCTGTTTACAAGCAAGGCTGAGGTCACTCAGTGATTGGAGGAGAAAAGAAAAAAAAAAGTTAGGGGAGGAAATGACATCAGGCTTTAGCCTCAACAGTGTTCTCCCCAGAATTTTTTTCCAGCCGGGTGGCATGAAAAAGCAGCCGGGTGGGGAGAGATGAAAATGCATAGCAACTGTGCTTACAGCATAGGAGGTGGTGAGAAGGTGAGCCAATGACAGGCGGGTGGTCACCAAATCTAGTCGGGTGGAGCACCCGGCTAAAAGAGCCTGGGGAGAACACTGCTCAAACTGTGGGCAAAAGACATGGTACCCACCAGGAACAGGATTCTCTTAATTTACTATATAAAATTCACTGAAATCAAAATGTGGACAGTACAATACATGTGGTTACGTGAGTAGATCAAGTAGTTATCTAATAAAATATGTGTTTTTTCCCTGGCATAGTATGGCTAATCATCCTGCTTTAAAGAGGAGCTGTCAGCCATACTATCTCAGAAAAAAACACACATACCGTATATACTCGCAAGCAAGCCAAATTTTTGACCCCCCAAAAGTGGGCCAAAAGTTGGGGGGTCGGCTTGCTTGCGAGTCATGGGTGGGTGGGTGGATAGGTGCTGTCCCTCCCCGCTCCCCCCGCGGCC
Organism: Hyperolius riggenbachi; assembly: GCF_040937935.1. Classification (NCBI taxonomy): domain Eukaryota; kingdom Metazoa; phylum Chordata; class Amphibia; order Anura; family Hyperoliidae; genus Hyperolius; species Hyperolius riggenbachi. The sequence goes on along the minus strand of NC_090653.1, from coordinate 242,042,032 downwards.
ACCGCTGCTATTACCTTAGGCGGCGCCGCTTCCTCTATCCCCGTCCTCCTCCGGTAACTCATTCACAGCAGCGCGCCCCCCGCTGCTGTGATGACGCAGGAAACCATAGAGAGCGGTTCCCATAGTAACGGCATCGCTGCTACAGGAAGCCGCTCTCTATGGTTTCCTCGTCATCACAGCAGCGAGAGGCGCGCTGCTGTGAATGAGTTACCGGAGGAGGACGGGGATAGAGGAAGCGGCGCCGCCTAAGGTAATAGCAGCGGCGGCCGCGGGGGGAGCGGGGAGGGACAGCACCTACCCACCCACCCACCCATACTGGGGCACTATGCTAGCTATATGGGGCACTATGCTAGCTATATGGGGCACTATACAAGCTATACTGGGGCACTATACAAGCTATAATGGGGCACTATACTAGCTATAATGGGGCACTATACTAGCTATAATGGGGCACTATACTAGCTATACTGTGGGCACTATACTAGCTATACTGGGGGCACTATCATAGCTATAATGGGGCACTATACTAGCTATAATGGGGCACTATACTGAGCACTATACTAGCTATACTGGGGGCACTATACTAGCTATAATGGGGCACTATACTAGCTATACTGGGGGCACTATACTAGCTATACTGGGGGCACTATACTAGCTATAATGGGGCACTATACTAGCTATAATGGGGCACTATACTGAGCACTATACTAGCTAAACTGGGGCACTTCACTAGCTATACTGAGCACTATACTAGCTATACTGAGCACTATACTAGCTATACTGGGGCATTTTACTAGCTATACTGAGCACTACCTACCTATACTGGGCACTATACTAGCTATACTGGGACATACTGGGGGGATCACGCGGCCAGCGTTTCCTACCCCCGGCTTATATGAGGGTCAATCATTTTTTCCTGTTTTTTGGGGTAAAAGTGGGGGGGTCGGCTTACATGCGGGTCGGCTTGCTTGCAAGTATATACGGTATATAAGTATATAAATACTTGCTCTACTTACATAACATATGTATTGCACTGTCCACGTTTTGATTATAATGATTTTTCTACAGTAATAAAAGAGAAAATCCTTCTTAGCATTTCCCATTTTATTTTCCCATTTTTTATGGCTATTTTGAAGCCAATCCTGATGTCAATTCCTCCCTTACTCTCCTCTGCCTAATTGTGTATGCATTGCCCGCCCTTCACTATAGAAAGTGCATTGTCTCAGCATGAGAAATATTGGCCAATCAGAGAGGAACAGAGGTGTGGGAGGGGAAAACTGGAGGGAAAGAGGCTTCAGCCAATCAGGCTGCATTCATTAAGTCTGAGGTGAAGTAGAGAAGCAAAAAAGGACAAAATAAGAGTCAGGTAAACTGGGGAATGATAATTTATCAACAAGAAAAGTAATAGAGTTTTTAACTTTTGGATTGCCTGGTTAGCATCCTTATTACCTGTTTACCAGATAAAAATAAAGAATTGATTTTTTATTTTATGCCCTGCAGTTACACTTTAAAAGACTTGCAGCTAGTAAACAGAGGGTATGCAATAATGTAATAATATTACAGTGATTCACATGATAGTTATCCCAGAAAGATAATATAAAAATAAGTAGGCAACAGGTGATCCATAATTTCAAGTAAACATATGAACGGGTCAGTAGGCTAGAAAAAGAATCGAATTTGCATCTGAATTGAATGCGAGGTGTGCAGGAAGTCTATTTAGGTGCTGCACACTGAGCTGGTGGTCATTTCAGATGCAGCCTTAGCGGTATGCACTGGCGTTCTCCTCGCTAGAAAAAGAATCCAGCTGGTATCCCTGCAATAAACTGCTGTCCAAATAGCAATGTTGTAAAAGAGTGTATATAAACCTGTAAGGAAAACCTACTTACCCTGTGGGTCTCTGAAGAAGCAGAGGTGTCTGCGGAACGCATGAGAAGAGCGCAGCAACAGAGTACTAGTTTGATGTGATCCAAGGGGTAAGCAGATTTTCCTGCATTTCTCTTCACTGGTTATCTTCTATAACTCACCTCCAGTGTTTCAAATTTTCATGGAAGGGCCATTATCTTGTTTTATGTATTTATTTTAAGAAGGAGGTATTTTGTATGCTAAACTAACCTAGATATCTAGCCAGACCATTTACTGACACGTGTTTTCTCCTACGGCAGAGCTTCCTGTGGTCACCATTGCTGGTGGTAGCAGCGTCACCGCTAAACTCCGGGAGCCACTAGTTCTGGAATGTGATGTCTCTGGATCTCCTCCTCCTGCTGTGAGCTGGTGGAAGGATGGATTCCAGCTATCGGTCAACGTGGCCAAGCTGCAGGTACAGATTACACCTTATGCTCTACGTATTGCCCCGTTTAACAGCTATATGGTAAAATGGCCTGTAAAAGTGCTATTAAAGTGGATCCGAGATTAAAAACTAACTATAACAAGTAACTTGTCTATATATCTTATCTAAAGTTTAGACAGCATATCTAGCTGCAAACAGCTTCAAAAGTTTATGATTATTTATTCCTGTGATACAATGAGGGCAGCCATGTTCTGTTTGTCACATTGTCACAGGCTGAGGGCTGGAGATGCTATCAGTTTGCCTGTGTGTAAATTCAGTCCCCTATCCTCCTCCCTCCTCCCCTCTGCCTCTGAAATCAATGGCCAGTAATCTCCTCCTCCTACTGCCCAGACTGAGCTCCCATAAGCCCTTGCTACAGTGCCAAGGCACAAAAGGAGCTGTGGGCGAGGCTTCTTTAGTTTAAAGGGTATTAGAGTATTAAAACAAAACAAAAAAAGTATTTGGCTTGAGGAATGACCTATAAACTATATGAAAAGGAACACAATAATGCAATGAGTAAAAGTTTATCTTGGATCCACTTTAAACTCTAAAAAAATAAAAAAAAAACCACTGTATTGTGTTACAGTAATATCTTTAAGACCCTGCCTTACAATCATGTTATTTTAATTGTTCAAGTATAAAAAAAAAGTTTTGTTCTTTCTTGCCTTTGCTCATAAAGGGAAGAGGCTGTTGTCTTAATTGTGCTGCTGATAAGATGTAATTGGGTCACTGCATGGAGGAAAGAGCATCAAGCAGGGCCACACTGATAAAATCTTTACAGGAGTCAGCAGGAATGGCCTGCTTTGTAAAGCCGCATCTACACGAGTAGATGCGGCCGCGATGCTGCTTATCAATCGAGCCGCTGATGCGGCTCGATTGATAAGATCCGACAGGACGGATCTCCGTACCGCCGATTCCCTGCTCGATCCCCGCGAGGGGACAATGGCAGGGAATCGTGCGGGAGATAAGCGGCGCCGGCGGGGACGAGCGGGCACGAGCGGGGAATCGAATGCGGCGCGCGAGCGGGGACGCGGCGGGCACGCGGAAGAGGCGATCCGGCGGCTAATCGAGCCGCCGGATCGCTACAATGTCCCTCTGTGTAGATGGGGCTTAAAACAGGTTTGAAAACATCACAAATATGCTTCCTCAATGCAGTGGCTGTAATTATATCTTATCAGCAGCACATTAAAAGTAAAAAAAAGTTAAAAGTGAATAAAAAAAAAAAAGTCAGATGCTCACCTATGGAGAAGGAAGGCTCTGGGGGAGCAGATAAAAATGGCACAGGAAGAGTCTCCATAAAAATGAAAAGCCATGATTAGCGGTAAGGAGGTTAAAATTTGGTGCCCGATAAATGGCGGGCGCTATCTTTATCGGGCACCTTAATTTAACCTCCTTGCGGCTAATTGTGGCTTTTATTATGCAAATTGTGGCTTTTACTATTGCCGCCTGTGGTGGTATTGAGTACATTTAATTAGCCAGCGGGTTAGGGTTAGGCATGGGGTGAAGTGGTAAGGGTTAAGCAGCCAGGGTAGAATGGCTAGAGTTAGGCAGCTGGGGTGGAGTGGTTAGGGTTAGGCACCTGCGGGGTCTTAGCGTAATGCTAAACATACACGGTGCGTTTATTCCTTATCAATCGAGCCGCTGATGGCTCAATTGATAATATCCAACAGGTCCGATGACCCGCCGGATAGATTCCCCGCTCGATCCCCGCGGGCGGACAATAGCGCGGAATCGAGCGGCTGATAAGGAATGCCCGCGGACACGAGCAGGAATCGATCCGCAGGCACGGACGAGCGGTGACGCGCCGGCATCGAGCCGCTGGCTCGATACCGATGCATAAACGTACCGTGTATGTTAAGCATTAGGCTTAGGTAGAGTGAGGGTCCTGTGTGAGAGTAGACAGGGGTGAAGGAATACATTACCTGATCCCGGACGATTGCGTCTCCTCCACTTCCTTGTTAGTTTTGCATGTTGATTGGCTGGCTGCAGGACTCCTACACACTAACTAGGAAGTGGCGCCAGGACCAGGTAGGTAATGTATGCAGATGCCAATAATTAAATCTTGTTACTAAGGTTATTTAACGTTTTAGGACATTTCTAACACTTTAAATAAACTTAGTAGCAAGATGTCATTATCGGCATCACACTACTACGCCATTTTTTTGGTGGCGCTACTCTCTATGTCCTCGTCCCACGGCTGTCACCCCCATTGAAATGATTCGATGAGCTGGTCGAATACGCCTTTGGGGATCCTTAGCAGGCTTTGGAAGCACTCGTGTCCTCGAGCATGTGCAGTATGGAGCCTCCCGTCCACAGCACTCGGGGACATGAGTGCTACCGAAGGTTACTGAGGGCTCCCGGAGGTTTCAAATTTGAACAGAGGTGACAGTGCTGGAACAAGGTCACTGAGAGAGCACCGGGAAGGCTCTATAAGATCCATAGCCTTCCCTTTCCATAGGTGAGTATCTTTTTTTTTAGTTCGCTTCAGTTTTGCTTTAAGAAGACAGCCTATCTGGCAAAAGCAAAAAAGAAGAAGTGGGAAATGTACAGTGTAAATGTTTTTTACACGTGAACAATGAAAGGCAGGGTCTTATGTATATTGATTTAATTAACTCAATTCAGTGTTTTTTTGAAATTTTTATTTTTTAGAGTTTAACCCCTTCCCGACCGCCTAACGCCGATAGGCATCAGAAAGGTGGCAGCCCCATGACTGCCTAACGCTTAAAGGCATCAAGTCCCGGGGCGGGTTTTCACAAGGGATCGGGCACGCATCCCCGCATGAGTGACGGAGATCAGTCTACCAGCGGCGATCACCGCTAGGAGAATGTTAGATGGCGAAACTGACGTCTATTTACATTGTACAGCGCTGCGATCTACTGCAGCGCTGTGCTGGGGACAGCCGAGTGACGCGGCTGTCCCCTAGAGAGGCTCTGATCCCCTCTCATAGGCTGGTGCCTAAGAGAGAGGATCGTCCTGATTGGCTGGCGAGAGGAGGGAGGGGAGTAATTCAAATAAATGAAAAAATAGAGAAATTTATTTTTAAAAAAATACAAATAAATGAAAAAAATAAATAAACATTACACCAGCGATCAGAGCCCACCAACAGAAATCTCTGTTAGTGGGCAGAAAAGGAGGGGGGTTCACTTGCCTGCTAAGTGATATGGCTCTGCAGCAAGCTCTTAAAGCTGCAGAGCACTTAATTGTAAAAATAGCCTGGACACTAGGGTGGGTGAAAGCCTATGGTCCTGAACGGGTTAAAGTAGAACTATAGAGTCCATTACATGCCATTGCTATCAGTGGTCATATAAATAATCCTGAAAATGATGTCCATCATCCCCTTGGTTCAGAATTGTCATCAATTAGTGGCCTGTGCAGGTCTGTGGAGCAGCTTATAAAAGCACTTTGGCCTTTCTCTTGCTGCAAGCAAAAGGCAAGCAGCATCTCACTGTCTGACACAGCCCTTCATCTTCTGCTTAGTGATAAGGTGGGGCCTCTCTGTTGCGGCAAGCACAAGGCAAGCAGAATCTCACTGCCTGACACGCCCCATTCAGCTTCTGCTCAGTGATATGGTGGGGCCTGTCTCTTGCTGCAAGCACAAGGCAAGCAGGATCTCACTGCCTGACATGCCCCCTTCAGCTTCTGCTCAGTGATAAGGTGTGGCCTCTCTCTTGATGCAAGCACAAGGCAAGCAGGATCACACTCTCTGACACGCCCCCTTCATCTGCTTAATAATAAGGTGGGGCCTATCTTTCGGTGCAAGCACAAGGCAAGCAGGATCTCACTGCCAGACACACCCCTTTCAGTTTCTGCTCAGTGATAAGGTGTGGCCTCTCTCTTGATGCAAGCACAAGGCAAGCAGGATCTCACTCTCTGACACGCCCCTTTCATCTGCTTAATGATAAGGTGGGGCCTATCTGTTGGTGCAAGCACAAGGCAAGCAGGGTCTCACTGCCAGACACACCCCTTTCAGTTTCTGCTCAGTGATAAGGTGTGGCCTCTCTCTTGATGCAAGCACAAGGCAAGCAGGATCTCACTGCCTGACATGCCCCCTTCAGCTTCTGCTCAGTGATAAGTTGGAAAAAGTGACAAGAGAAGAGGAGGAGATTATGGTAGACAGTTCTGCAGCTGCCCCTTTGGAAGAATTTTCACCATTCATGTTGTTCCGAAAACATTTAAGGTTATGAAAGGTAAACGGTGTAAATATTTGATGCATACTGAGTTCTTCTCATCTGGGCAAAGCAACACAGCTTTCAGTTTTTATACCTCCCTGTTCTCCACATGATGGCACAGTCCTCTGGCCTCACCTATTACCTTGTTGCAGGCAGCTGTAAATGTATCTGACATCACTGCAATGCCAACTCAACAACCTTTATTCAAAATGCAGTGCGAGCACATAACTATGAAATCACCGCTGGGAGACTTGGACGCAGGATATAGCCACTATATGGCTAAGCCTGCTAGTGCACAAGTACCAGCGGCGTTAATTACTATTCCCCCTCCAGGTCCACGTGGATAGTGGGGAATGATGTAATTCGGCTTCCAGCTATTGCTGGCGGCCAAAATACAGTGTTTTAAACGTAACTCTGTCTTCTGACAGAGCCGAAGTTACTCACTGTGCGCCGCTATAGGCGTAATTCCTAGTACGGCCGGTGGCGCCGGCTGCGCTCAATTCTCCTGCACTGTTATTACAGCGCTCGGTGCGAGCGCCTCAAATTTGCAGTATACGCATGCATTGTGTTTGTACTGCATTTGTAATTTTCCAAAGAAGCCGAACTGCTGGCTAAGCACAGCTGAACCACTGATGTAAACAAGTTCTGAAAGAGGAGCTTACTTATGAACAGTAGTCTGACATGTGTATTGATATATTCGCCAACAGATTGATGAAATCTCCATTGATGACGAAGGAGTCTACACTTGTGTGGCTGCAAATTCTGCTGGAGAGGGGAGACGAGATGTTGTACTGAATGTGCTTGGTGAGTTTTTTTTTTTTTTAAACTGTATTACCAAGTAATGTCTGCAACAATGGAGCAAATTATATACATTAATTACTTTCTTTGTTTTTGCGGGGGGGGGGGGGGGGGGGGGTTGGGGGACAAACCAAACCACCAGTAATTATTTTATTACCTATTTAGGGAAATAGAAGAAAGAAACTGAAAAAAGACATTGGGCCATATTCAATTTACTTTTTCTCCTGAGTTTTTTCCTAGGTGATATTTTTACAACTTGTAAAAAATACCCTTTAAACCACCAGCTAGCAAACAAATACTCATATACATTTGACAGTACTTTTACACCTAATTATTGGTACTTTTACCATTGTAAAGTGCTAAAAGTTATTTTAAATTAAAGCGGATCCGAGATGAAAAACTAACTATAACAAGTAACTTGTCATTGGCCTCAATTCACTAAGATCATGCTGGAGATAATAAGGCAAGAGAAAACTTACCTCCACACAGTGAGAGAGTTATCTTATCTCTTCATTCCTTAAGTTACCTCCTTTGTAGTTAATTTACCTCCTCTGTAGTTAATTTACCTCCTCTGTAGTTAAGTTACCTCCTCTGTAGTTATTTTCACACGCAGTTAAAGAGGAGCTGTTAGGTATAAGGTCTCAGAGAAAATAAACACATATATCAGTAGCTAAATATAGGCTGTACTTACATTACATATGATTTCACTGTCCACGTTTGGATTTCACAGAATTTTTATATAGTATATGCAGAGAATGATGCTCCTGACAGCTCATGGCAGGTTCCATGTTTGTCTGTCTCCTATGAAGCCAAATGTGTCGTCATGTCCTCCCTGCTTCCTGATCACAGAAAAGCTCGTACTGAATAACACTAGTGTGCAGTGAATATTAATTAGCCATGTGGCTAGGAACAATAGCGGACTCCTGCAATGTTCTCTGCCGGGAGATTTATCAGTGCTGTGCACTGGACTGAGTTACATGCTATTGTTACTTGACCCTGTAACGTCTCATTAGCAGCCGAGGGGAGAGCCCCAGAATGCTTTGCAGTATGGTATGCGGCTTGCGTCTTCTTAAGAGCTTGGGAATAACAGCTTTGCTGATAAGCACACATCAAATGTAAGAGAGATTTTTATCTTCAGTAATGCCTTTTTGGCTTCCTTCTAAACTGTTTAACACAGGAGAATAGAGGTTTAAATTAGCTTTTGTAGCCTGACAGTTACTCTTTAATGAACAGCCTGTCTTTAACTGTGGAGTTATTTTAAGGATTAAAGAGTTAACTTAAAGGGAACCTTAACTGAACGGGGGGTAAAGAGTTTCACTTACCTGGGGCTATTACCAGCCCCCTGCAGCAGTCCTGTGCCCTCGGCGCCGCTCTGGAATCCTCTGGTCCCCCGCTGTCACTTAGTTTCGTTTTTGACGACTCACCAGTCGCCGGCCGCCATGCGTATTATTGGACGCATTCACCAATGCAATTAGCGCTATTGCGGACCGCAACGCGTACAAAAATACGCGTTGCCGCATATCTACGCGTGCGGAATGCGGCAACGCATATTTTTGTACGCGTTGCGGTCCGCAATAGCGCTAATTGCATTGGTGAATGCGTCCAATAATACGCATGACGGCCGGCGACTGGTGAGTCATCAAAAACGAAACTAAGTGACATCGGGGGACCAGAGGATTCCAGAGCGGCGCCGAGGGCACAGGACTGCTGCAGGGGGCTGGTAATAGCCCCAGGTAAGTGAAACTCTTTACCCCCCGTTCAGTTAAGGTTCCCTTTAAAGACAGAAGAGTTAACTTTAGGTTTGCCTGAGGTAAAATGTTTCCTGAATACTACATGCCTTATCACCATGGTAACAACTCTAGAAGAGTTAATAAAGACAGGAGATAAGCTTAGTGAATATATCTTATCTAAAGTTTACATAGTTTGCACAGCAAATCTAGCTGCAAACAGCTTCAATAGAATGATTATTTCTTCCTGTGATACAATGACAGCAGCCATGTTGTTTGTAAACATTACAAACAGGCAAGCTTATCTGCATCTTGAGCACTCAGCCTGTGAAAAAACCTAATCCCCCCTCCTCCTCCCCTCTGCCTCTGAAATCTCTGGCTAGTAATACCTCCCCCTCCTCCTGCCCAGACTGAGCTCCCATGAGCCCTTGTTACTCTCTGAAAATGCCTTGGCTCTCTGAAAACCTGTGGGTGAGGCTTGTTTAGTTTATAGGGAATAAGAGTATCAACCACTTTACCCCCGCGCGTACGTATTTCTCCGCCCCTTTTTCCATCCTTTAACAACCAGGGACGGAGAAACACGTACTTTCCGCGTTCCCGACGCTGCCCGCGCTCCCGCTCGTAAACACGCCGCCCGCCGCTAGTAAACACGCCGCCCGCTCGCCCAGAGATCAATGAACGGGAAAATCCATTCCCGTTCGTTGATCTAAGCCCCGCAATGATCAGCTGCTCTCCTATGGGCAGCGCGATCATTGTGAGAAAAAACTCACGTGTCCAGCCTCCTTATACTTCCTCCAAGCTTCCGGAAGGAAGCTTGGAGGTCGCATTAAAACAAAAAGTTACTGTGGCCATCTTGTGGCCAAATAGTAAACTACACCCTACACATTTTTCACATACAAATAAATGACTTTTACATATAAAATTAACTCATTACCTCCCACACTCCCCATTTATTTTTTTTTGTAATTAAAAAAAAATTAAAAAATTTACAATTAAAAAAAATACATAAATAGTTACCTTAGGGACTGAACTTTTTAAATATTTATGTCAAGAGGGTATAACACTGTTACTTTATAAACTATGGGCTTGTAATTAGGGATGGACGCAAAAATGAAAAAAATGCACCTTTATTTCCAAATAAAATATTGGCGCCAAACATTGTGATAGGGACATAATTTAAATGGTTTTATAACCGGGACAAAAGGGCAAATACGTTTCATGGGTTTTAATTACAGTAGCATGCATTATTTAAAAACTATAATGGCCGAAAACTGAAAAATAATTATTTTTTTCCCCACATTTTTCCTATTTTCCCATTAAAACACATTTAGAAAAAAATAATTCTTGGCATAATGTCCCACCTAAAGAAAGCCTAATTGGTGGCGGAAAAAACAAGATATAGTTCATTTCATTGTGATAAGTAATGATAAAGTTATAGACGAATGAATGGAAGGAGCGCTGAAAGGTGAAAATTGCTCTGGTGCTCAGGGGGTAAAACCCCTCAGTGGTGAAGTGGTTAAAACAAAAAAGTATTTGGCTTGAGGAATGCTCTATAAACAATAGGAAGGAACACAATTATGCAATGGAAAGAACAGAGGCGCCAAACGTATAAAAACAATATTTAAAATATTAAAAATTGCTTAGGAGGCAGTGGTGGACTTACCTCCTTCAAGCAGACACAACAAACTGTGGATTCAACAAAAGTATAATCACTGTGATTACCCCCTGGAGTTTACCAATAAATATACTTTTGTTGAATACACAGTTGTTGTGTCTGCTTGAAGGAGGTAAGTCCACCACTGCCTCCTAAGCAATTTTTAATATTTTAAATATTGTTTTTATACGTTTGGCGCCTCTGTTCTTTCCAATATATCATATATCCACCCCTGGTGGAGGGGGATACCCCTTTTCTTCACGTCTACAGAGAGTGACTTCTTAATCCTGAGTGAGGACAGGTCAATCTCCTCACCAGCCTATACAGTGGTTTCCTGGAGGTAACCCTGGTTTGTGAGTATACATTTTACTCCTTCTCACTATACTCAATTGCCTTGACTTACTACACTATATTAGGCTCTCGGTTCTCTCTTTTACATACAATAATGCAATGAGTAAAAGTTCATCTCGGATCCACTTTAAAGATGAAAAATTATCACTAGGAGAAAACTTAGGAGAAAAAGAAAATTGCATATGGGCCATAGTTTCTTAGTTTTTACCTATTATTTTTAAATTGTAAAATAAACAACCATAGATAATAAACATTAATTCCCATGTATCCCATTTGTTATAAAACTTGAATTGTGTTACTGGTACAATGTATGGTAAAGATATTTAATTTTGAAATGAAAGTGAAGTTTTCTGAGGAAAAAAAAAAAAAAAAAAAAAGGAACAATGCGTTTCGTGGCTCTTTGCACCCTTCCTCCGGTCAAGTGATTAAAACAGGAAAGAAAAAACAACATACAGTAACTCATAATAGGGTTTTTTTTTCATTACTGCTACTTATGGTATATTTTGTCTTTTTTTATATTCAGCAAATATTTTGCATAGATAACCACTTATATGTTTTAACACTTCCTGTACTGGAAAACAATATGAGACTTTTCTAGACTGTTCTATTTATTATCCCTACTTATCCATACTACATATACAAGTATTCATTTATTTTCACTTCAGATTTGCTTTAAAGAGACTCCGTAACAAAAATTGCATCCTGTTTTTTATCATCCTACAAGTTCCAAAAGCTATTCTAATGTGTTCTGGCTAACTGCAGCACTTTGTACTATCACAGTCTCTGTAATAAATCAACTTATCTCTCTCTTGTCAGACTTGTCAGCCTGTGTCTGGAAGGCTGCGAAGTTCTTCAGTGTTGTGGTTCTGCTATGAACTACCCCTTCCAGGCCCCTCTATGCACACTGCCTGTGTGATATTTAGATTAGAGCAGCTTCTCTCTTCTCTCTTACAAGCTGGAAAATTGTCCTCTGGGCTGGGCTTTCACATAGTGAGGAATTACAGACAAGGGCAAAGCTGTTTGCAGGAAGAAAAGAGCAGACTGAAACTTCATTGCATGAGAGATGCAGGGGGAAAGAAACGCACAAATGATCTCTTGAGATTCAAAAGGAAGGCTGTATACAGCCTGCTTGTGTATGGATGTATTTTCTATGTGTGGACATACTGTACATCAACCTACTTCCTGTTTTGGTGGCCATTTTGTTTGTTTATAAACAAACTTTTTAAAACTGTTTTTAACCACTTTTAATGCGGCGAGGAGCGGCGAAATTGTGACAGAGGGTAATAGGAGATGTCCCCTAACGCACTGGTATGTTTACTTTTGTGCGATTTTAACAATACAGATTCTCTTTAATGTTGTATTATCTGATATGCTGACACAGAGTTTCAGTGTCCCAGAAACTAAAATATATGAACCATTGACCTTTTTATTTATCTCCTGCTCTCAGAAGCAGATCTCAGCAAGGAAAGGGTTTTGTGGCTAATATACCTGATCAGTGATGGGTATGCTATAACCAGACTAGGTCCTATCTTGAGAGAAACAGCCATTTGCATATGAAAGAATTGTAAATGTTAATTATTTCAGGCAAAAAAATAAAAAAGGAACACAGCCTAGTTATTAGTATGCTTAGCACTATACATACACATATCAGTTTGGGTATCCTTTGAATTGAATGTAAAATGTGAAAAATCTGCTTTTCTGTTCTCGCTGTGGCAAGCGCTGTGTCTGTGTAAAAGCTATATCTTTGGATATTTTCATTGATTTCAGTGCCACCCAATATTGAGCCGACAGATGTTAACCATACTGTGGTGGAAAATCTCCCAGCATCCTTAGAATGCTTGGCATCAGGGAGTCCATTGCCTGGTAAGAAATACACAAACACTGTCATTAAACATGTATGTTTATGTTATTCTCATTTTTTTTTTAATCATGGTCAGTGGATAAACAAGAAAATTGATTAATAACAAAAAAAATACAGCAAAAAGTATTTACTGTGCGTAATATATATATATTTATTGTAATTACTCTGGTTAGTTTCTTCTTTACCCTACAGCTAAGTTAAAAGCCATGGTCTTTGTTACAAAAGAATATATTCTGTTGGTTAGTTACATACACCGCGTAGTCACGTACGAACTCTGGGGAGCCTCTATGCGGCGTTTGTGACTACACAAGAGAATGATGTTTGTTTTTTTTTGTAACATCCCGGCATTCAAAGTGTACCTGAGATGACTAATATGGAGGTATGTATTAATACCTGGGGCTTCCTCCAGCCCCATGAGGTGTGTGGGCTTCTTAGCCATCCTCTACAGTCGCTCCGTACATTGGCTATCCCTCCCGGTAATCTGACCAGTTGTGCGCATGCCCAGCCATGCAAGCTCTCCCGTCGTGCACCCGCTCCCAAGAGCGCTTTGCGCCTGCGCAGGTCCAGCATGCCCCTGGCTGGGGAGCATGAAGGGAGGTGCGCCCGCAGCCAAGCCGCACATGCGCAGGAGAGCACAGCCGGACTGATTACTAGAGGGGATAAGTACATAACGGAGCAGCCGGAGAGGACGGAGAGCCCCACTTTATGGGGCTGGAGGAAGCACCAGGTAGATATTATTACCCCATATTAGTCGTCTCCGGTACATTTAAACTTAGCTGTAGGAATAGTAGTCGTTCCTGGACGATTAGCATTTGCATGAGAGTGTGCAAAGGGTTAACTAATTTTTCTGTTTTGTTGGCCACACCCCCTCTGGCTCCTTCCTTATAACTTATTTGAATGTCCTAACTTGAGACGATGACCTGGGAATCTGTGCTTTTTTTTTGTAGCTAGTCCTTGTGGCCAGTACTCTCTCTCTTTCCCTCTCTGCGACCATTGTCCGCATGCACACAGCTTATGCTGGTGTGTGTATGGTGCACATGGATGTATTTGGAACTTGCTTGTGGAGATTAGTTTGATTAGTTCAATTCCGCATAGCTAAACTGCCTAGGCTAAGCATCACTGGAAGGGCGGGGTTACATATTACAATACAGTGATATATGTAGCTATAGGAACGGTTTCTGATGCTGGAAGCAGGATTATTAAAAAATTGTAAAATTGGTATCCTTTTAACTATACTTCATCTGACTACATGTCACCACAGTGCCTCTTTAAAAAGCTTTATAAATACCGGGGGCTTCCTCTAGCCCCCTTTATGCTGATCTGTCCTCTGCCGCCGCCTGGATCCTCCGCAATCTGGCCCGGGGATTCAGCCAGTTGGTATAAACGCAGTACGGCCATGTGCCAGCTATGGGAGCGCAAAGGGCTGGGCCGCGCATGCGCAGAAAGCCCCAACTCCCGAAGTTACCGGGCCAGGCGGTCGGAGAAGGACACCAAGGGACAGATCAGCATAAAGGGTGCTAGAGGAAGCCCGAGGTCTGTATAAAACTTCTTTTAACCTTTGTCTCAGGTACACTTTAAGTATCTTTTCCATGTTGACTATGAGCAGAGATATGCTGTAAAACCTGTACAGTAAAAAGCAGGTATGGTTTACTCTGTCAATGTTATGTCTGTCTTCAGTGGTTTCCTGGTACAAAGGTGGGCAGCTGCTGTCTGGCATGCCTGGCATCACCTTTCTAAATGAGGGCAAGATCCTGCAGATCGAGAGAGTTGGGGTCGCTGATGCTGGAGAATATGTCTGCGTGGCGTCCAACACGGCTGGCAGCACTGAACTTCGCTTCTCCCTGGAGGTTTATGGTGAGCGTCCGCATTGTTCTTGGCGTCTTTATAAAGGCAATCGCATTTTATGGCTAGGTCACACAGGGAAAATAGTTTGCAGCTCTTTGTTGTCAGATATGAATAGATTATTTCCTTGCTCTGTGCTAGAAGCTTGCTTGTATCTGTGTAGAAGCTGCGTGATTAGCTTATGTAGAAATCTCCTCACTAGTCACTTCCTTCACCATCACCACAGACTTGCACTGCTATCATCTGCAATTAACTTTGAAAAATTCAGTCCCGTCCCCAAACAGCACTAACCACACCTACTAACACTTTAAGTTGTGTGCAGTTGTCCCCCATTGACATTGAGGAAGTCATGAGTGACTTATCCATCGTCCTGGATCTCTACCAACTGACTACTGCAGGTACTTCTACTGAAGTTCTCACAGCAGGACGCCTCCCACTCCTCTTCCGCGTCTCACCATAGAACAGGAGCTGAGCGGCACATCTGTACAGTGATCACTGCATAACTGTGTACTGAAATGATCAGTATTTGTTGTTTCAGGCGACAAAACCTTCAAGTGTATGCATAGCTTTACTCTCTCAAAGATGCTCCTAGCTATGTAATCATATTGCTAAAGCAGATTCCCGACCCAGACAGAAATTGTCAATAGCATACCTGATGTTTAACTCTTTCAGGCAGGAAAAGAAAAAAAGGAACAAAGCATAGTTATATGTGCTTTGCATTGGCATTGATAAAGATGCACCCAACTGCACTCTAATATAAAATAGGAATCAGAATTTCCACCTTCCCTGTGAATAAGGAGTTTCTCTTTAATAGGAATCCACTAACTTTCCACTTGCTGCTTTTATTTGTTAACCTCAGTGGTGCCAAAAATTGTTTCGTTGACGGAACTGGCCACTTTCCTGGTAAATGAGCAGGTTTGGTTGGAGTGCAACGCAACAGGGGTTCCAGAACCAACGCTAATGTGGCTGAAGGACGAAATCCCGGTTTCCACAGCAAGTGCCGGCCTCCAGGTCAGTGTGTGAATCCCAACTTTTTTCTGTAGTTTTCACATTTGTCTATAACTTCTTAAGTAAATAAATGGAGCCCATCTAACACCTTCTGATTACTCTTTTGCATTTGTCCTTCAGATTTTAGAGCAGGGAAGAATCCTCTCCCTGTCTGCAGCCCATGTGACTGACTCTGGAATCTACACTTGTGTCGCTGTTAATTCTGCAGGAGAGGACAGCCATGACACTGAGCTGCAGGTGTATGGTAAGCTGGAGGTCTCTGTCCTTTGTGAAAAGATAATGCAGCTGAGGAGGATGGGGGAAGGCAGTGGTGTAGCAATAGGGGGTGCAGAGGTAGCGACCGCATGGGGTCCCTTGGGCTAAAGGCCACCCCTCGAACACAGTATTAGCACTTTATTGGTCCTGTGCTGATAATATTCACTTCTATAGTTGATTTGAATAGTAGTGATCATTAACACAGTTTCCCATCCCCTTCTTGCACCTCTGACACTGGTTGTCCTTGATTGGTTTTGGTGTGCTGTATCAATTGTTATCTATAGCATGCTTGGGGGGCCCCAATGCTAAACTTGCACTGGGACCCACAGTTTCTTAGCGACGCCACTGGTGGAAGGTAAGACATGCAGGGCAGTGTTCATCTAGTTTCCATGTTAGCATTCAATAAGGCATTAAAGAGGAACTTCACCAAATGTAACGGGGAAAAAACTAAATCAAGACCTCACAAAGTGAGAAGGTAAAAAATTGAAGATAGTTTAAGAATTGTGAAGATACTGCTTTGCTTGGAAGGTGGCAATAGCCATCATTTTCCACAATGGCCCCTGACATCACACTGTGGGAGGGATTTCACCATAATAGCCATACAGCGCCTTCTGATGATCTACTCGAGAAAAGGAATAGATTTCTCATGGGAAAGGGGGTATCCGCTACTGATTGGGATGAAGTTCAATCCTTGGTTAAAGTTCCTGAATCCTGTTTAAGGGAAAAGAAGTAGAAAAATAAAAAAGGTTTTCTGCTTAATTAGTACTAATATAATATTGTTGTACATTACAGGCTTCCTTTCCTAAATATTATTAAATTAAAGGTGTAATTTAAATTGAATTATGCTAGTTTTTAATGTCACTACTTTTACCACCACAATCATTAATGTACAAGAAATAGTATTTAGTAGTAATCATTATTACTAAAGAACATTAATAAGGATTATGCATGGAATTGGTGGAGGCCCATGCCAAGGCCGACATTCAGCTACCGAACTGGGTGACACCAAACCTAGTGACACCACTGAAACAAAAGGAGAAAAAAAACTAGGCAGCTGTTTATACAATTAGTAATTAGAGGAGCATAGGGGCTGCCAATGTCTGCTTCTTTTTTTAACCCTTTCCAATCCTATGTTAGACTGTGTCTGACACTGGTCTTTTATTAGGAAAGGCCCAATATCCGACATAGTTCGACGTAGGAAAAATGGTTGCTGCTAGGTGGCGCTGTTGCCTGATAAAATATTTCACAGTGTCCACTTCAGATCAAAGTCCGACACTTTGATTGCCTCCGGCCCTGTAATGTAAGTATTACGAGGATGCCAGGCTAGTCTGGTCAATGAATATAGGTCAGTCTGTATGTCCATATGACTGCCCTATAGCCCAGCCCGTAACACAGCTGATGCTATCACGGGCGAAGTCTGGGGGGCGCTCACCATGCTTAAATAAAAGTACTAACTAATCGGAACCAAATAGAGCTAAAATCAACCAATAGAAGCTCATCTTGTCAGCTGACACGAAGGCAGACACGTGGCTACTGTATACATCGGGCGTGCACTGAGAGCGCATCCTCTGCCTGCCGGCCTGCGCAGCGTTGAGTCAGTGGCAGGGCTGGCAGCATTATGTGAGTCAGCGGCAGGGCCGGCGGCGACAAGTACATTCCTTACAGAGGATGCATTGGGGCTTGTTGTATTGGCTCCGCTATCATATCTAGTCCGGCATGGCTTCACCCCATTGGGACTTTGATTCCCTCCAGCTCCACGCTGCCCATAAACGGAATTCGGCTGGTGCATATGCAAGTGGGCGAAACTACAGTGTGAGAGTTGTCTGAGCCCTCCCCCTGATGCCGGTTCACCTACTTGCTCTAGAGGGAGGAGCTATAGACTATTCAAATCCCCATGGCTGCAGCATTTTCACGATCACCCCCCACAAGCACACTGTAAAAAAAGTAAGTGCTGGGGGCAATATGTGTTAAAATGGATTGGAAAGTATTTCTTTCTGTCTTAAGCTATGAGCAAATGCACAATTTCATCTAACAGGGATGGGGGTTAACTGAGGGACAGTGTTGGCGGGCCCAATAAAAAACATGATATGTGGTAATCCAAAGTAGGTTCCACACATGGACAGGTTTAACCCTTTAGCAGCCAATTTATTTAGAGGCTTGGAAGTGCTCCAAGCCAATTTATTTTAGTACATTTTTGTATTACTTATTTGTTACTTTCCCCAGCTTCTAATTGGTACTGCTGTGATGTGTATTTATGTCCACTTGTCACTAGAGGGCAGTGTGAGACTTCTGCTTTCAGTTGTTATATTTTCTGCTTGTAGGGAGACCAAAGCATTCCAAGAATTTACAGCACAATGAGTTCTGCAGACTGAGGTCAAAAGCAGTGCACTTATTCCAAACCAGATAACTCTGTTCAAGCTGCTAATAGGTTAATGAACCAACGATTTATTGTTTCATGGAATAATCCCAAAGGCATATGACCGTCACACTGACAATCATTTTGGGGCCACAGATGGATCCCCTTTGTCAAGGCAATATCATAGACAGTAATATGATATATGGTAACTCCCCTAAGTTGGACAACAGTAGCAGGTAATAGCTGGAAACACATGGAGCAGTAGTGTATTAGCCAGGGCTGTGGAGTCGGAGTCGGGGCAATTTTGGACACCCGGAGTCAGAGTTAGTCGGAGTCGTGGTTTCAGAAACTGAGGAGTCTGCGTCGGAGTCGCATGATTTTTGTACAAAATCCACAGCCCTGTTAAGTATTAGACTAAGGAGTCAGAGTCGAGGAGTCGGAGTCTGAGCAATTTTGGGAACCCGGAGTCGGAGTTGGAGTCGGAGTCGTGGTTTCAGAAACGGAGGAGTCGGAGTCAGAAGATTTTTGTACCGACTCCACAGCCCTGGTATTATCTTGGGGGGGGGGGGGGGAAAGAGGTAGAGCAGGAAGTGACCGGTTTACAGAAATGAGGTTGCGTGTAATAAATGGAAGGTGCTGCCGTACAATTCAAACTGTAACTTGTTACTACTGTGTGACCTGCCATTACCGTATGCTGTGCTCTTTATTTAACTTGTGATGTAATATTTACATGCTCACCCATTCACCCTAGCTATACATCGACTTCTTATTGCTCCTCCACTTCAACACGTATTACCTGGCTGATTTGCAGACTCACCACTCATCATGTTTTCTGGACCACGTTTTTGTTTTACAAATGATGATTAGTGCTGACTGACATCACTAGCCAGAGGCCGTGTTATCGTACGCGACATTAAATATGTACAATGTCCAGCCCTGTATCTGATTCTCATTAACATGACAGGAACATGATGGAACATGAATAATCTAACTAGATGTTTATCATGTCAATCTTCTATACAGAGCCATATTTTGGCAACAGCGAAGCGCGTATAGCCTCCGCCATCTCTTCCCACTCTTCTGTAATTCGCAAATGAACTGCAATTACAGCTAGCAAGGCTGATCTTGGCTTCCCTCACCATTGGCCGTACTTATCTTCTGGGAAGTCTGCCAAGCTATACAGATATCATCATAGCAAAATTATTGCTCGGTTCCTTATACCGTGTAAGACCTCAGGAACTCTGCCAAATTCAATATTGCTACATTTGTATAATTTTCTGCCTCGCATTGTTCTGAAAACTCTACTTGGATATTCTATATAGGAAGAGTACCGGGGGGCTCCCATTTGAAATGAGTTTAAATTACACCAATTTAAAATATCCCTACATGCCAGATTAGTTTTTTTGTTTGAATTCCATGAGGCAAGCCTACTGGTGCAGCATTGGGAAAAATGGAGTATGGGCAGGACTCCAAACAAACATGGAGTCAGTGTTTATAGAAAGACAAAAGAAGAAATCTAGAGCCCACAATAGTAAGTCAAAGTAATGTGGATATAGGTTCTTTGTGTTACATAATTCTCACAAAGGTAGATTACCACACAGGCAACCACTGTATAGGCAGGTGGGTAACATGAACCTGACACCACTCAGGTTAAGAAGTCGCTCTCTGTAGATACGAAAAAAGGGGCAATACCCCTCCAGGGTACCCTTCCAAGGGTGACCACAATATAAGATAGTAGTACAACAGAGGCGCCAAGAAGATTGATACAGACTAAAAGCTGTTTAAAAAGGGGTGTAGTGATGGACTTTCCCCCCTCCCCCATAGATGACTCAACTAGGTCAATTTCAAATGCAACTCACTTTATTATATACTCCAATGTGCAACGCATTTTGCAGGTACAGCCCGCTTCCTCAGACAAACTCAAGCAGCAACTGAAAAAGCTCTGTAACCAAGTGCTTGGCTTGTTACAGATCTTGTTTCAGTTGCTCTTTGTTTTTGCCTGATGAAGATAGTTATACATGTGAAAGCACATAGAATATTAGAGTATATAATATACTACAATCAATGTATGTATATACCTGAAGTGAAAATAATTGTAACGTGAACCTGAAGTGAAAATAATCAATTTTATGTGTGGTACGGATTATAAATAGAATACCAGTAGTATAGAAAAGAGGCTCATATTTTTATTTTCAGTTTTATAGTTTTATTTGTAAGATTGCACAGCTACTGTTTAGAATCCACACTCCAAACTCTGCCTTGGAAACTGAAAAAGAAGCAGAGGTGATGACCCTCTGAATTATCCTGCATTAAAACCTTATTATTTGTCTCTTCCCTGACAGATAACAGGCTTTTAGCTTTTATTTACTTTTCAGGAAACATTCTACAAGCTGTTTGCCAGGCTATTTTGCGTAGCTTACAACTTAATTTTTTTTTAAATCTTGCTGTGCTGGAAAACAGAAAGGGACTTCAGATAATTTCTAGGTAGGGCAAGAACTATATGTGTATATGTTTATTTCATTATGTCACATCATGTCAGGTATGCTTTAAGAAAGTGTTTAAAGCTTATGTAGGTAGAAGTATGCATTGATTTAATTGGGAAAATATTTGAATTAGGAAGAATCTCAAGGGTGTACAAACACATAGGCAATGAGAAGGCAGGAAAGCTTGTGGGAAACTACATGTTTTTTTGTGGTTTGGGTTTTGGGGTTGATAATTTATGTGGTGCTTCATGTATATCAGCCAGTTTTGGATACATGCAGGGAAGAAGTTGTGTCAGCAGCGCAGCAACAAATGTGTTCCTTTCTTTATATTTCCCCTACAATGGATTAGCCGAGGATGTGATGTCATTTGTTTTTATGATTACCTCTGCAGTGCCCCCGAGCATTCTGGGAGAAGAGTTCAATTCATCAGTCACTGTGAACCAGCCGGTTACCTTGGAGTGTAAGAGCAGCGCCTTCCCACCACCCACTATCACCTGGCTTAAAGATGGACGACCACTGCCTAAAAGGCCTGGGATCCGAGTGACAGAGAATGGGCGCTACCTACAGGTCAGGCAACATTCTGCTGTTGTTACTACTACAAAGCGATGCGCTAAGGCAGTGATGGCTAACCTTGGCACTCCACCTGTGGTGGAACTACAAGTCCCATGAGGCATTGCAATACTCTGACGGCTCTAAGCATAACTTGGGGAGGCAGAGGCATGATGGGATCTGCAATTTTTTTTCATAGATGGCGTGCCAAGGTTAGCTATCACTGTTCTAAGACTTTCATTTCTCTCTAATTGCCATTATTTCTGCATAAATAGGACTTACAGTCAGGTCCATAAAAATTGGGACATCGACACAATTCTAACAGTTTTGACTCTATACACAACCACAATGGATTTGAAATGAAACAAACATGATGTGCTTTAACTGCAGACTGGCAGCTTTAATTTGAGGGTATTTACATCCAGATCAGGTGAACGGTGTAGGAATAACAACAGTTTGCATATGTTAAGGGACCAAAAGTAATAGGACAGAATTATAATCATAAATCAAACTTTCACTTATTAATACAAATCCTTTGTAGTCAATAACAGCCTGAAGTCTAGAACGCATAGACCTCACCAGACGCTGGGTTTCATTCCTGGTGATGCCCTGCCAGGCCTCTACTGGAACTGTCTTCAGACCCTGCTTGTTCTTGGAGCATTTTCCCTTCAGTTTTGTCCTCAGCAAGTGAAATACATGCTCAATCAGATTCAGGTCAGATGATTGAGTTGGCCATTGCATAACATTCCACTTCTTTCCCTTTAGAAACTCTCAGGGGCGCCTCTAGGCATAGGCAGTACAGGGCATTGCCTGGAGTCAAATTGGTCCTGGGGGGCTCCATGTTGCTGTATTAAGCCCCACCCCCACATTAAGCCATCCCCCTGGACTAAGCCCTCCCCATGGGTGTTCTATTACTTGCGTCTGCTCCATCTACTTAGCGTAAGTTGCAGACAGCTGCCACCTCTGTGCCTTGTGCATCCTTCTTTACCCCTTTGTGCCTCCATCTGTCTCCTTGTGCCTCCTTCAGTCCCTTGTGCCATGTCTGACCCCGTTTGTCCTTCTGTCTCCCTTTGTGCCTCCTTCTGTCTTCATGTGCCTTCTCCTTTGCCACCTCTGGCTCCTTCTGTCCCCCTGTGCCTCCTTATGTCCCCTTTGCCCTTATTTGTCCCCTTGTGCTACCTCTGCGCCTTGTTCCTCCTTCAGTCCCACTCTGCCTCCTTCTGTCCCCATCTGCCTTTTTTTTGTCTCCCTGTACCTCCTTACACCCCCCTTTGCCGTCTTCTGTCCCCCTTTTGTGCCTCCTTCTGTCCCCTTTTGTGCATACTTCTGTCCCCCTTTGTGCCTCCTACTATCTCCCTGTGCTTCCTTCTGCCCTCCTTTGTGCTTTTTTTCTGTCCCCCATTGTGCCTCCTTCTGTCCCCTTTGTGCCTCCTTCTGTCCTT
Source organism: Hyperolius riggenbachi (assembly GCF_040937935.1). Lineage (NCBI taxonomy): Eukaryota > Metazoa > Chordata > Amphibia > Anura > Hyperoliidae > Hyperolius > Hyperolius riggenbachi. The sequence goes on along the minus strand of NC_090653.1, from coordinate 242,019,211 downwards.
TGTATGCCTCCTTCAGTCCCCTGTGCCTCCTTTTGTCCCCCTTTGTGCCTCAATCTGTCCATTTTGTGCCGTCTTCTGCTCCACTTTGTGCCTCCTTCAGTCCCCCTGTGCCTTCTTCTGTCTTCTTTTGTGCATCCTCCTGGCCCTCATGTCTTCTTCTGTCCCCCTGTACCTCCCACTGCCCATCTGTGTACCTCCTCGTGTCCTCCTGTGCCTCCTTCTGTCCTCCTTTGTGTCCAATTCTGCCCCCCATTGTGCCTCCTTTTGTCCCCTATTGTGCCTCATTCTGTCACCCTGTGTGATGCCTTCTGTCCTCCTTTGTGACTTCTGACCCTCGTGCCTCCTTCTGTCCCCCTGTGCCTCCCTATGTCCCCCTGTGTGCCTTCTTCCTTACATGTATTTTCTTTCTTACATGTATTTTCTGGTGAAACACTGCTACAATAAGTGTAATTTCAGGTGAAACGCTGCCGCATTACAATTAGTTTCTGGTGAAACATTGCCACATTACGGTTATTTCCTGGTGAAATGCTGCAGCATGATGATTATTTTTAGCGGGGGGGGGGGGGGGGGGGGCGCCACAGGTTTTCTCGCCTGGAGTGACAAAATGGCTAGAGGCGCCCCTGGAAACTGGTTGCTTTTGAAGTATGCTTTGGGTCTTTGTCCATCTGGGAAGCGCCGCCGCCGTCCAAAGAGTTCTGATGCAATTGGCTGAATGTGAGCAGATAATATTCCCTGAAACACTTCTGAATTCATCCTGCTAATTTTGTCAGCAGTCACATCACCAATAAATACAAGAGAACCCGTTTGGGATTGGGACTCAAGCCCCTGGGTTTTGTACAGACATTCTGTTGCTATGGAGAGAGGAGGAGGGCCAACAGATCGGCGCAAAGCAGGCAGGGTGAGAAGAAAAACTATGGGGGTTGGCCTGGACTCAGTCAAGACAATCCAACATTCCGGATCTCTCAGGCCTCTTTTCTACGAGCAGAATGTGTGCTCAGCAAGCAGTTACCAGGCAGCAGTGAGCAGTTACCAGGCAGCAGTGAGCAGTTACCAGGCAGCAGTGAGCAGTTACCATGCAGCAGTGAGCAGTTACCAGGCAGCAGTGAGCAATTACCAGGGAGCAGTTACCAGGCAGCAGTGAGCAGTTACCTGGCAGCAGCAAGCTGCCTGTGGAAAAGAGGCCTAACTGATGCATAGGGCGGGGGGAGGGGGTGGATCTACACTCATCACGCAGTTTAACTTACGTGGGGCTCCTTCTTGCAACCTGCAGTCATCCTGTGCCGCCACCGTGATTCACGCTGTACAAATGTTATTTTATTATAATGGGGAAGCACTTTCTGGCTATCTAAACTGTGTGTGGGGGGGCTGCCTTCCTCTTTGAGTTCAGGTCTGCTTTAAGGTTCATAACAATCACCACAGTTCTTTCATCTATTATTATGTGTCTGCACAGATTGGCCAGGCTCAGCTGCGTGATGCTGGAAGATACACCTGTGAGGCCTCCAATGATGCTGGGCGATCGGAGAAGCACTACAATGTTGCCATATGGGGTGAGGAATCAGCAGCCCTTATCAGAAGGCTTTGCTGTTCACTGACAGCATCACATAGCAAAAGCCTGCATGAAAAACATCAGATGGAAGCTGCCATTCCATTGATCCCAGGCCTTGTGGTCCTGAGCCATTGCAGCTAAACACTTCACTCAGCTTAAAGAGGAACTGTAGTGAAAATAACAAAAAAACTGTATATATTTTTTTAAATATTCATTTATACCTAGGCATACCTAGGGCATGTGACACCCGGTGCTGGGTATTATAAGACAACCCCCCCCCCCCCAAAAAAAAAAGGAAAGGAGGGAGTGCGGCATGCTAAGCGCGCCACTGCAGGTAATTCCAGGTATAGGTGCCCCAGTATATGTAATAAAGTCCATAGTATAGGTAGCTAGTATTGTTGCTCCTAGTATAGTTGCCCCCAGTATAGGTAGTATAGTTGTCCATAGTATAGTTGCCCCAGTATAGCTATACACGGCAGGTAATGCCAGGTATAGTTGCCCCCAGTGTAAGTAGTATAGTTGCCCCAGTATAGCTAGTATAGTTACCCCCAGTGTAGCTAGCATAGTTGCCCCAATATAGCTAGTATAGTTGCCCCCCAGTGTAGGTAGTATAGATGCCCCCATTGTAAGTAGTATAGTTGCCCCCATTGTAAGTAGTATAGTTGCCCCAGTATAGCTAGTATAGTTACCTCCAGTGTAGCTAGCATAGTTGCCCCAATATAGCTAGTATAGTTGCCCCAATATAGCTAGTATAGTTGCCCCCCAGTGTAGGTAGTATAGATGCCCCCATTGTAAGTAGTATAGTTGCCCCCATTGTAAGTAGTATAGTTGCCCCAGTATAGCTAGTATAGTTACCTCCAGTGTAGCTAGCATAGTTGCCCCAATATAGCTAGTATAGTTGCCCCAATATAGCTAGTATAGTTGCCCCCCAGTGTAGGTAGTATAGATGCCCCCATTGTAAGTAGTATAGTTGCCCCCATTGTAAGTAGTATAGTTGCCCCAGTATAGCTAGTATAGTTACCTCCAGTGTTGGTAGTATAGTTGCCCCAGTATAGCTAGTATAGTTGCCCCCAGTGTTGGTATTATAGTTGCCCCAGTATAGCTAGTATAGTTACCCCCAGTGTAGCTAGCATAGTTGCCCCAATATAGCTAGTATAGTTGCCCCCCAGTGTAGGTAGTATAGATGCCCCCATTGTAAGTAGTATAGTTGCCCCCATTGTAAGTAGTATAGTTGCCCCAGTATAGCTAGTATAGTTACCTCCAGTGTAGCTAGCATAGTTGCCCCAATATAGCTAGTATAGTTGCCCCAATATAGCTAGTATAGTTGCCCCCCAGTGTAGGTAGTATAGATGCCCCCATTGTAAGTAGTATAGTTGCCCCCATTGTAAGTAGTATAGTTGCCCCAGTATAGCTAGTATAGTTACCTCCAGTGTTGGTAGTATAGTTGCCCCAGTATAGCTAGTATAGTTGCCCCCAGTGTTGGTATTATAGTTGCCCCAGTATAGCTAGTATAGTTGGCCCCAGTGTAGCTAGTATAGTTGCCCCAGTATAGATAGTATAGTTGCCCCCAGTGTAGCTAGTATAGTTGCCCCAGTATAGATAGTATAGTTGCCCCTAGTATAGCTAGTATAGTTGCCCCAGTATAGCTAGTATCGTTGCCCCCAGTATAGATAGTATAGTTGCCCCAGTATAGATAGTATAGTTGCCCCCAGTGTAGGTAGTATAATCGCCCCAATATAGATAATATAGTTGCCCCCAGTGTAGCTAGTAATAGTTACTCCAGGAGGGGGAAACAGCACAAGAAGGAGGGGCAGTAGGGACAGCGGGGGGTGGGCCAGAACCCCCCTCCCCATCTGGGTCCCCTCCTTCTGCTCTCTCCTCCTCCATACATATGGCGGCAAGCAGGCGGGTGGAGAACTACTCACCTGACTTCTGCGTTCCAAGCACTGGAGCGCAGCGTCACGTCACTACAGGTCACCGCCTTCAATGCCACTCACTGTGCTTCCGCAAAATCATGGTTTGTTACTGAGAGTTCCGAAGCCAGTACAAAATATACCTGGCTTCCCAGAATGCAATACAATTGACCTTTTGATCAATCGGATTGGAGCAGATTGGATACTGTTGACGGTGGCGATCAACAACAAATGATTGGATTATTAATCTGTTTTTCAGATCAATTCTATCTGAAATCAGGAAAATGGTTATCATTTTTATTCCATTTATGAGCCAGATCAATGTTTTGTATCCTTTTGATCTAAATTATTGGATCCGAAGGTCAATTGGAAGGTAAAATTGGATCGATAGTAGTCATATTTAAGATATTTTACTGTTGTTATTTTTGTTAATAGTTCCACCTAGTTTCCCAGCATCTCCGGAGCCGGCCGTACCAGTCATTGTGGGGCATCCAATCAGCTTTACCTGTGAATGTCAGGGGTCTCCGCCTCCTTTGCTTACCTGGATGAAGAACGGTGAGTGATGTAATCACATGGGGGGAGGTCATGTGATGAAGCTTAGTAGAGAAGAATACTATTAAAGTGTCTGCTATGATTCTGTAGGGTCCCCTCTTGTGGGCGAGGATGTTGCTCTTGTGTCAGCTGGAGGAAGGTTGCTGCAGATCAGCAAGGTGCGACTGTTGGATGAAGGAACATACACCTGTGTGTGCAATAATGAGGCCGGCAACAGTCAGAGGGATTACAAGTTGGAAGTCTATGGTGAGCAAAAACTGTGGTCCAAAACTGCCTTATTTCTTCACTATTGTAGCACTTTTACAGAGTACATTGACCAATTCACATCACTACTACTCCCTCAGAGGTACTTACTCACACTGAACTCTCCCTTAACCACTTGAGGACCCACCCTTTACCCCCCCTTAAGGACCAGCGCTGTTTTAGCTGATCTGTGCTGGGTGGGCTGTGCAGCCCCCAGCACAGATCAGGGTGCAGGCAGAGCGACCAGATCGCCCCCCTTTTTTCCCCATTAGGGGGATGATGTGCTGGGGGGGTCTGATCGCTCCTACCTGCTGGGTGTTGCGGGGGGGGGCACCTCAAAGCCCCCCTCCACGGCGAGATTCCTCCCCTCCCTTTCCTACCTGTCCACCCCCGGTGATCCGCGCTGCACAGGACGCTATCCGTCCTGTGAAGCCAGTGACAGGCTGTCCCCTGTCACATGGCGGCGATCCCCGGCCGCTGATTGGCCGGGGATCGCCGATCTGCCTTACGGCGCTGCTGCGCAGCAGCGCCGTACAATGTAAACAAAGCGGATTATTTCCGCTTGTGTTTACATTTAGCCTGCGAGCCGCGATCGGCGGCCCGCAGGCTATTCACGGAGCCCCCCGCCGTGAATTGACAGGAAGCAGCCGCTCGCGCGAGCGGCTGCTTCCTGATTAATCAGCCTGCAGCTGGCGACGCAGTACTGCGTCGCTGGTCCTGCAGCTGCCACTTTGCCGACGCACGGTATAAGCGTGCGGTCGGCAAGTGGTTAAAGGGAACCTTAACTGAACGGGGGGGTAAAGAGTTTCACTTACCTGGGGCTATTACCAGCCCCCTGCAGCAGTCCTGTGCCCTCGGAGCCGCTCTGGAATCCTCCGGTCCCCCGCTGTCACTTAGTTTCGTTTTTGACGACTCACCAGTCGGCCGGCCGCCATGCGTATTATTGGACGCATTCCCTACTGCAATTAGAGCTGTTGCGGATCGCACCGCGTACAAAAATACGCGTTGCCGCATTCTGCACGCGTAGATATGCAGCAACACGTATTTTTGTACGTGTTGCGGTCCGCAACAGCGCTAATTGCAGTAGGGAATGCGTCCAATAATACGCATGGCGGCCGGCCGACTGGTGAGTCGTCAGAAACGAAACTAAGTGACAGCGGGTGACCGGAGGATTCCAGAGCGGCTCCGAGGGCACAGGACTGCTGCAGGGGGCTGGTAATAGCCCCAGGTAAGTGAAACTCTTTACCCCCCGTTCAGTTAAGGTTCCCTTTAAGCCTTCACTTAACCCCTCCCCCCAGCTAACATTAACCACTCCCCACCTACCTGGTTACCCTCATTTTTAATTTTTGGGGCGCCACTTAGGAGCTCAATTTAAGAAGACCTGTTTGGTAAAAATGTAATGTGAGGTAAATTGCTTCATGGTCATTTTTTTTTTAGTATTCACTTAGGTCTTAACACATGTGGTAATAGTTTTGCAAATCATCAAACAACTTATACAAGAAAAGTAAATAAAACTAAAAAAAGTTTTCATCGATTTTCTTACTTTCCTGAATAAATGTATAAACATTCCTCTGTTCTCTGCCCTCTGTTTTTCTCCTTCCTAACAGCCTTCTGTAACCTCACTAATAAGTTTGTTCAGTTAGTGGCACAAAAGGGGGCACTGAAGGCATAAGGGAAAGGAGGTGAAACAGAGGAGGACAATGGAGACACGGGAAAGGGGGGGGGGGCTTAGAGGAGGTACAGGGAATAAATATGACAGTGTTTCAACTTAAGAACAGATTAAAGGGAATGTCCAAGCAAAATAAAAAAATGAGTTTCACTTACCTGGGGCTTCTACCAGCCCCATGCAGCCATCCTGTGCCTTGTAGTCACTCACTGCTGCTCCAGTCCCCCGCTGGCAGCTTGCCGACCTCAGAGGTCGGCGGGCTGCATTGCGTGCATTTTTACGCATTCCCGCTAGTGCAGGAACATTAACACATACATTTTTATGCATCACTGGTTCAATGCCTACATTTTTACGCATTGAACCAGTAATGCGTAAAAATGTATGTGTTAATTTTCCTGCACTAGCGGGAATGCGTAAAAATGTACGCAATGCGTCCCGCCGACCTCCGAGGTCGGCAAGCTGCCAGCGGGGGACTGGAGCAGCAGTGAGTGACTACGAGGGCACAGGATGGCTGCATGGGGCTAGTAGAAGCCCCAGGTAAGTGAAACTCATTTTTTTATTTTGCTTGAACCTTCACTTTAAGGTTGAGAACAAACCTACAGTACCTACATCGTTCGTCAACCGGGGACTACCTGTATTTACCTCACGAGTTTGTTGTTATTTGCCTCACAAGTTCGGTAATTTAATCTTATAATGAAACTAAGCGCTCAACAGGTCTACAGTATGCATATGTACACAATTCTTCCTTTACTCTCAAATGAGCCTAGTGTGATACCCCCTTAATCATTAATCCAATCACCCTCACAGCAATAGTGCACAGTTCATGTACTTTTCACAATGTGCAAAAATAGACAAAAGTCCTAGTGCTCAGGCCCAGAAACGATAGCCTGGGCAAATATCCTTAAAAAACTCCTCTCGACTGTATTGCCAATCCTTATCCTTTTACACTTATCAAAAATCCGAGCTTGCAATATTGTCATCAATAAGAGGAATCCTTAATGCAACAACGGTTATGCTCACCAGATGAAAACGCCAATCACTACATTTGGCATTTAGCGTATGTGGCCCAGCCTGTAAAAACCTTCTTGTGTCTTCAGTAGACTCACCGCCGTACATGCAAAAAAACAAGAGGAACATCTATGGTATAGTATGTTGATTACATGTACACTTCACCCCGTGTCTGACACACAGACCTCCACCAGTGTGATCCAGCACCTCAAATCCGTATACAAACACGCTGGCCTCTTACCAGATCATATGGCTGACCAGTCAAGACCAGCATGTCAAATTATCCTCGAGGTTCAGCGTCTCCCTCCGTGGTTAGGCTCACCACGGAGGGAGACGCTGAACCTCAAGGATAATTTTACATGCGCATATTTTAATGGAGATTGTAAGTGCAATTTTAAACAAAATTTTTTACTGGAATAAACGGTGTTGCACTATTGGAGTGTCTGTCTGAGTTCAAAGGTGCTGAGATACTGGAGGGACGTGTCTGAGAAGGAATTTAATACTGCTGCAAGCGCTGATGCTGGTCTTGACTGGTCAGCCATATGATCTGGTAAGAGGCCAGCGTGTTTGTATACGGATTTGAGGTGCTGGATCACACTGGTGGAGGTCTGTGTGTCAGACATGGGGTGAAGTGTACATGTAATCAACATACTATACCATAGAGGTTCCTCTTGAGTCTACTGAAGACACAAGAAGGTTTTTACAGGCTGGGCCACATACGCTAAATGCCAAATGTAGTGATTGGCGTTTTCATCTGGTGAGCATAACCGTTGTTGCATTAAGGATTCCTCTTATTGATGACAATATTGCAAGCTCGGATTTTTGATAAGTGTAAAAGGATAAGGATTGGCAATACAGTCGAGAGGAGTTTTTTAAGGATATTTGCCCAGGCTATCGTTTCTGGGCCTGAGCACTAGGACTTTTGTCTATTTTTGCACATTGTGAAGAGTACATGAACTGTGCACTATTTCTGTGAGGGTGATTGGATTTCATGATTAAGGGGGTATCACACTAGGCTCATTTGAGAGTAAAAGAAGAATTGTGTACATATGCATACTGTAGACCTGTTGAGCGCTTAGTTTCATTATAAGATTACTATAAGGGGACACACATCTCTATTACTTAGAGCGCACCAGGCAAATAGCAACCTAATCATTTGAGTTTTGTGGAGAGGAGCGCACTTTTCTATTCTATTTTATCTATAAGTTCGGTAATTTACCTCACTATTGTAATTAATGTGGTTATAGGCGCTCCTCCAAATTAAGATATATTGAACAAACAATGAAACAAAAGGACATGGGTCGCCACACAGTGGGATGGGAACAACCTCCCTAAATCAATGGAATAAAGTCTGTGCAGGCGCTCAACATAAAAATAGTTCAAAGTCCCAGAATAGTCTGTATTCAATTGGGAAAAAAGGCGATCTCACACGTTCACAGATAAATATCCACCAGGTACTCTCACCAGATCTGTAGGCTGACTCAATCACAAATCAGCAAAGACAGCTTAGCAACAAACTCCAAAAGTCTTCTACTGCTCTTAGCATCTGTGGATTAAACATAATATGCGGACATAGCGTAATACTGCTAAACTGCAGATCAATGTGACAGTTCACCCCGTGTTAGGTGATCAAGTGATCCACTGCGTGTTCCCACCACCAGCACTGTAATGGTTAACCGCTCACCAGATTCCAATGCTGACCCCTTGTATCGATCAGCTATGCACGCTTGTGTTTAAATCCTAGTTGCCCAGATGGGAAGTACTTCCTTAAAAACCGAGACAAAAGCTCCAATAGCATAATACTGTATTTAATAAACGTTAAAAACACATTGATGCACTTACAAACGAAGACATCAAACAGCGCATATAGAACAGTCCTCGGCAGTGTGTAGCAAGTTGCTCCGTATCCTGAATCGCGTCTCCCAGTGCGACTACCGCCAGAGGCCACGCCTTACTAGTTTCGTCAATGTGACTCATCAGAGGCTGGCCTCCGGCGTGCCTGGGAGACGCTTTAGCTCGTATCCTATGCAAATGAGATCACATGGTGCGCTCCAGCGGCCATGTGAATTTGAGTGGATGATGTAATGCGCTTCAGCGGCCATCTTGGGGAGAAATATAAACCAACTGGGCTTATGAACGGGGAAATAAATAGTGTAATGCGCTGCAGCGGCCATATTTGAATAGGGAATATGAAACTGATAATCTTTTAGCTAGCAGAACGAACTAATAGTCTTTGAGCTAGCAAAGCGAACCAATCATGATCCCATCTGCCTGGCATACATAAAAGCATAAAATTTCCCCAATGCGGGGTACTTGTAAACATATCTAAATTGCACTTAGCCTAGCATATACACAAACTAAAATTCTAAACCATATACATAAATTACAATACACATTTATACTAAACCTATAAACCTAATTGTGTACCCAGACCCTCAAACATCTGAATAAATAGCATAGTAAACCCCCACTGATGATAATTAGCTTACTATCATGAATCATGAATATAGAAATGCAATAAGCCCCAAATTCTAAATATCACTGATCTTGCGGGGCTAAACACTTTTACCCCAACGGGTGCTCGTGAAGTGGACTTATTAGGACAACCTGATACATTTACTAACTATGTGAAACAAAATAAATAATGAAGCAAATAAATAACTAGAACTATGTGCAGCCAGCCAGCTACATGTAGATGAACGTGAGCAAGCATAGAGACCGAACGCCCCTTTTAGGGGCAGTAGGGCCCCCCACTGGCACACACACACCACGCGATGGGCTAGCGCAAAGAAGATGTACTAAGCACATCTATATCTCTGTGTGTTAAAAATGTATGAGTGACAATCTCAAAACCCCTAAACATATATATCAAGTGCAACATTTTGCACTAATGCTAGCTAATGGAATTCCTAAAACAATACTAAAAAAATACTAAAAAAGAGAATTCCTAAAAAAGGAACCCAAATGCATAGCTTCAATCGTCTGCTATAAAGCAGTTTAAATCTAGGTCCACATTCAATCCACCTGGAACCATAGTCTTGAATGTGTAAATCCACTTTGTCTCCATACGAGAAATTTCTCTTATCTTGTGGCAGCCACGCCATCTTGTGGTCAACTTCTGTAATGCGCAGAAATGCATAACTCTAGGATCACGGGCATGTTTTTCAGCAAAATGTCGTGAAAGGCTATGATTTTTAAAACCTTTTTCTATATTCTTTACATGCTCGTTGATTCTACTCTTGAGTGCCCTTTTTGTGCGGCCTATATATTGAAGGCCGCCCGGGCACCAAATAATATACACCACATGAGTACTACTGCATGTAATGAATTCTTTTATTTTGTGACATTCTCCTGTTATTGTAGACGTATTGGATTGTTGTCTGTGGGCCTGTGCTGTCAGGCACGGATTACATTGTCTGCAGGGGAAGAATCCTGTCTGTCCCCACATGTCTTTGCCTCCCGAATGGGGCTCATCTATGCACGGTTTAACGAGCCTCCTCTCTAAGTTACTGGCTCTCCTGTATATGAATTTTGGTGTAACAGGTAGCTTCCTTTTCAGGATCGGGTCATTCTGAAGTATACCCCAATATCTCTTAATAATATTTTCAACCTCTCTATGTTGCACATTGAAGTCCATACAAATTGCATATTCTGCTTCATGGTGCATCTCATTGCTAGACCTGTTGGTCAACAGTTTCTTCCTGTCCATCTGTTTAATTCTCTTCTTGTCTTAAAGGTACTTCTTGATAGCCTTTTTCCATAAATTGTCCCACTAACATTTCAGCCTGCATGACATAGTCTGCGTCATCACTACAATTCCTCCGTATACGGGTGAGTTGGCTTCGGGGGATTCCTCTAAGCCAAGTTTTATGATGGCAACTCTTGATAGGTATATAAGAATTTCTGTCAGTGGCCTTAAAATAGGTTTTAGCTAAAATAGGTTTTGAGGTAATTTACCTCACTAGTTAGTCATTTTAGTTTTCCGTGAAGCAACAGCCTGTGTGAATCGATATTTGACAAAATGTTAAGTAAAATCGCTTGTTTTCTGATTTCCCGCATGTGGTAATGTTTTATGAACTAAGCGCAAGTTCTTAGAAAGCCATGTAAATTACCATTATGCTTTGGGATGTAGGAGGAAACTGCATTGCCTAGAGGAAACTCACACAAACACAGGGAGAACATACAATCTCTATGCAAATAATGTCCTGGCTGAGATGCGATCCTGGGACTCCAGCGCTGTAGAGTGGCAGTGCTCACCACCTTATCATCATGCTCTCTCATACTGATTGTGTAATAATTCTCCGTACCACCGTCCATCCTCATTGTGTGCTAGATAGTTCTCCATAAATTTCTCCCTGATGTAATTTACCTTCTTATCTCCCCAACAGCCGTGCCGGTGATCAGTGGGAGTGGCCATTTACCCACACCTATAGCAGTGACCCGAGACAACCACATCACTTTGGAATGTGTGGTCAGTGGTAAGCCCGCCCCCTCAGTGACCTGGCTGAAGGATGGCTATCCGCTGGGCGGAGGGACAGACATGATCTTAAAGAACACGGGACAACAGCTGATCATTGCCCGGGCACAGCCCTCCCATTCTGGGCGATATGTCTGTGTGGCAGTGAACCTGGCGGGACAGACGGATATTAAGTATGATCTCATGGTGCAGGGTAAGTCTTGTTGATTTGTTAATTGTTGTCTTGACACATGATGCCAACAAGTTCATTATTGCAAAAGAGAAACAGAAAAGTATTTTTTTTCATCAGTTGGTCATTAATGGATACAACCTTAACCACTTGCCGACCGCCCACTACCAATAGGCGGCAGCAAAGTGGCACCACCAGGACCGCGTAATGCCGATCGGCGGCGGCACCTGGGGGACTAATTAGCCGGGGATCGCGCGCAGGGATGCACTCGCATCTGCCGGGATTAAGCTTCACTCACCGTGACGTCAACCCGCCGGCCATTTAGCAGCCCCGGCGGGTTGTAAACAGCCCGGTATTCCCTGCAAAAGTGTATAATACACTTTGTATTGTATACAAAGTGTATTATAGAGGCTGCCTCCCCCCCTGGTGGTCCCAGTGATCGAGGGACTACCAGGGGAGGAGGCAGCCCTTGTAGTAAAAGCACATACACACTGATCCTGCCCCCTGATCGCCCACAGCACCCCTCAGACCCCCGCTGATCACCCCCTCAGACCACTGTTTGCACCCAATCACCCCCCTTATCACCCATCAATCACCTTCTGTCACTATTTGTCAATGCTATATTGACAGATGATCACCCCCTCCAAACCCTCAGATCCTCCCAGACCTCCTACCCCCGTGTACTGTATACATCTATTCTCCCCTGTAATCACCCACTGATCACCTGTCAATCACTCGTCAATCACCCCCTGTCACCACCTGTCATTGCCACCCATCAGATCAGACCCTAACCTGCCCCTTGCGGGAACCTGATCACCCGCCCACACGCTCAGATCGCCCACAGACCCGCCCTCAGATCACCTCCCAAGTGCATTGTTTACATCTGTTCTCCCCTCTAATCACGCACTGATCACCCACTGATCACCCATCAATCACCCCCTGTCACCACCTGTCACTGCTACCCATCAGATCAGAACCTAATCTGCCTGTAACGATTGTGGAACTTTCTCCGTGATCAGCGCACAACGCGTGTGCTGACACGGCGGAAATCCTCCACAAGCGTATATTTGCAGGCACCCAGCAAAAGGTGCTACGCACCTGTAGAGGGAAATTCCTGTCGGCAGATGGCGCTGAGGAGTGCAGAGGAACCAATCCTCTGTACCTCCACAAATGCCAGACAAGAATTGTACGAAGCGCAAAACGCAATCGCAAGAGAGGCGATTGCGAATGAGATTGAGCAAAGGGACAGGTTGTATGTGTGTGTGCCAATCCAGTCGCCACCCCGCGACCGCGCACACACAACAGCAGATATGAAATAGGAACGCGATCGCGAGAGGTGCGATCGCCAGACGTGACACAAGGCAGATCAGAATAGAATACGAGAGTAGCAAAGGCACAGCAAATAATACAATAAGGAGATACGGAAAATAACAAACGCTAGCTAACCGCGAACACCGCACTCATTCGCAACAGTGCACGCGGTTATGCGCGGTCTCCACGTGTTAAGCACAATAGAGACAAGCACGCCTAACTTACCATTAACAGACAAACATGAAACAGAGGACGCGAGCGCTTGCTTAACGGTTACCTCACCGAGCCTCCAGCAAGCGTAGCAGACAAGACAGACACACGAAAACAGGGACAAGCGAGAGATAGGATCCACAGCACTAGCGAAAAGTGGCTAGCGCGATCCAGGTACAGAGTAGCAGAACAGAAGGATCCCCAGCGCTAGCGAAAAGTGGCTAGCGCGATCCCAGAAGACAGAACAGAAGGATCCCCAGCGCTAGCGAAAAGTAGCTAGCGCGATCCCAGAAGACAGAACAGAAGGATCCACAGCGCTAGCGAAAAGTAGCTAGCGCGATCCCAGGAGACAGAACAGAAGAGATAGCTGGTAGCAACCACTGCACCAGCTATACTCCAAGAACAGAGATCAGAACCATTTCCTGTCAACCACCGTTGGGACAGGAAAATGGCAACAGGCAAGACAAGACAGAACAGGCAATACAGATAATACAACCTGACTGGGCTATAAGGGGAGCCTAAAGCAACCCCCAGGAATTAACTATACTAGATAGCAATGGCTGACACTCCAGCAGTGTCCATCAGGAACAGACCATGGAAGGGAAATGACCAGCAAAGCCTTCTGGGAAACATAATGCTCTTATAGTGCCAGTCATCAAAGAAGGCAGGTAGGGGATTTGCATAACGAATGTATGCAAATTCCCCAGCAAGAGAACAGACCAGAACTTGCAATGGAAAGACAGGTCTCTGTTCCAGAGTCCTGCAGCATGCAAACCTAAACAATGGTCAAAAGGCTGCCTGCCTTTGCAGGCAGCTGAGCGGATTCTCACACTGCCCCTTGCGGGCACCCAATTACCCGCCCACACCCTCAGATCGCCCTCAGACCCCCCCCCCCCCCTGATCACCTCGCCAGTGCATTGCCTGCATCTATTCTCCTTTCTAATCACACCCTGATCACCTATCAATCACCCCCTGTCACCACCTGTCACTGCTACCCTTCAGATCAGACCCTAATCTGCCCCTTGCAGGCACCTAAAAACCCTCCCACACCCTCAGATCGCCCTCAGACCCCTCCCCCCCCCTCCGATCACCTCCCCAGTGCATTGATTGCATCTATTCTCCCCTCTAATCACCCCCTGAGACACCCGTCAATCACCTCCTGTCACCCCCTAGCACTCCTATCCATCAGATCAGGCCCTAAGCTTCCCCCTGCGGGCTTCTGATCATCCGGCCAAACCCTCACCCGCCCCACCGCAGTGACAGAATTTTTTTTTCTGATCACTGCTGGTCTCTACGACTTAATTGTGGCTGAGACCAACTATTATGCCACACAATACGCAACCGCCAATCCAAGAAGCTACCATGCCCAGCCTTTTCGATGGAAACCACTCCAAGTTTCCGAACATAACATTTTTGGGGGCCTTCTCCTTAACATGGGTCTTGTCAAAAAGAATGTATTGCGGTCTTATTGGTCTACGCACCCAATACAACACATGCCCTTGTTCTCTGCTGTCATGTCCAGGTCACGATTTGAGAACTTCCTGCACTTCAGTGCCAAAACAACCTGTCATCTAAGAGGCCACCCTGCTTATGACCGGTTCCACAAAATTCGGCCCCTCATAGACCACCTATCATCATAATTTGCAGATGCTTATACCCCTGAACAGTCATTTTGAGGCATTTGGTTTCTAGACTACTCCTCACGGTTTAGGGCCCCTAAAATGCCAGGGCAGTATAGGAACCCCACAAGTGACCCCATTTTAGAAAGAAGACACCCCAAGGTATTCCGTTAGGTCTATGGGCTATGATGAGTTAATAGAAGATTTTATTTTTTGTCACAAGTTAGTGGAAAAAAAACAATAAAAATCAATTTCCGCTAACTTGTGACAAAAAATAAAATCTTCTATGAACTCACAATACTCCTAACGGAATACCTTGGGGTGTTGTCTTTCTAAAATGGGGTCACTTGTGGGGTTCCTATACTGCCCTGGCTTTTTAGGGGCCCTAAACCGTGAGGAGTAGTCTGGAAGCCAAATGCCTCAAAATGACCTGTGAAATCCTAAACGTACTCATAGGACTTTACACCCTAAAACACCTTATACTATTTCTCCTGAGTACGGCGATAACACGTGTGACACTTTTTTGCAGCCTAGGTGCGCTAAGGGGCCCAAAGTCCTATGAGCACCTTTAGGCTTTACAGGGGTGCTTACAATTTAGCACCCCCAAAATGCCAGGACAGTAAACACACCCCACAAATGACCCCATTTTGGCAAGTAGACACCACAAAGTTTTCAGAGAGGGGCATGGTGAGTTCGTGGCAGAATTCTTTTTTTGTCACAAGTTAGCAGAAATGGAAACTTTTTTTTTTAGTTTTTTTTTTTGTCACAGGTGTCATTTTCCGCTAACTTGTGACAAAAAATAAAATCTTCTATGAACTCACCATGCCTCTTAGTGAATACTTTGGGATGTCTTCTTTCCAAAATGGGGTAATTTGGGGGGTAATTATACGATCCTGGAATTCTAGCACCTCATAAAACATGACAGATGTTTAGAAAAGTCAGAGATGCTTCAAACTGGGGAAATTCACTTTTTGCACCATAGTTTGTAAACGCTATAACTTTTACCCAAACAAAAAAAAATCCAATAAGTGTCTATTTATTGATCAAAGACATGTAGCACAATATATTTAGACAAAAATGTATATAGAAATGTTACTTTATTTGAAAAATGTCAGCACAGAAAGTTAAAAAAAAAATTTTTTTTGACAAAATGAATGTCTTTTTTGATTAATATAATAAAAACTAAAAATCACAGCAGCAATCAAATAGCACCAAAAGAAAGCTGTATTAGTGACAAGAAAAGGAGGTAAAATTCATTTAGATAGTAGGTTGTATGACCGAGCAATAAACCGTTAAAGCTGCAGTGGTCTGAATGGAAAAAAAGTGTCTGGTCCTTAAAGAGAGTCTGTAGCAATTTTTTTTTGCTATGTTTACCTTTTAATTCGCTTCAGAACTCTCATTAGCTGCAAACCGCCGCATCCCGGGTGAAAAACGAGGGCTGCAGACCCCCTCAAATCCCCGGGGGTGAATCTGGCCGGCGCTTCCTGAAGAGGCAGAGCTCTCTGCTGTAGCTCTGCCTCTTCTGATGTCAATTGCGGCAAATCGCCGCCTCTCGCTCTTCCTCCACAGAGAGGGGCGGGGAGAGGCGGCGATTGATGGCAGGAGAGGCAGAGCTACAGCTCATAGCTCTGCCTCTCAGAGCAGGAAAATCCACAACCAAGTTGGTCATGGATGTTTGCCTGGGGATTTGGGGGTCTGCAGCACTAGTTTTTCAGCGGGGATGTGGCGGTTTGCGGCTAATGAGACTTCTGAAGTGAATTAATAGGTAAATATAGCAAAAAAAATTCGCTTCAGAATCTTTTTAAAGGGATACTGTATGGGGGTCGGGGGAAAATGAGCTGAACTTACCCGGGGCTTCTAATGGTCCCCCGCAGACATCCTGTGCCCGCGCAGCCGCTCACCGATGCTCCGGCCCCGCCTCCGGTTCGCTTCTGGAATTTCTGACTTTAAAGTCAGAAAACCACTGCCCCTGCGCTGCCGTGTCCTCGATCCCGCTGATGTCATCAAGAGAGCACAGCGCAGGCCCAGTATGGTCTGTGTCTGCGCAGTACACTCCTGGTGACATCAGCGGGAGCGAGGACACGGCAACGCAGGCGCAGTAGTTTTCTGACGTTAAAGTCACAAATTCCAGAAGTGAACCGGAGGAGGGGCCGGAGCATTGGGGAGTGGCTGCGCCAACACAGGATGTCTGCGGGGGACCATTAGAAGCCCCGGGTAAGTTCAGCTCATTTTCCCCTGACCCCCCTACAGTATCCCTTTAAGGGGTTTTAAGACTGCAGTCCTTAAGTGGTTAAAGTGAACCGGGCAGCATTTTTACCCCCAGGGCATCTTAATGGCATGTTAGAAATGCATGCCAACAATATGGCTCATTTTATCCATTCTACCTCTTCTTTTTACATTGAATTGTCACAATCACAATCTAGTCCCTACCATAGTCCTATGTCTATGTGTGTATCATGTAGAGCATGTATCATAGTCTAGGGCCAATTTAGGGGGAAGCCAATTAACTTATCAGTATGTTTTTGGGATGTGGGAGGTAAGCGGAGTGCCCGGAGGAAAGCTGGATACAAAGGCTGGCCATACATGTATGAATTTTTCCAGCTGATTTCCCTCTGTTTTCATCAACTCAATCCAATCTTCAATACAAGTCTTCTATTGTACAGGGAAAAGATTGGCAGTGCTCAATCAGCCTGCAAATGCAATGAAACCAACAGAGGCGTGCACTGCCCCCCCCCCCCCCCCCCCCCCCACACACACTTAAATTACACACCTTGAATACAAATGTGTTGGTTTCATTTCAGTTGCAGCCTGATTGAGCGCTGCTAATCTTTTCCCTGCTCTTTAGAACATGTGTAGACCATGTATGGTTAGCAGCCTCATGTTCATACTGCGTTTAACTGTTAGCTAGTGGTTAGGTCTCTTCCGAGAGGGCACATCATCGTCGTGGGAGAGTCTAGTATTGAACAATCTGTGCACAGGCTGCCCTTGAAGCCAACGTCTTCTTTTACTGCATCTGTTTTTAATGCAAACTGTGTAATCTGCCCGTGTGTGAGCTCTGCACACCTATGCAGCTGGTCAACTCAGGGGCAGCATGTATTTGGAAGCACTGCCAATATCTCCTGCTGTACAAGTCTTCTGTTGTAGTTATGCCAGGGAGTCCTGCAGCAAGAGTCTTCTGTGAGTTTTGCCGGAAGGATGGTTTTCTACTAGACTCAGCTGGGATTAGTGAAGATTGAGACTAAATGTATACTGTGGAGCTTCTGAAGCCCAGCATTGTCTACATAAAATAAGATGTTGATGTTGTCTTTCTATCTCCATGAGACTATTTTTAATGGTGGAAACATTTTCTGTCATTTCAGTGCCACCAGAAATTGGAAGTCCCCAGACAGAGCCGCTTAATTTGTCTATTGCTTTACACGGAACTTTCACTCTTATTTGTGAGTCAACTGGAATCCCTCCCCCAATAATCACATGGTACAGAAACAACGCGCCTCTCGTTCCACAGGAGAACGTCCATGTCCAGTCAGGTAACTCATGGAATATATTGTTTCCATGCTTGTAAAGGCATTCAGTACACCTGAAGAGGGGGTGACTTTCATTTTAAAAAACTGAACTAAGTGTGTATGTTTAGTTTTATACCATCACACTTGTATTTCAATATATCAAAAAAAGTAGACATTTCTTTCTTTTTTTTACACAGCTACTTAGACATTATTTGCACACTGTCATTTTAGAACACTTGGGTATCGATAGTATTCCTTTAAACAACCAAGAAACAGTGAGGGGCAACTTTAGATAAGGTTTTACTGCAGGAGAGTTCAAGGGGCATTATTTCTGCTTTATTTTATAGCTTAAAAGACAGAGTGTGGTTTTAAAACTGCAACTGTAACAGCATGATGCAACTATGCATAGTAGCTATGTAACTGAAAATGAAAATATGAGACTCTTTTCTTTGCTACTAATGTTCTATTCATTATCTGTACTACACATACAATTCAGTATATCATAAGGGTTTTTTTTCGATTCAGGTTTGCTTTAAGCCCTAAGCAAACCCAGATGATAGTTGTGTGGATTTTTTCTCTCTCCATCTGTTTAGATCAGAAGTACAACTACAAGTCATGCCATGACTCATCCATGTCTCATGCCATATCATTCATCTATTGCCATGGATCCCCATGCATCACTTGATTTTACGGGGCGATTGACCTTTTGATCCAATTATTTTATCGGACTAAAGGACATTCGGAACCACAACATGGCCACCTGGTCGATCTTTCAGTTGATTCCCATCTGAAAATGGACAAAGGGATCGATTGGGAATGATTGAAAATCTTGGTAGCAAGAGCCTGATAGGGTGCGCAACGGTATCGACGTTCAATATCGCTATGACTGATGGACCCCCCCAGCCAGTGTCCATCCCCAAGTACCGTATATACACTCACCTAAAGGATTATAAGGAACACTGTACCAATATGGTGTTTGACCTCCTTTCGCCTTCAGTACTGCCTTAAAGGGAACCTAAACTGAGAAGGATATGAATTTTTCCTTTTAAAATAATACCAGTTGCATGATTCTGCTGCTGATTCTGTATCTCTAATACCTTTAGCCACAGCCCCTCAACAAGCATGCAGATCAGGTGCTCTGACTGAAGTCAGACTGGATTAGCTGCATGCTTGTTTCAGGTGTGGGATTTAGCCACTTCTGCAGCCATAGAGAGCAGCAGGACTGCCTGGCAACTGGTAATGTTTGAAAGGAAACATTCATATCACTCTCAGTTTAGGTTCCCTTTAAAGGGGTTCTGTGGGGGGTTGTGGAAGAGAAAAACGGACACTTACCTTGGGCTTCTATCAGCCCCGTGCAGCGGTAATGTCCCACGCCGTCCTCCTCCCATCTGCCGTTCTCCGCCGCCGGCCCCGGTCTAAGCGGCATGGGATCCAACAGCGGCTGCGCTAGAGTGGCCGCGCACCCGCTCGCTTCCGCCTGCGTCATCGGAAGCTTACTGCGCAAGCGCAGTACAAGGCTCCGTTGTACTGCGCCTGCGCAGTAAGCCTCAGGTGACGCGAGCGGAGGCACGGCAACGCGCATTATTCGTCTGTATGTCAGACGAATAATAGCCCGGTGCCGGCTGCGGGGAACGGCGGATGGGAGCAGGACGTCGTGGGACATTACCGCTGCATGGGGCTCATAGAAGCCCAAGGTAAGTGGCAGTTTTTCTCTTCAGAAACCCCCACAGAACCCTTTTAATTCTACGTGGCATTGATTCAACAAGGTACTGAAAACATTCTTTAGAAATGTTGGCCCATGTTGATAGGATAGCATCTTGCAGTTGATGGAGATTTGTGGGATGCACATCCATGGCACAAAGCTCCCGTTCCATTACATCCCAAAGATGCTCTATTGGGTTGAGATCTGGTGACTGTGGGGGCCATTTTAGTACAGTGAACTCATTGTCATGTTCAAGAAACCAATTTGAAATGATTTGAGCTTTGTGACATGGTGCATTATCCTGCTTGAAGTAGCAATCAGAGGATGGGTACATGGTGGTCATAAAGGGATGGACATGGTCAGAAACAATGCTCAGGTAGCCCCTGGAATTCAAACGATGCCCAATTGGCACTAAGGGGCCTAAAGTGTGCCAAGAAAACATCCCCCACACCACTACACCACCACCACCGTGTAACAAGGTTGCACAGTGTAACAATTGCACAGTGGTAACAAGGCATGATGGATCCATTCTGTTTACGCCAAATTCTGACTCTATCGAGACTCATCAGACCAGGCAACATTTTTCCAGTCTCCAACTGTGCAATTTTGGTGAGCTTGTGCAAATTGTAGCCTTTTTCCCATTTATAGTGGAGATGAGTGGTACCCGGTGTGGTCTTCTGCGGTTGTAGCCCATCCGCCTCAATGTTGTGTGTGTTGCTTCACAACTGCTTTGCTGCATACCTCTGTTGTAACGAGTGGTTATTTCAGTCAACGTTGCTCTTCTATCAGCTTGAATCAGTCGGTCAATTCTCCTCTGACCTCTAGCATCAACAAGGCATTTCTGCCCACAGGACTGCCGCATACTGGATGTTTTTTCCTTTTCACACCATTCTTTGTAAACCCTAGAAATGGTTGTGCGTGAAAATCCCAGTAACTGAGCAGATTGCGAGATACTCAGACCGGCCCGTCTGGCACCAACAACCATGCCACGCTCAAAATTACTTAAATCACCCTTCTTTCCCATTCTGATATTCAGTTTGGAGTTCAGGAAATTGTCTTGACCAGGACCACACCCCTAAATGCATTGAAGCACCTGCCATGTGATTGGTTGATTAGATAATTGCATTAATGAGAAATTGAACAGGTGTTCCTAATAATCCTTTAGGTGAGTGTATGTGTACCCTCCCGTTCCTGTGTGCAGTGTTGAAAGTTCACCTGTCTCGCCGTTACAGATTCTGGCCTGGTCCGGTGTCCAGTGTTACCAGGATTCACATCGGTGTGTGACAGGGGAGCCTTCAACACTGCACACAGACATGGATGGGTGGGTGGGTGGGTGGGTGGGTGGGTGGGACGGGGGGGGCACAAATATACACTTGGGGGTCAGCATTGTGGTCAGGCAATGGATCCCTCTCTGATCTGATTAAGTCATGGAGGAATCTGCCTAATAGTCTTATCTGGTGGCACCTTAAGAGTTCAGATTCATGGGTGCATTGAGCCCAGTCAGTTGATCATCTAATATTAACTGATCATGGGCTTGATTCACTAAAGCGTGCAATGTGTTAGCACGCCAGTGAAAAGCCACTTTGCATGTGCTAACATGCTTTGCACGTGCTAACTAAGGTGTTAAGTAGTTTGCACGTGCAAACTACGGTGCTAAGTAGTTTGCACGTGGTAACTACATTGCTAAGTAGTTTGCACGTGCTAACTACGGTGCTAAGTAGTTTGCACGTGCTAACTACGGTGCTAAGTAGTTTGCATGTGGTAACTACATTGCTAAGTAGTTTGCACGTGCTAACTACGTTGCTAAGTAGTTTGCACGTGCAAACTACTTAGCACCCTAGTTTGCACGTGCAAAGCTTTTAGGCGTGATAACTGAGTTATAGCCAAGAGGTCAGAACAGAATAGAGGTTTTCAGTGCAGGGAGCACAGAACACAGCAGCAGGACCACCAAGCTGAACTGAGGTTCTGGCAAGTCTCTGAGGTGGGTGGAGTCCCTAAATTCAAATACAACAAGGTGTGGTCTATTGAGTAAGTGTCCAGTATATGTTGTATGAGAGCCACCTGCTGGTGAATACTGAATTTATCGCCAAACAGAGAGCCACCAACAGATAAACTGAAAAAGGTACAAAAAAAATGTCTGAGGTGTTGCCTCAGTCCAGGCAGCTAGTGCCACCAGCAGGTGCAACCATGTAAAGCAGGATTCCTGCTTTTTTTTGTCAAGAGCTTTCTGCCCTATCTTCCTAACATTTGTATTCCAGGTGGGCGTGTTCTTAAGGTGGTCCATGCAGGCACTGGAGATGGTGGTGTCTACTCTTGTTTGGTTGCCAACACTGCTGGAGAAGCCAGGAAGAATTTTGTTGTGGACGTTTTACGTAAGTTCTTGGATGACTGTGGGGCTGCATAAAGAGAACCAATCACAAATAAGCATTAGTAATCTAGCAAAAACTAAAACCCAGTGTACATATTCACGTATGCAACACAGGTGGGCACTAGCACTGGTCAAAAACAACTAGAAAAACACTAACACACCACCAGAATTTGCTGTTCAACCACCTAATTTTTATTGAATACAAATTGTATTAAATGTATTTATTGGTTCATACGGAGGTATAATCGTTGTTGCATATAAATACATGCACAATAATCATCAATATGGGCAACTCCGGCCCTCCTGGTCTTAAAGCTGTAGAAACACCCAAAGCGACCTCCTGCAACAGGAATCATCAATAGTGTTCATACATAAATTACTACCATCTTTGCACACTGGGAAACTGAGTATTTAATATTAAATAATAATCATTTTCAATTATAGAGCAAGCTCAGATTTTTGACCCATGTGCATGTGTGGTATGTGCCCCTCCCCCCCCTCCCGCAATCACACCACCATGCCCCAAATTGTGCATATATAT
Organism: Hyperolius riggenbachi; assembly: GCF_040937935.1. Lineage (NCBI taxonomy): Eukaryota > Metazoa > Chordata > Amphibia > Anura > Hyperoliidae > Hyperolius > Hyperolius riggenbachi. Next base: position 241,996,383 of record NC_090653.1, on the reverse strand, counting down.
GTATATGTATATAGCACTTAAATAGTTCAAAAAATTGGTTCAAAAAGTTGGCAGCCAGTCACATGCAAAAAATAGGGAAACGTTCTAATAGAAGAAATTCCTCTTGCAAGTCCAAAAGATCGTAAATATCTCTTTTTTCAAAACTTAGCCAGGACCATCAAGAAGAGTTCCCATTAATGCTTCTTTCAATGGATATTAGTCTCCTTTTACTTATGACTAGAGATGGCCCAGCCTTGGAGAACTCATGGAGAAGCACATGATCAGTTTGATCAGCTGATAGATTTGTAAGCCTCTGATTTGCTGGTCATGATCATGTGTTAAACCAGAAAGTCATCTCAGCAAATCAGAGGCTTACAAATCTATCAGCTGATCAAACTGATCATGTGCTTCTCCATGAGTTCTCCAAGGCTGGGCCATCTCTACGACTAGTTCCATCAAGTCCATCAGCTTTGAACTTGTTGATAGGCATATAGGTATTTAAGACTTGTTCCATATTTATGCCAAGTTATACTTCTCATCACGATTGATCCCATATAGCATCAACAGTCTATTGTTATTATAGTTACCACTCCTCAAAGAATCGATAAACTGCGTCATCCACAGGCTGCCGCTACGGCCCAACTAACCACAGATTGTGCATAGTCCGTACTGCGGGAGTACCCGACCATTTAGTCAAGACTCGGGGCCTGCATTCCTTCAACGTTCCTTGCGGTAGCCGTTCCTGTACACGCCAAGCACAAGGGCTCGAGTGCTACGATCCGGCGGGAGGGCAGAGGGGGGCGGAAGGACTCACAGCGCGTGTTGCAGGCCTACGTCAACGCGTTTCACCCCGCCCAGGGACTTCCTCAGGACGTACTGCGCAACTGCGCTGGATCATGTGACCGCTATTTATGCGACCCAAAGGTCACCTACGTAACAGGCTGCAATAATTGTATTCCATGTATTACGCAATTACGTTCCATCATGTGACCATTGTTTATGCGACCAAAAGGTCGCATAGAGAGGCTGTTAAAAACCGTATACGTAACCTGCACACCCTTATTAGCCATAGTACATATTACGTATAGTGGACATTAAACAAATTGTTGTTATTATTCACTGCAATTATCTCCAATATCACAAATAGCCTTGTGTGCAGCCCTCTACACAATGGTATTCCTTCTCACTGAGTCCGTAATGTGGAATGCTTGTAATATCATTATTTCAAGAAAACTTTTAAATTCAAGTCCCTATTCAAACCCTTAGGGTGCAAAGTATCCAGAGTATATATCCAGTGACTTTATTTTCTATAAATAGAATCAGCCTTTTCAAAACGAATGCTCGGGTTCAGGCAATAAATACCTTTCACTTTTAGTCCATCAATACTGGACTCATGAAACTCAGCAAAATGTGAAGAGATAGGGTTTTTTTTCCCTCTTCTCTTCCTTAATTGCATCTTTTATGTTTCTAACATGTTTTTGTATACGTGTTTTTAAATCCCTTTTAGTTTTACCGATGTAGTACAACCCACACGGACACATTAATTGATATACTGTGTGAGTGGTATTACAATCAATTTTACTGACAATTTTAAATTGTTTTTTATTGCCAGAATCAAAACAATACTTGGGTTCATACTTCCGTATGAACTGATAATTACATTTAATACAATTTGTATTCAATAAAAATCAGGTGGTTGAACAGCAAATACTGGTAGTGTGTTGGTGTTTTTCAAGCATTAGTAATCACCTGGGAAATTGCTGTCACTGTGAGTTTCTATCCTCCCAGAACAGATGTTTGTCATGCCAGTTAATTACGTAATTGTTCTACAGCTCTGTGCACTGATGCTCTGTGTGATGCTGGAAGGACCTCATAAAGACGGTCTGTTTTACTGCCTGAGTTGAGGGTTTTTGTTTCCCCCTTTGCTGATAATTGTCATATAACAAAGGCTTTGTGTTCAACACATTTCCCTGACAGTCTACTTTGATAGGTACTTTTTATAAGTGTCTTTAACAATGATGCTCTGAAGCAGCTGAAAAAACATCCTTACGGACAGTAGCAAGAGGTATATGGAGGCTGCCATATTTATTTCCTTTTAAGCAATACCAGTCACCTGGCAGTCCTGCTGATCCTCTGCCTCTAATACTTTTAGCCATAGACCCTGAACATTATTGTCCGATCTGACAAGATTATCTGCATGCCTGTTTCTGGTGTTATTCAGACACTACTGCAACCAAATAGATCAGCTAGGCTGCCAGGCAACTGGTATAGTTTAAAAAAAAATAATTATGGCAACCTCCATGTACCTCTCACTTCAGTTGTCCTTTAACCACTTAAGGACCCCAGGCTTAAACCCCCCCTAAAGACCAGGCCATTTTTCACCAAATAGGCCACTGCAGCTTGAAGGCTTCGCTGCAGGGTCGCATAACTCAGCACACAAGTGATTTTCCCCCCTTTTCTCCCCACCAAAAGAGCTTTCTGTTTGTGGAGTCTGATCGCTCCCCCAATGTTTATTTTTTTTTTTTTTTTGTAAATATTTTTTTCCTTTTTTTTCTGTAATAAATATGCTTATTTTCGTTCATTTCATTTTTACCACCCTCCCTCCCCCCGTCAGCCAATTACAGTGATCGGCTATGATAGGATCGCTGTGATAGGCTTCAGCCTATCACAGCGGATCGCTCCTGTGTCCCCCCAGGGGGACAGCCGTGTCTCATGCAAAACACGCCCCCAAGACTGCACACCGATCGACGTTAGGCGGTCCTGGGGCTGCCGCCGGGTCCACGCCAGTTAGCATAGAGCGGTCCTTAACAGGTTAAAGGACATCTAAAGCAAGAGGGATAAAGAGACTGCCATATTTATTTCCCTTTAAATAATACCAGTTGCCTGCCATCCTGCTAATCTTTAATGATCTGTTGTATCTGAATCATACACCTGAAACAAGCGTATGGCATATCCAGTCAAATTTTAGTCAAACATTTGATCTCAATGCTTGTTTAGGGTCTACAGCTAAAAGTATTGGAGACAGAATATTAGCAGGACGACCAGGAAATAAATAGTCTCATTGTTCCTATTACGGTACTTCAAGCGTCCTTTAAGCCTTATATACCCTTACAAGACATGTTGCCCTGCAGGGATCAACAGAACGCATTGCTTGCCTAGAGTCTAGCGACACATCTGTACAGCCTTTGTTTTGCAGTGTTGCCTGGGGATGGCGTCCCAATCCCTGCTGAATGACAGTAATTCAGTAATTGAAAGTGTGCATGGGCTAGCAATGTGGTAGGCACTAAGCACACCATACAATCATTAATTTCTCCTATATACAGCCGATTTCATCAGATAATCGATGAGACAGCTATTTGATGGCCATATCGACCAGTATATGGCCATTTTTAGACTGTGATCTACTCTGATGACAGTGGTATTGCTATGTACTCTGTAAAGTGCTGTGGAAGATGCATTTCAGCACTCTATAAATACTTAATGATAATTTGCAGCTTGACCCCTGACCTCTGAATGTTATCTCTTCTTTATACTACACTCTCTTCCTCTTACCTACTGTGTCTGTGATAAATACTTTGAGCTTAAAGGATATCCGAAGCAAATAATATTGTAAGAACAGGGGTAGCAGGCGTGTATAGGGGAGCAGTCCTCCTGCCCACCGCTGCCCCTTTTCACCTCTGCCCCCCTCTGTTCTCATCTAAAAGCTAGCAGAAGCTGCTTCCGGCACGGCTGGGTCGACAGCAGTGCTCAAGTCAAGTTGACTCAACTCAGCGAACAATAACGCTCTCTACCGAGCCTAGTGCTTGCGCACTGCTACTGACCCGGCCGACGCAGACGTAGTTTCTGCTGGCTTTTAGGAGAGAACAGAGGGGGACAGAGATGAAACAACATTTTTGGCATATTTTTGGCATAGTCATCAGTATCTCTGATATATTTGGTGCGTTTCATATCCGTGATCATGATTTCCAATTTCATAATATTATCTAACATTTGCTTATTTAGTGTGTCATACATTTCTATGTTATGCGATTTACAGATAGTGGTCTTAATATCATCTACTTTCAATTTTAATTCAATAAGTTTATTTTCTTCATAGGATATAATAAGACGCATCAATTTTAGAGAACAATCAGTCAATATTTCGTTCCATTCGATGACAAATTGGTCAGAGTATACTGTAGTTGGGACTTTTTTAATACGTGTATGTGTTTTAATTTTGCATTTAAGCCTAAATTGACTCCTCCCTGGCCGGGCGGAGTCATGGGCGGGCATTCTACACACATATTCCTACATATATGTCTAGATGGTCATTTGTCTAATAGCTATGATTAAGGACGGTTAGTCCGAAACATGTCAGCTATGTGATGTGATGCCCTGGATGTTTTGGATATGTCCATCAATAAAGGATAACGTCACTGACAAGTGCGGACCGTTTTCTTTCTTGCGACTTTTGGAATTGCTGGCCAGGTCGTGCACTGTCGTGGGTTTTGGTGGGATGCAGCGGTGTTCACTCTACGCAAGTATATTATTCATGCATATTATACACGAGCAACTATTTCACACAACTATCATCCAAACTTGGTCTGTTGGACGATAGATGGGCGTGTGTAAGCAGGGCCGGCGCTACCATTAAGGCAAAGGAGGCAGCTGCCCCAGGGCCCCAGAGCTTGTAGGGGCCCCCAGTGGCTACAAGAGGGAAACATTTTTTTTTCAAAAATGAGAAAATCGATTTTAAAGTTTCAAAGGAAAAAAAATACACATTTAAAAACCAGCCGACTTTAATGGTTAAAAGCAAATCCACCTTAAATTCTAGATACCCTAAATTTGCAGGATATGTTAAGGAGATCATTGGGAATAAGAGGAAAAACAAATTTTCAAAAAGACCTTATAGTTTTTGAGAAAATTGATTTTAAAGTTTCGAAGGAAAAAAGTATACTTTTAAATGCGGTAAATGTCACTTTTAGTACCTAACGGTAGTGTAATTTTACATGTATCAAAAGAAAGAGCAATACATTTCCTGACGGGGTTTCCAGGGGGTCCATACGCAGCCGCAGCGGTTTGGCCAGGGATCGCTATACAGCCGCAATATGGCTGTATGAAGATCCCTGGCATTTTTTTCCTATTTTCCCAATACTAGCTGCAAAAAAGGTCCCTTAATGCCAATTTTTGCTCCGGGGTATCTGTTGGGGGGGCCCCCCAGGTTTATTTTGCCCTGGGGCCCCATTGTTGCTTAAACCGGCCCTGTGTGTAAGCATAGCAACCTACTAGATGAGTCACTGATAACGGGCGGTTGTTGGCCGCGTGCGTACAAGTGGTTTGAACAACGTGTACTTGTTTTGAATGCAACCATATCTTGCCGTCTGTCATGCGTTTTGTTGGACGTGTGTATGAGCTTTTACAGAAACCAGATGAAAACAGCAGTCAGCTGGGAAGTTGGGGGGGATTTGTGAGGACACAGAAAATTCCCACCCAAATTTTTTTGGAACTCTGTTTAGGTGATGCAGTTGTAAAAATATGGCACCAAAATAGTATTTAAATCTGTTTTCCTTTATTTTAGATATACTGTATTTATGTTAGAAGGGGAAGGAAGCAGAAATAGAAAAACCTGGGAAACTATCCATATCCTTTAATGAAAACCGGACGGAGAATGCAACATTGCCCTGCTCTGTCCAAAATAAAATTGAAAAGGGCTGGTGTTCCAATTTAATATTTTTGCGATTGTTCTATTCTACACAGTTCTTTGGTTTTAGTTGACATCAGTGTCACTGCAAGTCAGTTGCACGTTGATGTTTGTTTTTCAGTTTTAATTTAAGGTAATTTACCCATTTACTATGGTAGCTGGGAAATGAACTAATATCAAACTGAATGTAAATTGAAAGCAAAACTGATGTCAAATGTCTGTGTACACTCCTTACGGAAGGTTTAAGGCAGGAGACAAAGATATTGCTAGTTAGAAAAAAGGTCATGAAAATTGTTAGGCAAATGGCATGCAGCCAAAAACAATCCCTACTTAAAGGGAGCCCGAGGTGACAGGGATATGGAGGCTGCCATATTTATTTCCTTTTAAGCAATACCAGTTGCGTGGCAGTCCTCCTGATCCTGTGTTTCTAATACTTCTAACCATAGACCCTGAACAAGCATGCAGCAAATCAGGTACTCTGACTCAGCTGACTGCCTTAGCCATATGCTTGCTCCAGGGTTTTGACTCAGACACTAATTATGCCTGAAGATCAACAGGGCTACCAGGCAACTGGCATTGTTTACAAGAAAATACATATGGCAGTTTCCATATCCCTCTTACCTCGGGTTCCCTTTAATAGCTACAACTTGACTTTGGTAATGTCAGTGCTGTTGCATGGACACTACAGGATGCCTTTTTGGCCAGTTGCTGGAGCTGTGCACTGAACTAGTTTTAAAAATGTTGAATATGAGCCAGCACATGGTGTGGTTGGGCACTTATACAATACAAACCCAATAAGCCCAAAGACAGCTTGAGTCATAGGGAGAGGTGTGGGATGGCAGGCTTCCATAGGAAATATTGGAACTTAGAAGAGCATTACAAAGCTCTTACCTAGTGGCATATCTATAGGAGTACAGGCATGGCTTGTGCCACGGGTGCCATTCTTGCCCCCATGCCACCGCTTTCTACTGCGCTAGCTGCTTACCTCACAAACATTCCAAAACCACTAGATCCAGTTATAATCGGCAGAAAAGAGTAGTTTAAAATGTCAGCCATTGTTCTGTCTCAGCATCTGTTGTACCTGCCACAAGCTCCTGTAGACCCAGTCTGTATGGATGTGTGCAGCAGGTTAATAACGCTTTAACAGGCAGCTTACTCAATGAATAAAGACTCCTGAGGTGTTTTCCAATGCTTCTTTATGCTTCAAGGTAACAAAGGGTACAAACATCAGGCTTTTTCATAGTCTTTCTCATAGGTAAATTTCCAATGAAGTTACACAGCTCCCTAACTCTGCAGTCTCTACATAACAAATATGCAAAATGGAGTTACAGCAGGAAGAGAAGGGGTGGGAGCTACCAACTAGCAAGAAACAGCAGGGGTGTAAGGAAGATACTAAATAACTGTAACATAACATGAAATCACAACTGCTAGAAAATAAGAGGCTGCGTGGCAGCACACTCCCCGCCTGGTATCGTGAGATACCACTTCTCAATTATTTTTCTTTTCAACACTGCATGGAGTAAAATGCTATCTAGCATTCTTAACCTAGCCTTCTCAAGTCTATTGGCTATCTATGTTAGGGGCTTGAGTGACTCCCTCACATAAGACTGGATCAGAACTTTTAGAAGCAGGCATAATAAGGACAGTCTCAGTGACTGGTCTGAGGAAAGTTTTTGAGTCCCCGTTCTTCACGATCCTGACTTCCACACTTCGGACCCTTCCATCATCACTGGCGACGGCCTTTGTAATAAGTCCAACTGGCCACTGGATCCGGTGAGTTTGCTGGTCTTTTAGCAGGACCAAATCCCCTTCCTTTAAGTTGGGCTTCTGGGTTTGCCACTTTTTACGTCCTTGCAAAAGTGTGAGGTATTCCTTCCTCCATCTGTCCCAGAACTGATCTGCAAGGTATTGAGCGTGTCTCCACTGACGTTTATACATGTCCTTTTCATCAAAGATACCCTTTGGTGCTGGAATCTGTCCAATTTTCCGGCTCAACAATGTAGCTGGAGTTAAGATAGTCGGAAATTCTGGATCTGTGGATACGGCAGTCAGTGGTCTTGAGTTTATTATTGCTGCAACCTCAGCAAGGAATGTGGTGAGCACCTCGTGGGTAAGGCGTGAAGAACTCACATCAAGCAACATTGAATCCAGTATTCGCCTTGCCATGCCAATCATGCGTTCCCATACTCCGCCCATGTGTGAAGAGTGTGGTGGGTTAAACTTCCACACACAACCTTGATCACTCAAATACTTTCCAACTTGTTGTCGGTCTATCTGTAACTCTCTACACGCACCAATGAAGTTAGTGCCACAGTCCGATTTCAACATCTTCACAGGACCTCTTAGTGCGAGAAATCTCCTAAGAGCATTGATGAAACTTGAAGTGTCCATAGACTCAATCACTTCGATATGTACAGCTCTTACACTTAAGCAAGTGAACATTACAGCCCATCTTTTGCTGTTGACTTGACCACCACGGGTTCTTCTGGTCGTTACTGTCCATGGTCCAAATACATCAATCCCGACATATGAAAAGGGTGCATCTTCGCTCAGTCTGTCTGCGGCTAGGTCAGCCATCTGTTGATACTGCTGTCTACCTCTTAACTTCTGACATTTGACACAGTTGTGAATGATCGTGGCTATTTGTCTTTTCACTCCAACTATCCAGAACCCTGCAACTCTAATGGCACCTTCTGTGTTATGTCTTCCTTGATGTCTGACCGTCTCATGGTAATGCCGGATAATCAAAGTTGCCAGATGGTGGTTTCCTGGTACTATCAACGGGTTCTGTTCTCCTCTTAGCAGGTTGGACTTATTCAGACGTCCACCGACTCTAAGCATACCCTCATTGTCGATTACTGGGTTCAGTGTGAATAGCGGACTACTCTTTGAGACTGGTCTATTGCCTCTCAAACACTTGATCTCGTCTGCATAGACCTCTTCTTGCACACGACGTATGATGAATAACTCTGCCTTCTCATACTCTAATGCATTGGGTAACTCTTTGCAGGTGTGCCATCCATGGCAGGATGATGTCTGATTGGGCTTGCGGAAACTCTGTGCAATATGGCTTAATCTTGCTATAGTCCTCACCAATCTTTTCCAGGTAGAGAAACGTTCAAAACGTCTCACCTCCAAGTTTCTTCTTGAGCAGATGTTGGAACTCAATGTTATAACTTCAGGGCGGATTTCTGGATCAGTATCTGGATCCACCAAGTGGAAATCAATATCTTCTTCTGAGTTTGTGGAAGACTGATCAGTTAAAAACTTGGGCCCTGAAAACCAAATGGTTCGCGTGAGGGCAGCTGCTGGCACTGACCTTGTGGCGATGTCTGCGGGATTCAAATCAGTCGGGACATAGTTCCATTGTTTAAGTCTACTGATTCTTCTTATCCGTTCCACCCTGTTAGCCACATACACGTAGAATCTTCTTACGCTGTTGCATATGTAGCCAAGTACAATCTTGCTGTCAGTGTAGTACTTAATCTGATCAATTTCAGTGTCCATTTCATTTTTCAGGAATTCTGCAACTTCGACTGCTAGGGTTGCGCCACACAATTCCAATCTTGGAATAGTATGAACAGGTTTTGGAGCTAACTTGGCTTTTCCTAGTAGGAAACCAACATGGGATCTTCCAGAGGGATCTATGATCTTGAGATAAGCCACAGCCGCTATAGCTTCAGTGGATGCATCACAGAAGATGTGAATCTCTTTCCTCTGACCTTTTGAAAGTGAAGTGGGAGAATAGCAGCGTGGAATACTAAGTTCTTCCAAAACCTTCAAGGAGTTTCTCCATTTCTCCCATTTAGGCAGTAGGTCTGCTGGCAAAGGGGCATCCCAATCTGTGACTCTCTCAGTAAGCTGACGAAGTATGGATCTCCCTTGGACAGTAACTGGTGTCACAAAGCCTAGGGGATCGTAAAGGCTATTGACAGTTGACAGGACTCCTCGTCTGGTGAATGGCTTCTCTGTATCAGAGACCTGAAAGGTGAATGTGTCTGAAGTTACATTCCAAAGAAGACCGAGACTCCTTTGCGTGGGTAGGGTATCTACTCCCAAGTCCAAATCTTTCAAATCCATAGCATGATCTTCTGGATTAAAAGCCTTCATTACTTCACTGCTATTAGATGCAATCTTGTGAAGCCTTAAATTAGCAGTCAACAAGAGTTGTTGAGTTCGTTTTATGAGGCTGATAGCTTCTTCAGGTGTTGAGAAGGATTTGAGGCCATCATCTACGTAGAAATCTCTCTCAATGAACTGCCTGGTGTCAGATCCAAATTCTCTTTCTCCTTCCTGTGCTGTTCTTCTCAGGCCGTAAGTTGCCACTGCAGGAGATGGACTATTTCCAAAGACATGGACTCTCATGCGATAATCTATCACCTGATCCTTGATGTCATTGTTGCGGTGCCACAAGAATCGGAGATAATCTCTGTGCTCCTCTCTGACAATGAAACAGTGGAACATTTGTTGGATGTCAGCTGTCACGGCAATGGGTTCCTTCCTGAACCGCATCAACACTCCTACAAGGTTGTTTGTTAAATTTGGGCCTGTTAGAAGAACATTATTTAAGGAGGTTCCCTTGAATTGAGCACTTGAGTCAAAGACAATTCTGATTTGTCCTGGTTTACGAGGATGGTAGACTCCAAAGGATGGAAGGTACCAGCATTCTTCACCTTCCTTAAGGTCTGGTGCTGGCTCAGCATGATGGTTATCTAGAATCTTCTGCATGAATGCTAGAAAGTGCTCTTGCATCTCAGGCTTGCTACGGAGAGTTCTCTTAAGTGCAGCAAATCTAGCTAAAGCTTGTTCTCGATTGTTAGGGAGAGTAAGCCTTGGTAAACGGAAGGGTAATGGAGCTACCCAACTGTTGGAGTTGTCCTTGAAGAACTCTTCATTCATAATCTTGATGAACTCCTTGTCTTCAATTGAAGGGGCAATCTTGTTGTCATCACCGGTAGTCTGGTACACTGAATCACCAAGGTCCTTGTGAGAAGTAAGCTTGCAAGTAATACTTTGGAGGGCTTGATATGGAACTTCAGATTTGAAATCCAGTCTTTCTTTCACATGATAGTGCAATTTACATTTCATCGATTGATAGGTACAGAATTCCTCCACATTCGTTTTGTAGGAAGCTACGTCCAAGAGCTTGTGCGATTTATCTAAACAGACTTCTCCTATTATCACCCATCCAAGATCAAGTTTTTGAGCATGAGGAGCATCATCTGGACCGTTGCACAACTCTCTTATTTTATGAACTCTGGGAATGTCTCTCCCAAGAAGAATCAAGAACTTCGCATCCTTGTTAAGTGGTGGTATGCAGTCAGCAATGAAGTTCAAATGAGAGTGATATCGTGCAACCTCAGGTGTGGGTATCTCTTCTCTGTTGTTCGGTAGCTGATCACATTCAATTAGAGTTGGAAGAGGAAACTCTATGTTCTCATATTCTGATGCCACTATGAAACCGTGGGCTATTCTTCCAGAAGTATTGACTTGTCCTGCGCATGTCTGCAAGGTATAGGGCCAAGTCTCTCCATGAATGTTGAATAAGTCAAAGAACTCTGTACTTGCCAATGAGCGATTGCTCTGATCGTCAAGTATGGCATACATTTTTATGGCATTTTGTGGACATCCTTCAGGAAAAACTCTTACGAGACATATCTTGCTGCAAGACTTGTTATAACGGCCTTCTCCACACACCTCTGTACACCTTGTAGTTACGGTGTTGGTATGTTGCTCAGTCTTCTCCCCGCCATCATCTGATGTAGTCTTGGGTTTGCTGTCGGGTGAAGATTTATTTTTGAACAGGTCTGAATGAAGAGCATCCATGTGTTTGGCACTGTTACACAGGGAACATCTGATGGCGATCTTACAGTCTCTAGCTAAATGGTTGGAGGATGCACAACACTTGAAACAGATATTATGTTCCTTAAGAAATGTCTTGCGTTCTTCAATAGGCTTGTCCTTAAATGCACGACATATGGCGAGGGAATGTGGTGCATTATGAATGGGACACCGTTGATCAAGATTGCTTGCCTTGGTATCTTCTAATTTAGTGTCTGTGGCCAAGACATTGGATGTGATCGCAGTTTTCCTCACGGCAGTAGGTTGCCTTAAGTTCTTCAATTTATTGTTGGTGGCAAAACCCTTTGAAGTAGTAGAAGGAAGGGTGGTTGTGTCTGGATACAAGAAGCTTGGGTCATTCTTGGATCTTGCGATCTTCCTTATAAACTCAGAAAAATAAGAAAATGGGGGGAAGGAAACATGGTGTTCATATTTATACTTTGATCCTATACTAGTCCACTTTCCTTGGAGATGAATAGGCAACTTTGCAACAATAGGATTAACGCCCTGAGCAGTGTCTAAATAGCTAAGGCCTGGCAAACTAGGATTTGACTTAGCAATTTCAAGTTCATGAAGAAGGTCACCTAACTCTCTAAGCTTATGATTGTCCTTAACAGAGATCTTAGGAAAGTCTTTTAGTTTCTGAAGTAAGGCAGATTCAATGACTTCAGGGCTCCCATAGTCTTGTTCCAGACGTTCCCAGGCAGCCTGAAGGCCTGCTTCAAAGTTATAAATGTAGACAGATTTAAGTCTCTTTACTTGTTCTGAAGATTGACGCCCCAACCACCTTATTAGTAAGTCAAGTTCTGCTTGAGGTTCAATGTCCAAGTTCTTGGTTACCGCCTTAAATGTAGATCTCCAACTCCTATAGTTCTCTGGGCGGTCGTCAAATCTAGACAGTCCAGTAGTAATCAACTCTCGTCGAATCATATACTTGCTGAACTCTGCGATGTCAACCGTTTCAGTTTTTACATGCGCAGGTGATAGTGATGGTGCACCATCTTGGATCACAGTTGGTATCTGATGCTGGCTGGAAGGTGGAGAGAAAGGTGTTGCAGATGGGTTCAATCCAGGTATGGGTCTGGCATCAGAAGATCTCTGTGCATTTGAAGTTGAATTGCGCTGTATTACAGGAGGTATAGAGTTCACTCGGTCGTCTTCTGCTCTGCCCTTGTAATCTCTGTCCACAGAGGGTTGTGGTGGCACATGAGGTGGATAGGTTGGTACACTTGATCTTGTGGCACGCGGTAGTTGTGGAGTGTCTCTGTTGGATGGTGCGTCTAGTTCAGGTTGCTTCGGTGATGTGTTGTCGTTTGCTTGACTTGCTGAATGATTATGAAAAGAATCTCCAACTGTAGGTGGGACTGTATCTTCATGGTTCTGGGTCAAGACAAACTGTAGAGTCCTTTCAACAGGGTCTTGATGGGCAGCCAAGCTAGGAAAAGATGCTCCTTCCTCTTCCAATAGAGCTTGTTCTAAGACAGATAGCTCTGCTAAGGCTACTTCCTTCTCTCTTTTCTTCTGAAGGATTTCTAGCTGGGCCTCTGTTTCAGCTTGTATTCTTGCTTGAATGCGTTTAGCTTCAGCTTCCATGCGTTTAGCTTCTGCCTGTGCTTCAGCTTCCTTGCGTTTAGCTTCTGCCTGTGCTTCAGCTTCCATGAGTTTAGCTTCTGCCTTAAAGGCTGCTTCTCTTTCAGAACAGGTGGCTTGAACCTGGGCTACTGCAACCTTTTGGCGAGCTTTGAGTATCTGGTCGCTCAGTGTTGACCTAACAGAGCAGGATCGCAATGACTTAGAAGATGCTTTATGATGCGAGCGGGCAGATCTAGATGATTTTCCTGAGTGTCTGGAAGAAGCAGATATACAGGATGCAGTTTCATGTAGCTGTGCTAATCTACCCTCTATCTGTGTCTTTGCTTCAAGATATGTGCTATATCTTTGCTGGTCAGTAGAAGAAAAGTCCTTTAATTCTAGTGAAGCTTCCTCTGTGCTGGAACGTGACAAAAGGGAAAAGTATTTTTCAGAAAGTCTTTTATAGTTCTCAAATGCCTTCTTAACCCTTGAAAGAGCAGTGTTCAATTGCTCAGTATTATTGCTGGTTTCATTAGCGGCTGTTATACAACTTAAAGTTTTCTCCCATAATGCATTCATGCTGCTAGACGTTTCTTCTTTACTTGACTCATAAGCTTCTCTTGCCTTTAAGGATGGATGAGGAGCTCTAACTGGACGGGCAGAATGAAGCAAGGTGTCTGCTTCATCTGGATTAAATGCAGGCAACTCATAAGTGGAATCTCTGTCAGACATAATGACAAGTGCTGTAGTTTCAGAGTCTTGTTGGAAGTCTGCCAAGGCTCAGTGCTGTGTGAATTGATACTTTTTGTTTACAAACAAGCTGAGCTGAGCTGGGTGGAGCTGAATGTTTGTTACAATGAGCCAGCTAAGGCTGCAGACTGGTTTTAGCTGGATTTCTCAGCAATGCACACAGAAACAGTTCAAAATCACTATAGAAGGCAGAAATACAGCTCTTTCAATAAATGCAGGCATTAAATTCACAGTCCAAACAGCTTGACAATAATGAATCCTTGTGACTTGTATAGTAATGAATCCTTGTGACTTGTACAGCAATGATACACAATCTTTGCACAGTTGAGAAGGAGCTTATGGCTCACCAAGAAAGCAAACTTGTGTAAGCTGGTAGTCCTAGAGAGATGAGCCCATAGCACAGAGCAGCAATCCCTGGTAGTGATAGGTTGGCACTGTAGGGGAATATATAGCTGTATTCTAATGCAGTGCAATGCTTCTGATGGCTTGTAACACACAGGCAAGTGTCTTTCAGTGCACAGTATGAAGAATTCCTGTCTTAGGGCCTTTGTTCTTCACACAGGCAATGGTTACTCACGATTCTGAAGCTGCAGAGATAGCCATGCGATTGGATTCTTCTGGAAATTTACTGTTCTGTCTCAGCATCTGTTGTACCTGCCACAAGCTCCTGTAGACCCAGTCTGTATGGATGTGTGCAGCAGGTTAATAACGCTTTAACAGGCAGCTTACTCAATGAATAAAGACTCCTGAGGTGTTTTCCAATGCTTCTTTATGCTTCAAGGTAACAAAGGGTACAAACATCAGGCTTTTTCATAGTCTTTCTCATAGGTAAATTTCCAATGAAGTTACACAGCTCCCTAACTCTGCAGTCTCTACATAACAAATATGCAAAATGGAGTTACAGCAGGAAGAGAAGGGGTGGGAGCTACCAACTAGCAAGAAACAGCAGGGGTGTAAGGAAGATACTAAATAACTGTAACATAACATGAAATCACAACTGCTAGAAAATAAGAGGCTGCGTGGCAGCACAGCCATCTTTGATTTAACAATCGGTGAGGTACTCGGGGCAGTCTCTGGCTCTGTGGAATCAACACAGTTGATCACCATTCAGCATCATGCGCTAAAACTCAATTTAATCTGTCAAATGATTTATTGTTGCAGTTCCTCCCACCATAGAAGATGAAGAAAATGACAAGGATTACCGAGTGCCAGAGGGGGAGCCCATCGTTCTTCGCTGCAGGGCTACAGGTGAGAGACTGACGCTGTTACTGTAGGTAGGGTACACATATGTCCCCCATACAGCAACACTGCTGCTAACCAGACTGACTCCTCCTGTGTCATCCCTGTCCTTGTCACACACCTACATAGATTACAATACAATCTTCTTAACCACTTTGCATTCTGCGGTTTGTACCCCTTAAAATTCCTGACAATTTTGGCATTTCTGCTGTGTCTCTATTAATATAGAACACTTTTATACGTATGCCATGAAAGTGATGCATCTATATTAATATTTATTTAATGTTTGTTTAATGTTATAGGCATTTTACAGGGGGAAAATAGGGCATAAATGCAGAAAATACACTGTTTCACCCTTCCTGATTTTTTACATGACAAGTGCCACAGTTTATAAAACACCTCAAAATATATTATGTGGCTTGTCCCAGTTTAAATGATACCACATACGCCATATTTGATCACTAGTTTGGCACTTAGCTCACCATCATTGCCAGCCTGTGTGTCTGTAGTGACTGGATGCGGTTGCTATGGTGCACAGTTTGGGGACCCCAGTGCTGTACAGTACAGTGATGCCTTTATGCAGTGTTGGGTCCCCGAACCGTGGGCCTAATAGCAATAGCATCCATTTGCTACAGGCTGCAGCCATTACCGGTACCCACCAATCTTAAAGATTAACTTTAACCAAGAATTGAACGTAATCCCAATCAGTAACTGATACCCCCTTTTCTCACCAGAAAGATTTACCTTTTCTCAAATAGATCATCAGGTGGGGTCTATATGGCTGATATTGTGGTGAACTACTCCCATAGCGTGATGTTATGACCAGGGTGCTGACAGTTTGCTGCCTGTGAACCTCATTGCATTGCAAAAAATAATGGCTGTTTCCAACTGCTAAGCAAACAGTATCTCCCTCTTTCCATAGAACTCTATGTAATGAACATTCTGTACAGATCACCTGGCAGAACCACTAGTGATACATTTCAGAATGTAAATCAAGGAGAGAAGAATTTCACAATAGGGAAACACTGACTAAGTAATCTGGAAACAAATATTGTAAAAAAGAAGCAATTTTATTCATTATGATATTTTCATTACAGTTCCCATTTAAGACCAAGGTGACACAATGGGTTAATTATTTAGGTAGGATTTAACACTTCACTGGGGGAGTGGGGATCACTTTTATAAAGTTCCTTTTTTAAATGTTTAACTTTTTCTTTTTTTTCATGAGATTTCATGAATGATATGAATGCTATTTGCTGGAGCAAGTTTTTATTTGGCACAGCCAGAGAAGCATAGAAGAAATGAAACACGTGTAAATAGTAAATACAAAATAACTTGATCCTACGCAGGGATCAGAATAAAACAAATAACATACAGAAACATCAAAAACGATACGACTAACATTGCCAGTTATGTGCACATCCAGTGTAGATATAAACACCATTTAGGAGTACACAATGGTCTATCATGCTCCAAGGAGAATATATCAAAATCAGTCACACATTTTTCAAAGTTGAAATCTGTTATATGCCAAACTCACATTTCAACTATAATCAGCACAATAGGTCCACATTTTCTCAAAATAAGAAAATCTGTTGTATTTCATCGCTAGAAGTTTCTCACAAAGCATCAGCTGGGTGACTCTATAACCGCTTCTAGAGATAGGGAGGCTTTCACCCAGGTTTTGGCTAGATGTTATCTAGCAGCTGTAGCAATGTGTTGCAACAATCTGCGCACTGGAATCCTGAGCCCGTCTGGTTTATTACCAAATAAGTAAATGGAGGGATAATTAGGAATAGTTTAGGACTGTATTAACTAACGTGCTTACATCCCCCAGGACTTCTGAGAAACATGGCATTGGACCAAACGTGTTCTATAGTGCCAACTCGCCCACAGCCCCTATAGCACTTATCTGACCTACCATGAGCTTTCTTATGAGCTAACAAGGTAAGATATGTGGAGGAGTTTCGTGGAGGTATTAATGATGGAGTAATACTGACTCCCTTTTAATAAGGTTTTGAAACAGTGGCTCCATCTAGATATAGACATATTGAAACTTAAGTTGGCTTCCCATGATGCAATAGACTTAGTCTTTATGGATCTCGAAGGCTGGTTACGGGTTTTACACAGATAGTGTGAGAAAACGCGGAAAAGCCGCCGCGCGTTCTGACAGCAAGGTGGCTTATTCCGCATCCAACTCGGCGGTTTGCACGCGGAGGCGTGCGTCTGGTAACCTGGCAGAACGTGGAAAAGCCGCCGCATGTACTGACAGCGAGGCGGCTGGTTCCGCGTCCAGCGCGTCGGTTTGCACGCAGCAGCGTGCGTCTGGTGTGGCTGAGTCTGTTAGTTCACACAGGTTTAGGAATACGCGTGCGCGCGCTGAGAGGCAGAACTTTTATGACGGCCAAGATCGGACCAGCTGACCGGGCTGGTCAGCTGACACCAGAGCAAGTTTCTATTGGTCCATCACTTAGGGGTGGCGCCAGAGAGCGCTACACTATATATAGTTGCTGCTGGCCAGTCGCAAGTTGTCTCCCGTTGCGAACACTACGTGGAAGCACTCAGACCTTAGTCAGATCCTTCAGTGTGTTTGAACCAGGTGGACCTGGGAATTCACACTGAGCCAGATTTCTTGTATTGTATTCTGTTTATGCTTAGACCAGTTCCAGGGTGTAGAGACTACGGACCTCACACCCAGACTAGGGAACCTGTGTTATCAATCTGTTTATGCTTAGACCAGTTCGAGGGTGTAGAGACCACGGACCTCACACCCAGACTAGGAAACTTGTGTTATCTGTTATACATCAGACTAGTTCCAGAGTGTAGAGACCAAGGACCTCACACCCAGACTAGGCATTGTTTGATATCTGTTATGACTTATTGCTTTCCTGACTACTTCTCTGATCTCTGATTCGGTACTTCGCACATCTGATACTCTGTTGCCAAACCCTGCTTGCCTTGTGTAAGGATCCGCTCAGCTGGCTGCACAGGCAGACAGCTGTTTGACCATTCCTCTAGTCTGAAGGTTACAGGTCTCTGGAAGAGAGACCTGTCTTTCCTTTGCAAGTTTCTGGTCTGTTCTGCTGTTGAGGAATTTGCATACATTCGTTATGCAAATCCCCTACCTGCCTCCTGTGATGACTGGCACTATATAAGCCATGTTCTTCCCAGAATGCTTGGCTGATCATTTCTCCTTCAGGGTTTGTCAGCCATGCTATATCTTGTCAAAGTTATCTTAGAGTAATTCCTGGGACTGCACTAGGCAGTTTCCCTAGTGCAGTTAGATTGTATATCTGTTTTTGTCTGTCTGTTGCGATTGTCCTGTCCCAGCGGTGGTCGACAAGAAATCGTTCTGTTTGTCTGGGTGCTAACCGGAGCAGCGGTTGCTACCGGTAGTCCCTTCTGATCTGTCTTGCTTGAATCACACTAGCCTCTAGCGGTAGTGGCAGTGGATCCTTCTGTTCTGTCTTGTCTGGATCGCACTAGCCTTGTGCTAGCGCTGTGGATCCTTCTGTTCTGTCTTGCTTGGATCGCACTAGCCTCTAGCGGTAGTGGCAGTGGATCCTTCTGTTCTGTCTTCCTGGATCGCACTAGCCTCTAGCGGTAGTGCTGTGGATCCTTCTGTTCTGTCTTGTCTGGATCGCACTAGCCTTGCACTAGCGCTGTGGATCCTTCTGATCTGTTTTCTTGTTCCTGAGCTTAGATCGCACTCACTCTGACGGAAAGAGCAGTGGATCTTTCCTCTCGTATTCCTGTTTTCCATTTGTCTGTCTTGTCTGATACGAACGCTTGCTGTAGGCTCGGTGAGGTAACCGCTAAGCAAACGCTCGCGTTCTTTGTTTCGTGTTTGTCTGTCGGTGGTTAGTTAGGCGTGCTTGTCTCTGTTGTGCTTAACACGCAGAGACCGCGGTGTAAACGCGTTCGCTGTTGCCAATGAGTGCGATGTTCGCGTTTAGTTAGCGTTTGTTATTTTCGTTACTTCTCATTGTCGTTTGCTGTGCCTTTGCTACTCTCGTGCCCTGTCTTGCTTAAACCTTGTGTCACCTCTGGCAATCGCCTCTCTCACGATTGCGTTCCTACTTTTGTTTCTGCTGATGTGTGTTCACCGTCGCAGGGTCGCAACTAGATTGGGGAACACACATTCATCTTGTACCTGTGCTCTTTCTCTTTAAGGCCTGTTCAGCCCCGCATTGTCTTGATCTGTACAATCCCCATCTGGCATCTGTGGCCGTGCAGCGGTTGTACTCGTCTGCACTCCACAGCGCTACTGCCGGTGGGAATTGCCCTCTACTGGTGCTTGCACCAAAGCTGGGTTCCCCCCTTTTCATACGCTTGTGGAGGATTTCCGCCGTCTCAGCGCACGCCTTGTGCGCTGATCACGGAGATTATTCCGCATTCGTTATACCTTGGATACTGAATCAGCCTTTTGTCTATGTGCCTTATCTGACCGTGTGTTGCCGACCTGGCTTGCCCGACCTCGAGAGCTATTTCTACTATTAAGAGATAGTCTCCAGATCACTCAGTGACATTTATCTTGATTGTCACTCACTCTCTGGACCTTCCTTCTTCCAGCCTGACTCCGCCCCTTGGGGAGTCTCAGGCTACTGGAAGGTTTCCTTATCTTTAGAGCAGTATTGCCCATACTGTCTATAATTTTCTGTGCTATACTCAAAGTACTACCGTTACACTAAACACTCACATTATCCAGGTGTCCAGAGGTTAACAATATATCTGTATTATCGGTGATTCTGCAGATCATCAATAATCAGGTATATATCTGTATTCTTGGTGATATTGCAGATCACCAATAATCAGATTCTCTCTGCGTGCTGACACAGATCGTTACAGATAGGAGACAATGCCCCCCTTTAGGGGTTCGCTGGAACACCACAGCTCAAAATATGTTCGAGTTGGAGTGGTAAGGTTAGAGATTAGGCTATATAGATAATAATTAATCATGAAGTATACCCGAGTCAAAGCTCAGGTACAAAATCAGATACTTACCTTTTAGAGGGAGAAGCCTCAGGATCCTACTGAGGCTTCCCTCTCTAAATATTAAGTAGCAGATTTTGAACCCGAGCTGCAGCACAGGTTCACTTTAAGCCATCTGAAGTATTCAGATGATGGCAGATCTGTTTTCTTGATCTATCATTGAACAAAGATCAGTCGATCATTTTCTAAAAATTTGTGCAAGGAGGTGTGTAGGCTGATGGAATTATACTATCTGGAATTTACGGTCGTGAAATATCTCTAACAAGGGCGAAATAGGGGATTGTAGTGAGCATTTAACCTGTGTGTCTTCCATGAATTCAAGGTAATCTAAGTATTATTATTATTATTATTATTTATTAGATTTATATAGCGCCAACATATTACGCAGCGCTGTAAAGGGAGAAACCGTGTCTAGTCAAGGAAGAACTAAGCTTGGGGTCCAGGTTAAGGAGCTAATCAAATATAACTCCAATTCTACCCATAAAGGGACATTGTCTCTAGCATTTATAGGAGGGATAAGTGCCACATGGGCTGCTCTAAAGTATTTGTGTAAACTAGGAACCATCATCCCTCCAGATGTCTTATGCTGGGAATACTCTGTTTGTTTTTAGGTGATTAGATGGTTCGATAGATAGTTTCCGACATGTCCGATCTCCCTTTCGATTCTTTTGCCGCTCGATTTCTGATAGAAGTAAATGGAAAAACATAAGAAAAACGAGTGGGAGATAAGAGGATCGACTGCAGAATCGAGCGGCAAAAACGATCGAGAGCAGAAACACACGGCAGAAACGACTCGTGTATTCCCAGCATTAAGGCGAAATAATTTCTGTCCCGCTATGTTTTCTATAACCCCAAATGAAATCTAACATCTCCCTCTGCAAAGGCATCAACTGTGCTTTTTTCATAAAATAAATAAAATATGCATGTACCGGTATGTATTCTGCCTAACCAAAGGATGTTGGGATTATGTCAAGTTTTTAAATCTTTTATGTCAGTCTTAATCAATGGGGTATAGTTTATATCATATCATTTGGAAATATCATGCAGAAATTTAATACCCAGATAATTTAAATAGGAAGGTGGCTATTTAAAATTAAAAAACCTTGCCAGCTGCTGTGCAAATGTCAGTTCTAAGTTAAGCAACATCATCTCCGTCTTATCAACATTTATTTTTAAAGTGTAACTGTCGGGCATAAAATCAAAAAGCAATTCTTTATTTTTATCTGGTAAACAGGTAATAAGAATGCTAACCAGGAAATCCAAAAGTTAAAAATCACTCTTATTTTTCTTTTCCATAAAACATAATTCCCCAGTTTCCCTGGCTTTTATTTGGTACATCTGCTGCATAAAGGAAGTTGCAGGACATGCTGGGTTTTCTTTTTTTCTTCTTTACTTTCCCCTCAGACTTAACTAATGCAGCCTGATTGGCCGAAGCCTCTTTCCCTTCTGTTTTCCCCTCCCACGCCTCTGTTCCGCTCTGATTGGCCAATATTCCTCAAAGCACTTTCTACTGTAGAGCTGAGATAGTATGGCTGACAGCTTCACTTTAAACCTGAAACTTTTTCATAACTTTGCAGCGTTTTCAAAATGTTGGGGATTGAGATAATGGGATTAGTAAGCATAGCAACCAAATCGTCTGCAAACAGACTGATTTTATACTCATGATTTCCTGTAATATCTTACAGTTTGTAATAAAGGTCCTTTTGAACATTTTTTTTCTTTGCCGTGTTCCCACTATTCCCCTTAACATACACAGCAATTTTGGTGATGATAGCATGTATGGAGGTTTTGCTATTAACCGCTAAAGTCGGTAAAAAATTATGCAAAATTATGGTTCCTGATTACATATTAAATTAATTTCAAACTTACCGGAAATTTATGTTATGATTATGATCGCAATTGTAATAGCGATGTGAAATTACTGTTGTGCAAAATTTGTGCTCATCACTACTTATAGCCCTTAACATTTCTATTATGTCTAACTAGGCCTAAGGCCTGTTTAAAAACGGGCTCTATGCTCTGGCCTTGACCCTCGAAAAAGCCATGCGAAAAATCCCCCATAGCATTGCATTAGCTAGAGCTTTTCCAAATCACTAGCGCTTAGAAAAGGCTGCTAGTGGGTTTGAGCCCTAACACTGCTGCTGCCTTGTGGCTACAGCTCTAGTGCTTTGAGTCTGCCAGGAGGGAAGCGCGATATAAATGTTCTGTGTCTTGTCTTGTCTTGTAAGGGTATTTATTCACTTTTGAACAGGTGCATAAGGATGTGAATGCTCGGTGTTGATAAGCGTGTGGCGTTGTCTTTCAATGCATTTTATTGAATTGAGACTAGTCTTGTGGATGGTTGGTTCATCATTGCTTATTTTTAAACCATGTTGTTGTTCTCCTCTAGGTCGTCCAACCCCCCAGATCACCTGGCTGCGGGATTCCCAGCTGGTGCAAAATGAGGATGGCATTCAGATCTCTAAAGATGGGACTGAGCTCCACATTCAGGCAGCCAGTGTCTTCTCGGCCGGACATTACACCTGCTTGGCTACCAACTCTGTGGCAGAGATGAGCAAACACTTTGTACTAACAGTTCTAGGTAAGTAAGTACCATGTAGATCTTATCTTGATGGTTGCAGTATGTCTTGATGTCCACAAGTGGAACTGTTCTCCCAAATTCAGGATTGGTGCATGAAAGTCTGCTTGCTGTGCTGGATGGCATGAGATTTGTAGGAACCAGTTCTGAGGAGGAAACCATTGGTGAACTGGCTTTACAAAAACATAACAAATATGTGTAAACAGATATACTCCACTTTAACAACATTTGTGGCTTTTCTCACTGATTGTGTTACATCTGAATTTTGGAGTGCAAAGAATAAATAGTGTCATGTCTTCATCTTGATGGGACTTTTTTGGAATGCTGATTATTGTCTGTGTATTTAGTGGGCCCCACCATTTCTGGAAATCTTGATGACACCACCAGTGAAGACGTCATAGTCATCGTCAACAACCCACTATCCCTCATCTGTGAGGCCCTAGGATTTCCTGTCCCTACTGTCACTTGGCTGAAGAACGGGGAACCCTTCAGAGATTCGCCCAATGTGAAGACGATTCCAGGTATGCCTGAGCTTTAAAACGATCTTTGGTGTAAAAAAGTTTTAGATCCCTTTAATATGGCAATGTACTCACTCCTTATTAACCCGAAGGTATAGCTGTTGTCATCCAATCCTTCCATGATGGATAATACTTGGACCTTTTCATATCATTCCTCTTTATGGTTAACAAGAGTTCTCGCATGAGAGAGTCAGTGTACATTGTATGCTGGGAACTTTAGCAGTGATAGACCCTCAGCAGCCCCCCAGTAAGGCCAATCAGCTGCCCCCCCCAACACACACACACACACCATTACATATCTCCCTTAGTGTCAGACATGCCCCCCCACACACACACACACACACATCCCCTAACGTATCAGACAGTTCCCTCCCCCCAGCGGGGGCATAGTGGATTAGAAGTGTAGAATAAAAGTAGAATAAAAACGTTTAAAAAACGTCTACAAGAGGAGGATGTTCAGGTGGACTTACCTCCCTCGAAAAGACTGCATTAGTGCAACGTGTTTCGTGGGTGTGGTCCCGCTTCATCAGGCAAACAGGAGTATAACTCAATGGGTCTAAATGCAGAAGTGTCAGAGGAAGGGTAGAACAAAGGTGTGTAATTTTGGAAAGGCCACAAAGGCCCGGGACTAGGGTGGTTGCTGCCCAAGCAGTGGATGGAGATGGAAAAGGGGTTGGTGATTATGGAGGAAAAGGCTGCACATGAAATAGGAAGGTGGCAAATGGGGAGAAGCACATGGAGGAGGGGAGCTGGTGCTTAAGGGATCTGTACATGAAAAAAAAAAGTTGACTAAGGGGCACAAAAAATATAAATCAGTCCATGAGGAAGAAGACTGCTAGACTGCGGAAGGGGAGTATGGGGGAAGGGAAGGGGAGCTGTAGCATTTGTCATTAACAAGAAGGTTATACACCAATACAGAGCTTTGCTACTGAGCTCCTCCACAAAACTATTTGTTCTTGGGGGTGAGCTTCAACTCCTGGTTCCCCCTTTGCTGTTTGCAGTAAAAGGTCAGTAGAATAATGATCACTTGCTTTTTGAAGAGTGATAATTCAACTTTATGGCTGGTTTGTTTCTCCTTTTCTAGGAGGTCATGGCTTGCAGATTCTCAATGCCCAGGAGGAAGATGCTGGCCAGTACACCTGTATAGTGACCAATGAGGTTGGAGAAGCCATCAGGAATTATGAAGTCAAAGTGTTCAGTGAGTGATAGTCATGTGGTGACTCACACTTTTATTTAAATAGAAGTGGAAGGAGTGTATCCTATCACTTTGTCTTTTTTCCATTTCTATTTAATCTTGTACAAAATCTTGGATAGACAAAAAATGAATACTGAATTTGTTTGAAACCTATGTAGAGCCTTTGAATAGTTGTCTATTACAATAATTTAATTACGCACATTTGCACATTTTACACTAGTGGGAACAGTGTTCCAGTGTTCCATTGCGTTTGTCACTCGTCCCGATATTGCATGCTGTTACCACCTGTTCCAGCATGTCGGCCCTACATCTTGCAGCATTTCTGATCAATACAACCATTTTCTGCCCAAAATTGGTTGTATCGTCGACTGGCATGCTCTTGACGCCTGATGTATGGACACCTTGAGGCTAGTCTACGGGATCCCAGAACCCCTAGACATAGAATCAGCACCCTGGACCTAAGCTCTGTCAGTTACAGTGCTGCTGGGGTAAGGAAGACTATGGGGGGGGGGGGAGACTGAAGGCTGAACGCAGCTCCGCCTTCCAAGCAGGAGATGCGCGCAGCCTGCGCTGGATCTCTTGCTAGCCCCATAGAAGGCTGTTCACGCCAATCGTGGATCGGTCCTGGGGCTGCCGCCGCATTCGCCCCAATCGGCGTGGAGAGGTCGGCAAGAGGTTAAAGAGACTCAAATGAATAACGTGCAAGATTTTTTTTACTTACCCGGGGCTTCCTCCAGCCCCATAAGAACAGATGCGTCCCTTGTCGTCCTCCCACCGTCTCCCCTTCATCCGCGATCAGCCCCAGTAACTGGCTCAGTCACGGCAGTCTGGGTCTACTGCGCATGCGCAGGAGGTCCGCGTATGCGCAGAAGACACAGACTGGACCTGACTGTGCCTGTTACTCGGGCTGATTGCGGCTGAACGGGAGACCGTGGGAGGATGATGAAGGACGCCTCAGTGCTTATGGGGCTGGAGGAAGCCCCGGGTAAGTCAAAAAGCTTGCACTTTATTCATCTCTGAGTCTCTTTAAGTTTGACTACATTTGCCGCATGCTTGTTTCAGGTGTTTGATTCAGATCCTACTAATACATGAAAGATGCCAGGCAACTGGTATTGTTTAAAAGAAAATAAATATGGCAGCCTCCATATCCCTCTTAACCCTCCTGGCGATTTGGCAAAATCCACCAGGGGGGCAGCAAATACGTTTTTTTTTAATTTTTTTTTTTTTCATGTAGCAGCCCCGGCGGCGATCGGAGATCAGGAGATCCCGTTCAAAGAACGGGATCTCCTGGAGGGCTTCCCCCGTCGCCATGGCGACGGGGCGGGATGACGTCATCGACGTTGTGACGTCAAATGGGACTCCGATCCACCCCACGGCGCTGCCTGGCACTGATTGGCCAGGCAGCGCACGGGGTCTGGGGGGGGGGGGGGGGCGGCTGCGGCGACGCGTATAGCGGCGGATCGGCGGGTAGCGGCGGCGATCGGGCACTGCACGCAGCTAGCAAAGTGCTAGCTGCGTGCAGCAAAAAAAAAACTATGCAAATCGGCCCAGCGGGGCCTGAGTGCTCAGCACGGGCTTACCGCCAGGGAGGTTAAAGGGACACTTAAGCCAGGAATAAAAAAATCAGTTTTACTTGCCTGGGACTTCTACCAGCCCCCTACAGCCATTCCGTGCCCTCGCAGTCACTCGCGGGTTCCTCCAGTCCCCCGCCAGCAACTAGTTTTGTTTTTGCTGACAGTCCCTGACAGGGAGTAGGCGGGCTTTCTGCACCTGCGCAGGCCTGGCCACGCGTATCCTTCTTCATGTTCCCATCCTCAATAGCATCCTGCACAGGTGCAGGACACTATTGCAGACAAAAACGCGAAGAAAAATACTCGTGGCAAGGCCTGTCGGGCCTGTCAGCAAAAACAAAACTAGCTGGCAGCGGGGAACCGGAGGCTCCATGAGTGGTTGCGAGGGCACGGGATGGCTGGAGGGGGGCTGGTGGAAGCCCCAGGAAAGAAAAATGGATTTATTACTCCTGGCTTAAGTGTCCCTTTAAGTCAGTTGCCCTTTGAAGTTGAATTGAAGCTACAAGACATTCATAAAAGGAAATAGATTTGCATGTCTTTTTCAATCAGCTGCACAGCTTATATGCTGTATAATACTCTCTAATGTGCTGCAGTATATGGCCAATCAGGACACTGGGCACAGGGGAATGCCTGTAAATCTCTTCAAGCAGGTGTCTGTCTGAGTGAGCATCCATTGCCCCTCCCCATGCTCTCTGTATTTCAATCATTCATCACTCTCCCATCAAGTACCTCCCTTAGTACTTCTGAAAGCTTCCTCACATGAGAATAAAAGCATGTATCACCACAACTGTTACACGGCAAGACAGGTGGGGGTATCTATTTGCAGTGCTACTATGTTCACAATTAAAGGACATCTAAAATCAGGCAAAAAATCAGTTTAACTTACCTGGGGCTCTTTGCAGCCCCCTGCAGTCATCCTGTGCCTGCGCCATCACTCTGCGACTCTCCAGCGAGCAGTGGCGACCCCCTTAAAGCTGGCCAGCCACGCGCCTCCTCATCGCGTCCCCACACACAGCAGTTTTCTGTGCATGCACAGTATGGGATAGTCGCTACTGTGCATGCTCAGAACGTACCCTACGGGGGGAATACAATCGCGGTACTCGTGCCTTGGACCCGCCATGTGCAGTACTAGACTCCAACTGGCCACAACCAGCAAGATTTGAGGGGGTAACCACTGCTGGTTGGAGGGTCGCGGAAGGACGGCGTGGTCACAGGATCACTGAAGGGGTGCAAGAAGCCCCAGGTAAGTAAAACTGCTTTTTTTGCCTTAAGTATCCCTTTAAAGGATACAACACGGAGCAATATGGAGACTGCCATCTTTATTTCATAAAATTGTCAGTTGCCTGGCAGTAACACAGAGCTTTTTTTGGCTTCAGTAGTGTCTGAATTGAACATGGAATAAGAATGCAGCCAGTGGAGTGAGAACACTTAATACTTGTGTTAGGTCAGGGATTTACTAAGCCAAGGGATTGCAAGTTGTAATCTTTCGGCTTAGTATGAGAACTCAGTCACTGGGTAAAATCTGGGATACATCATGATGCAGGGTGAGGTATAAAGTTGCGATCTGGTTAACATCAGCTGTTATTGCCTGCAGGGCTGGTTTTGGTTATGACACATCATTCATGAGCTTTTCTACATTGCTAAAAAAATGTCTGGACATGTGCATAGCTACAAATCCTGGAGCCTTCCTGCAAAACGTTTATGGCCTTCTCCTATATTTACACCCCTGTCTCCCCATGGTTACCCCCATAGCCTGGAGGCTCATCCTATCTGCCTGGAGTCATAAAACAAGCATGGACATCATGATCTCCCCACCAATAACTAGTGTGGCCTTAACAACACCTGATCTGAAGGTTGGGCCCCTGTATTTTAGGGAGGGTTACCAGGTATGCATCTTATGGTCACCTGTGGTTGAAGGGCTGCTAACCTATAGTTATAGATGAAGCAATGATGAAGTACCCTCTTTAATGTGATGAACCTGTGATGAAGTACCCTCTTTAATGTATAAAAGCTCATGCAGTGAAAGCATTTAAAAAGGTTGAAGTGAATGGTCGCATGTAAATCGTGCTCAAATGCCCAGGATTACCTTTCTCCTTGCCAGTGGTCATGTCCAGAACACTTCCAGAGTTCAGGGTGGCTTCCTCAGGGTGCTAGCCCAGTACACAGATTGGGCAATGCGTTTTGAAGTTCTGCGTTATTGTCAGCTTATGTGTTGTCAAATCAGCACCATGAGGTACCTGACCCAAACTCCAGAAGCATTCTGGGTGCTATGCGATCATTTCCTTTAACATTTGTAAGTGAATTAATTGCGTGAACTTTTATATATTAAAGAGGCTGCACCCCTCCCTTCAGTGACTGGGAGGTGGGGGCAGAGTGCAGATGCCTAACGGAGAACAGAGCACAGGCAGACACACTAAAAAACATCCTTTGTTGTCAGAGGGGTTAACTTACCGAGCCACTCTGCTTCTTATCAGCAAGTGAAGTATCTCTGTCATTTTCGGGCCAATGGCTCATGTGTTTGATCTCTCCCAGTAAATATCGGGACTTGGGAGGAGGAAGAACAGCTTCTTGGGCACGGGCCCCTGAAGAGGGCGGGCCCAGTCGCAAGTGCGACCTCTGCGACTGCAGGCCGTACACCAGTGAAAGAGGGTACTTCACCATGGAGCAGTCCAATGGTTTCTCCTCTACTTCTCGGTTGGCAAACCCTCAGATTGAGGTGCTACATTGGAAAGTCCTTCCAAGGTTGCCTGAACTATCACCCCTCCAGGCGTGCAGCTGGGAGTTGGCCCTCCCGTCTGAAAGAGGCCTACAGAGATATTGAACTAATCCTTTTTTTTTCTAACGAGTATACAACACATGACTTGTATCAAAGAGAACCTCAACAGAAATATTGGGATCTGCAAGATGGAGTAGTAACCCATCTCTGGTCTTATGGCTAGGGATCGTCCTTGCCTCACCGGTGCTCAAGTCTCCGGAGAGACACTACCCCTGCAATCCACTTCACAGAATATCTATAAAGAGATGGCACTCAACAGGTGTAAAGGCTCTTACACACGCTATAACACCAATGACGACTTCCTCAGCCATAATAATGAAGTGTGTACAGTAGCCCTAGACCGCCACTCTGCAAGAGATCATCTTGGCTGAGCAACGGCCAACTCCTTTTGTGCACGTCGCTCCCCCCACCTTCCACGTGAAATCACCTACACTCAGGGCTGGTTCTAATAACAATGGCAGAATTAACCAATTGACTCCAAAATAGACCCCCCACCAAGAAAAACTGCAGTAGGGGCTCTTTGTTGCAGCCAAATTTTCCCCCAGGACCCATGAGCTGGGTGCTGACAACCCACCTCCGATCACTCCCTAACTTAGCTGTGCTCCCTGGGGCCCCTGCAGAGTCTTTGGCAGAGTAATGTTTCACCTGAGCCCTCGTCTGTCAGTCTGTGGCTCTGTGCACTCCCCGACTTCATCCTCGTAAGGGAGCCTCTCCGTGACCCAGTGCAAGTTATTTGCAATAACATGTCGCAGGACATAGAGAAGATGCAGCCATTGGTGGATGAAGACAGGAGTGCAAGAAGCCAACCCAAATTCTGTCATCCTCATCCCATATCTTTTGTTTAGTTCCTCCACAGATCTCTCGAGACGGCTCTGAGGGCAACATTGGTGTAACAGAAGTGAAGACCAAAGTGAACAGCAGCCTCACCCTCGAATGTAATTCCCGGGCAGTGCCAAAGCCCAGTCTCCACTGGTACAAGGATGGACAGGTCAGATTTATAAACACATGAAGGACTGAAATGTAACACATAAATCACGTATAACACAGAGAACACTAATGCACTTGGCAGATAGTGCTCCTCCTGTATATATAGATAAAGGTCCAATTTTTTACCACGATAAGCACAACACAATCCCATGCATAGGACTATTTTTCGCTTATACTGGGTAAAAATTGGACATCAATTACTGTACTATCTGAATCTGAACGTAAAGGCTGAAAGGATATTTGTAAAGAGTTACCAGCCATAACTTCTAAAGTTTTTCCATTATGGGTTATGTGTCGTATGTACCGTATATCCTCGGGTATAAGTCGAGAAATTTAGGACTGACTCACAGTATAAAAGTTGGGGGGTCGCCTTATACTCGAGTCAGTTCTAAATTTCTTGACCTGTAGCCGGGATTGAGGGAAGAGGGGCCGACCTCTCTCTCCCTCTTCCTACAGCACTAAAGGCATAAATGTGCTTAATCTACCTCCCACCACTAAACACATTATGTGGCTACAATTTTCTAGCCCCCCCTCCCATGTGTAATGGATGCACCCCATGCCGGAAGGAAGCCGACACTCACAATTTCAGCGAGCATGGCCAGGGTGACAAGTGAGGACATGTGACATCTGCTATGGCGCTGGGCAGGCTGGAGCGTGAGTGATGAGCCGGTGTTCGGTATTAGCAATCCCCCGCAACCCCCCACCCATCCCCAACTGTCAGTGTGCCTTCCGATGTATAATCATACCCACAGCGCTGCCGGAAGGAAGCTGCCACTTACAAATACAGTGCGGGGCGCAGCGTCCTATCAGCTCTCTCTCTGGTCTGCCTCAGTTAGCGCTGCTCCGGCTCCAAGAGTCACGGAGCAGCGCTAATTGAGGCAGACCAGAGAGAGAGAGCTGATAGGACGCTGCGCCCCGCGCTGTATTTGTAAGTGGCAGCTTCCTTCCGGCAGGGCTGTGGGTATGATTATACATCGGAAGGCACACTGACAGTTGGGGATGGGCGGGGGTGTTGCGGGGGATTGCTAATGCCGAACACCGGCTCATCACTCACGCTCCAGCCTGCCCAGCGCCATAGCAGATGTCACATGTCCTCACTTGTCACCCTGGCCATGTCGACAAGGTTTTCCTTCAGTGGCTGCAGCTTACGGGTGGGTGGGCGGGAGAGGTATTACTTGCAGCACTGGCCACCTGGGGTGTGGAAAGGGATGTATTATTTATGTCAAAAGACTGGCCACAATGGAGGTGGTGGGGGGGGGGGGGTATTTACACCTCACTTGCCACAATTGGGGGCTTTTAATAGCTGCATGTGAGGGGTCTGGAAGAGTTCATAGCTGCATTTGGGGGCCAGGAGGATTTAATGGCTACAATACTTTATGCAGTCTAGCCATTAACCCATCCTGGTCCCCAACTACATCCATTAACTTTGCTGGATAGACTTATACACAAGTAATTGGAAAATTCCAGCTTTTGAGGGTCAAATATTGGGGTCGACTTATACACGGGGTCAACTTGTATCCGAGTATATACGGTATGTCATAAATACCAGCACATTGTATTCACCATCATATTTTGTGGTCTGACAGGTGGCAAGCACCCACATTGTAAACCAGAAATCTAATATTGGTGATGGTATAGGAGCAACATCTTCCATGGCTTTATACCAGTAATTACTTACAAACAATATACATGGGCACACAAGGGTAATACAGATAATACACAGCTGGAAGTTGCATATATGGGAAAGTCAGCAGATAAGGCAACAGTAAATTACTGAAGCAAAGAGAGCTCTGCCATCTTGCTTAAAGGAATACCGAGGTAAAATAAACTGATGAGATAAACCATTGTTTCTATCCTTTCCCTCAAAATATTTTTTTTAGATATCTCACAGTTTTATGTTTAAATCGACTATTTCGATTTTTAATGTTTCATTGTCTCTGCTCAATGACACAGTCTTTGAAGTATGCCAGAGATAAAATCTATGAACTATTAACCTTTTAATCTCTTCCTTGCTTTCAGAAGCTTTTTTTTCTGCCAGGATAGAGCTTTATGTATGTAATTCCTTATCAGGGAGTCTTACACTATACTACAACTGGGTCACGACTGGAGAGAAACTGTCACTTGCATACCTAAATGTTAACTATCTCAGACAGAGAAAGAAAAGAAGGAACACAGTCTAGTTATTTGTATGCTTTGCACTGTACATACACATATCTATCTTATCTTGTGTCACATGTCACCTCGGTATTCCTTCGAGATAGCCATATCCTGGTCAATAGTGGCCTGATTGGGAAAACAATTACCGATAATCAGAGAGTAGTGGTTGATTTTCCGCCTTGTACTCTTTTTTTTTTCACAAATATAATCAAATCGATGCCCTTTTTTAGCTTTGTACCTCTTGGTGCTGTCCAGAACTATGTATTTATGTATCTTTCTCTGTTCTTTCCCTCTACTTAGTCCATAAGAAAATATTGCTGTGCCCAATCACATGTTGATCAATCTTTTGTAATCTAGTAAGATGTTGGTGGAGGAGGTAAAGATAGATTAGATTTCAGCTTTTAGCCTTAAAGGATACTTCCGGGAATTCGAAAGTTATACTCACCAAGGGCTTCTTCCAGCCCTTAGAAGTCTTTTAGGTCCCACAGCACGGTTCCTCTCTCAGCCAGGCCTTCGGTCAGCCCTCTGCAAGATCGCGACCCACGGCCGGGATCTTCTGCACATGCCTGGAGGCGCGTCTTGCGATTGCATTCCCTCTGAACTGTGCAAGCGCAGAGTGCTACCGGCGATGGAAGCAAGATTACGAGAGGTGCACGGTGCGCATCGTAGAAGATCCTGACCTGGCCACAGGTCACGATCTTTTGGAGGGCAGACCGGAGGCCTGGCTGAGAGCGGAACCACGCCGTGGGACCTAATTGAATAAGGTGAGTAAAACATTTTTTGTAGTTGTTTTTAAATTTCCGGATGCATCCTTTAAAGAGAACCAGAGATGAAGAAGAAATAGATTTATACATACCTGGGGCTTCCTCCAGCTCCATAAGCCTGGATCGCTCCCACGCCGTCTTTCTCCGCTGCCTCTGTCCGTTGGTACCGGGTCCCGTCATTTCGTCCAGTTGAGCCAGTCGACGCAAGCGCAGTGCACTCCCTCCCTACTACGCAGGGCCGGAGGGAGCCCCCTGTGGATGCGGAAGACTGGTCGCATCCGGCGGAAGTGACGGGACCCGGTACCGGCGAAAGAGGCAGCGGAGGACGGTGGCGTGGGAGCGATCCATGCTTATGGAGCTGGAGGAAGCCCCAGGTATGTATAACATCTTTTTCCATTTTTAAGCTTTCCCTCGTCTCTGGTTCCCTTTAAGGATGCACCACGCTTTCAAATTGTATTGGCCGATGATTGTATTGCCTCCATGTAGTATAAGAGCTTACCTACACAATCTGTGCATAGTATTCAGTCTGTTGGCCCTCATACTATATGATAGTGGTAACATTGGCCAATCATTGGCCAATCAAAATTGGGTGTGTGCGCACCCTTAAGCCTGCAAGCTTGCGAGAAAACATGTATGCTGGGGGAAGGGATAGTAAGAATAGGTGAGAGGGAATGATTGTTAGCAAAGTGCAGGTTGGTATCTGGAAATTATTGTAAAGAAGGGGGGAATTCACTTCTGACCTTTACGTTGCTTAATTCTCGCAGCTGTTGGAAAACATTGGCCCTGTGCAGATTATTGGGGATGGGAGCGTGCTGCAGATCCAGCCAATCAGAATCACCGATTCAGGACGCTACACCTGTGTGGCTACCAATGTTGCTGGAGAAGATGAGAGGGAATACTATGTCAATGTTCAGGGTTTGTATCAATCATTCATGTACATTTGTTATTTTGTTTTATTTCTAGTATTTATACAGCAAAACTGTACAAAACTTTACAGGTGCAAAGACCTTAAACTTCTTAAAGTAAACCTGTGACTAAAAAAGGAGAGAAAGTCACATACTTACCTCGGTAGAGGGAAGCCTCTGGCAGTGCTGCTCGGATACCCTCCAATCACAGATTCGGCTATTCGGCCGTGATTTAAAAAAAATCCGGAAACGGCCGGATTTGAGACAGCCTCACGAATTCGACTCTGTGAATGAGGCAATCACGCCTAATCACGGCCATGATCACGGAATAGCATCTAAGCTATTCTTAAAGCCCCCATACATGCTACAATCCCCCAAATTTAACTTAATAATCACTCACTGGTTTGCTAAATACAAGTATACAATTAGAGCAGTAGTAGATAGAATCAGTGAGCCTGCCAGTGCCTGCACTGCACTAAGAACAGCAGCGCCAGCAATCAATCACTACACTCTTTCACTTAAGTACACTGACTACAACTAACTTTAGTAATCACTAGTGTTGGGCGAACAGTGTTCGCCACTGTTCGGGTTCTGCAGAACATCACCCTGTTCGGGTGATGTTCGAGTTCGGCCGAACACCTGACGGTGCTCGGCCAAACCGTTCGGCCATATGGCCGAACTAAGAGCGCATGGCCGAACGTTCCCCGAACGTTCGGCTAGCGCTGTGATTGGCCGAACGGGTCACGTGGTTCGGACCCGAACGCGCTCTGATTGGCCGAACTGTCACGTGGTTCGGGTAAATAAATACCCGAACCACGTCATATCTCCGCCATTTGTCTGTGGGTTTAGCTTTGGGTAGGCAGGCAGGGTAGTTCGCGCTCCAGCCACGCTAGCCAGGGTCCCCCCCAGTCATTGTGTGTCACTGCTGGGAACAGTAGTACACCGCTCGTTCAGCCACACTATATAGCATTCTGTGTACTGTTCTGTGTCTGCTGGGAACAGTGGTACACCGCTCGTTCAGCCACACTATATAGCATTCTGTGTACTGTTCTGTGTCTGCTGGGAACAGTAGTACACCGCTCGTTCAGCCACACTATAAAGCATTCTGTGTACTGTTCTGTGTCTGCTGGGAACAGTAGTACACCGCTCGTTCAGCCACACTATATAGCATTCTGTGTACTGTTCTGTGTCTGCTGGGAACAGTAGTACACCGCTCGTTCAGCCACACTATATAGCATTCTGTGTACTGTTCTGTGTCTGCTGGGAATAGTGGTACACCGCTCGTTCAGCCACACTATATAGCATTCTGTGTACTGTTCTGTGTCTGCTGGGAACAGTGGTACACCGCTCGTTCAGCCACACTATATAGCATTCTGTGTACTGTTCTGTGTCTGCTGGGAACAGTAGTACACCGCTCGTTCAGCCACACTATATAGCATTCTGTGTACTGTTCTGTGTCTGCTGGGAATAGTGGTACACCGCTCGTTCAGCCACACTATATAGCATTCTGTGTACTGTTCTGTGTCTGCTGGGAACAGTAGTACACCGCTCGTTCAGCCACACTATATAGCATTCTGTGTACTGTTCTGTGTCTGCTGGGAATAGTGGTACACCGCTCGTTCAGCCACACTATATAGCATTCTGTGTACTGTTCTGTGTCTGCTGGGAACAGTGGTACACCGCTCGTTCAGCCACACTATATAGCATTCTGTGTACTGTTCTGTGTCTGCTGGGAACAGTAGTACACCGCTCGTTCAGCCACACTATATAGCATTCTGTGTACTGTTCTGTGTCTGCTGGGAACAGTAGTACACCGCTCGTTCAGCCACACTATAAAGCATTCTGTGTACTGTTCTGTGTCTGCTGGGAACAGTAGTACACCGCTCGTTCAGCCACACTATATAGCATTCTGTGTACTGTTCTGTGTCTGCTGGGAACAGTAGTACACCGCTCGTTCAGCCACACTATATAGCATTCTGTGTACTGTTCTGTGTCTGCTGGGAACAGTGGTACACCGCTCGTTCAGCCACACTATATAGCATTCTGTGTACTGTCTGTGTCTGCTGGGAACAGTAGTACACCGCTCGTTCAGCCACACTATATAGCATTCTGTGTACTGTTCTGTGTCTGCTGGGAACAGTAGTACACCGCTCGTTCAGCCACACTATATAGCATTCTGTGTACTGTTCTGTGTCTGCTGGGAATAGTGGTACACCGCTCGTTCAGCCACACTATATAGCATTCTGTGTACTGTTCTGTGTCTGCTGGGAATAGTGGTACACCGCTCGTTCGCCACTGTATAGCATTGTGCTCTGTGTCGCTTCTGGGAATAGTGGTACACCGCTCACCCGTCACTGTATAGCATTGTGCTCTGTGTCACTGCTGGGAATAGTGGTACACCGCTCACCCGTCACTGTATAGCATTGTGCTCTGTGTCGCTGCTGGGAATAGTGGTACACCGCTCACCCGTCACTGTATAGCATTGTGCTCTGTGTCGCTGCTGGGAATAGTGGTACTGTATAGCATTTCTGTACTGCCACTGTACTGCTGCCAGTCAGCGTGTACTGTAAGGATAAGTGAAATGAGGAAGAAATCCGGTGAAAGAGGGAGGGGCAAGGGAAGAGGTGTTTCCCCTGACGGTTCACGTACAGGCCACAGGGGAGCACCCAAGAAAACCCACTCAATACCGCCCATGTTGTCCAGGACAACAACCCTCACAAATCCAAAAGAACAGGACCAGATAATTACTTGGATGACCTCTCAAGCGTCCAGCAGTGGGTTAAGCAGCACCAGCACATCACGCACGAGGTCCGAGTCCTCAGCCAGTTACAAGGAGCCAGTGGGCACAAAGCTGACACAACCGGCAGCGACACCACGCACACAACTGCCAGATAACCAGTCCGATGAATTACCTCAGGACACAATGGGGTATTCGCAGGAGCTATTCCCAGCCCAACAAACTTCCACCTTTCAAAGGTCAATGGAGGAACAGCCAGAAATGTTGTGCCTGGATTCACAACCGTTAACTGTGGGAAATGCACCGCGCACTGAAATACAAGGCGAGTCCGAAGAGGACTCGGAAACCCAAATCCCAGAGCAATTTGGGCAGGAGGGGTTGCAATTGCAGGAGGTCGGCCGACAAGATCTGGAAGACGACGTTGGAGTGTGCTGCGCAGAGGTTGTTGTGGGGAGCTCTACTCCACGGCGGTGGCCCACAATGACATATGACGAGTTTGAGGAGATGGAAGAGGAGGGTATGGACAATGTGGACAGAGACCCAGATTTTGTTTGTGAACGAGAACATCGCCGTCGTAGCAGCAGCACAGATGAGTCTGTTGAAGAACCCACTGCTGCACGAGTTCGCCTTGTGCCACAAGGTAGGCGGCGCGCAATTTCAGGCACCACAAGCGTGGAAGTTCAAGTGAGAGGCAAAAGAGGAGCAAACAGAAATCGCCAGCAAGGAGGCAGGTGCTCCAAAGTCTGGGCTTTCTTTGAAGACTGCACTGAGGATGTTACCATGGCGATTTGCAAGGTGTGCAAGACCCGCCTGAGCAGGGGGAAAAATATTAACAACCTCTCCACCACCAGCATGAGCCGTCACATGCTATCCAAACATCCCACTCTTTGGGCAAACGCGTCAGGACAGGGTACCAGAAACAACACTGCCTCCCTTGGGTTCACCAGACCCGCCTCAGCAGCAGCAGTAGCCCAGCCATTGCGTGGTTCACAACATTCACAAACATCAGACGACGCTGACACTGTCACTTTCCGGAGTAGTGCTCTTGAGGTCTCCCAGTGTTCATCAAACACAACAACCAACAGCCCTTCCGTGTGCAGCGCTACGGTTCAGTTGTCTGTGTCGGAGATGTTTGAGCGCAAGAGGAAATTGCCAGCAAATGACCCCCGGGCCGTGGCAGTAACAGCCAGCATAGCCAAGCTTCTGGCCTGCGAAATGCTGCCATATCGATTGGTGGAGACAAACAGCTTCAAGGGCATGATGTCAGTGGCCATCCCACGTTACGTGGTTCCCAGCCGCTACCACTTTGCACGCTCTGCAGTGCCTGAGTTGCATGAGCACGTGGTCAGCAAAATAACCCGAAGCTTGAAGAATGCCGTTGCCTGCAAGGTTCACCTCACCACTGACACCTGGACGAGTGCGTTCGGCCAGGGTCGATACATCTCCCTTACCGCGCACTGGGTGAACCTTGTGGAGCCTGGCAGCGATTCCTCACCTGCTACGGCACGGGTGTTGCCCACGCCACAAACAGCTGCACCGCCGTCCCTCCCACTGGATAACAGCAGCACCTACCTCTCTGACTCCTTCTCCTCCAACGCATCTCAAAGCTGTACCTCATCCGGAAACGCTAACCCAGCAGCAGTAGGATCGTGGAAGCAGTGCAGCACAGCTGTTGGCATGCGTCAGCAAGCGTTGCTGAAGCTCATCTGCCTTGGGGATAAGCAGCACACAGGGGAGGAAATTTGGAGGGGAATAAAGGAACAGACGGATTTGTGGCTGGCACCGCTGGACCTGAAACCGGGCATGGTTGTGTGTGATAATGGGAGTAATCTCATTCGCGCTTTAAGGTTGGCTAAGCTGACACACATCCCTTGCCTGGCGCACGTGATGAACCTAGTAGTTCAGCGGTTCCTGAGGACATACCCAGGCGTGCCCGATCTGCTGTTGAAGGTGCGTCGAGTGTCCAAACATTGTAGAAATTCCAGTACTGCTTCGGGGGCACTCGCCAAGATGCAGGAGCGCTTCAATCTCCCCCACCATCGCTTGCTGTGTGATGTCCCTACGCGCTGGAATTCTACGCTGCACATGCTAGCCCGCTTTTGCGAGCAGAAGAGTGCAGTGGTCCAGTACATGACGGCGCAGTACCGAGGCGCATCCGGCCAGCTGCCAAGCTTCTGTGGATCCGATTGGGCCAACATGTTGGACCTCTGCCAAGTCCTCCAAAATTTTGAGCAATCCACGTTGCTTGTGAGCAGTGACAACTCTTCAGTCAGCATTACCATACCACTGCTGTGTTTACTGAAGAGGTCGATGTTAAAAATCAAGGAAACAGCTGTCATGATGCAACTGGGGGAATCTGAAGGAGAAAACGATCAGCGTGATGGTACCAACATCAGGCCATCCGCCTCAGGGAACGCTGGCCCCAGCAGCTATGACGAAGAAGAGGAGGAGGAACAGCTGGAGTTGGAGCAGGAATTTCATGCCACCACTGACGAGGGCCAGAGCGGTGCACGTTGGACTTCCACAATTCAACGCGAATGGTCAGCAGAAGCAGACCAGGAGGAAGGTGACGACTATGATGCATCACAACAACTATCACAACGCTCACAAGAGGATGATGAGGATTCTGGTAGGACTCTGGCACACATGGCTCAATTCATGCTAGACTGCATTGAACGTGACCCACGCATTGTGCGCATTCTGGACAACACCAATTACTGGGTTTATACCCTTCTGGATCCACGGTACAAACACAATGTTCCAAAACTGCTTGAAGAAAGAGTCAGACAGGTCAAAATGGAAGAATACCAGCAGGCCCTTGTGGAGACTTTAGAGAGGAGATTGACATCCTCCCCCTCCTCTAGCCAGTTGTACGCAGACAGACTGACTTCCGCAAACCCAGGACGACCAGGAGGGCAGCAAACAACGCAAGCCGCAGCTAGTACCCAAAAGGGAATGGTATCGGCAGTGTCCTTGGAGTGGGAAAATTTTCTGACACCCATGCAGCCGCAGCCCACTGAACAGCAAGCGTGCAGATCCACCTCCAACACCGATCGCCTGGAGAAGATGGTCAAGGACTACATGTCAGATGGCGTAGCTGTGTCGAACCATCCATCTGCACCCTTCAACTATTGGGTATCGAAGCTAGACACCTGGCACGAACTGGCAATGTACGCAATAGAGGTGCTGGCTTGCCCGGCAGCCAGCGTTATGTCGGAACGCTGTTTCAGTGCTGCCGGAGGCATCGTCACAGATCGGCGTATCCGCCTCTCTACAGAAAATGCAGACCGTCTGACTCAAATTAAAATGAATCAATCCTGGATTGGAAATGACTACGCAACACTCCAGGACCCCAACCAAGTAACATGACCAATGAACATCTGGGATGGTGTTGCGTTTCCGGGCCCTGTTTATTGAACCTCTCATCTGTATTACATTTATGACTGCATGGCGGCAAAAAGCATTGCTGCTATATCCGCACGCTTTTTGTCCACATGCAAGGCCTGGGTTGTTGTGTCTCACAAAGCGTGGCCTTCTCCTCCTGCGCCTGCTCCTGTTCCATCACGTCTGCTGCTGCTGGGTTAGCGTTGCCGCGTGGTCCCTGTTTATTGAACCACTTATCTTTATTACATTTATGACTGCATGGCGGTACAAAGCATGCTATCCGCACGCTTCTTGCCCTCATGCAAGGCCTGGGTTGTTGTGTCTCACAAAGCGTGGCCTTCTCCTCCTGCGCCTGCTCCTGTTCCATCACGTCTGCTGCTGCTGGGTTAGCGTTGCCGCGTGGTCCCTGTTTATTGAACCACTTATCTTTATTACATTTATGACTGCATGGCGGTACAAAGCATGCTATCCGCACGCTTCTTGCCCTCATGCAAGGCCGGGGTTGTTGTGTCTCACAAAGCGTGGCCTTCTTCTCCTCCTGCGCCACCCTCCTCCTGTTCCATCACGTGTGCTGCTGCTGGGTTAGCGTTACCGGTCCCTTTTCCTGGAACCTCTTATATGTATTACATTTATGACTGCATGCCGACAAAAAACATGTTACCTGTGCAAAGAAAACAGACATTTCCCGCATTTAAAAGACAGTTTTCCCTTTGAAACTTTAAAATCGATTTTCTCAAAAACTATAAGCTCTTTTTGCTAAATTTTTTTTCCTCTTGTACCCACTCCCAAGGTGCACATACCCTGTAAATTTGGGGTATGTAGCATGTAAGGAGGCTTTACAAACCACAAAAGTTCGGGTCCCCATTGACTTCCATTATGTTCGGAGTTCGGGTCGAACACCCGAACATCGCGGCCATGTTCGGCCTGTTCGGCCCGAACCCGAACATCTAGATGTTCGCCCAACACTAGTAATCACTCATTGGCTAGCTAGCTGAATACAAGTATATAGTACAGTATAAGAGCACTGTTAGGAGTAAAAACCCTATGTTATTGACAAAAAACGCGCTTGCTTTAGCATCAAATGGCCTGGAGATGATCCTCTCAGTGCCACAGTCTAGCAAGGACAAGCTTTTCATTATGGCCGCCGCTTTATATACAGGAGGGCATAGCCTCCCCTCCTATGATTGGTTGCTAGGGCCTGGCTGGGGGGCCTCTGATTGGCCCAGAGACATAATTTCTGCCCAATCACGACCTATCTAATCACGGCTTTTTTTTCCCGCGATCACGAGCGTGATCACGGCCGAATATTTGTAATCATTTGTAATCCAAAGGCTAGTGGTGCTCGGATAATTTGCATTTTTCCACTATTCAGCTTCGGTATTCGATTCCGTGATCGAGAATCGATCACAGAATTCAGTCACAGGGCATATATGCAATTTATCCGAGCACCACTAGCCTTTGGATCTTCCAGATGGCCCCCACGTCCTCCTCCAGACCACCGCTGGACGCAGAGACCATCTGGAAGTTTGCGACT
Organism: Hyperolius riggenbachi; assembly: GCF_040937935.1. Classification (NCBI taxonomy): domain Eukaryota; kingdom Metazoa; phylum Chordata; class Amphibia; order Anura; family Hyperoliidae; genus Hyperolius; species Hyperolius riggenbachi. Next base: position 241,955,224 of record NC_090653.1, on the reverse strand, counting down.
GTACTTCTGTCTGTGAACCTGCATGGCTGCTCTGTGCAGGGGCAGTAGGCCTGCTCTGTGCAGGGGCAGTAGGCCTCGTGCCTGTGCAGTAGCCTAGAGCAGCTCTGGCTTGGCGGAAAATGCAGGATGTGAAACGTGCTTCCTCCACAGGGTGGTGTCAAGAGTTAACTCTTGGTAGGCTGTTTATAACAGGCTCACAGTTTCCAGGGAACGCACTCCAACTTCCTTCAACCATCCTGCATTTTACTCCTACCTAGCTTCACTTCCCTTTAGACATATGCTGTAGTCTCTTCCTTAGTGTAACATAGCATAGCCTATTCTGTAGACAGAACCTCAAGTCAGTTGATAGGATTGATTATGAATGCAATGCAGAGGTAACGAAGGATTGTGTAAAGATATATGCACCTGTATTCCTGTAGAAGACAAATAAATCTCCTTAGCTGTTTGAGACATCTGTGAGTTCTCTCCATTGTCTGCTGCTGCTGTGAGAATATCAAGTTACTAAGTGCAGGTCTTTATACTGCTAGTGCCAAATAGTTGGTTACCCTAGCAACCACAAATCACGTTTCAATGCATTGTAGTTTTAATGTATTGATAGTTGTCCTTTAAAGAGAAGGTCCGGGCAGCCTAAAAATAAAAAAATCTACTTACTTAGGACTTCCTCCAGCCCCTGGCAGCCATCCTGTGCGCTCGCTGCAGCTCCGGTGGCTCCTGGTCCCCTCTGGTGCAGATGCCAACCTCGCCAGGTCGGCATCCTCCTGTACTCCCCTGTGCTCCAGCGTGTGGCTCACTGAGTCGCACTGACGTCATCCGGACAGTACTGTGCAGGCCCGAACTACTGCGCCTGTGCAGTACAGTCCGGATGACTCTGAGAGCCGCTGGCACAGTGGGTATCTTGCGCCGGAGGGGACCCCGGACCACCAGCGTGGAGCTGAGCTGCGGCGAGGGCACAGGATGGCTGGCAGGGGCTGAAGGAAGTCCCAGGTAAGTGGATTATTTTATTTTTATTTCCTATGGAAATGCTTAGAACTACTGAGTGTCTAATGTATAAATATCTATCTATGTGTGGATGTGCATTCACCAAAGTAGCACAACATATCAGGTTCATGTCAAACCTTTAACATTCTCTCCCTTTGGTTTCAGTTCCACCAATATTCCATAGGCCGGGGAGCCCCAGTGCTGCTCTGGAATTGGTCTACCGAGAGGATGAAGAGGAGGAGCTTACAGAACACAGGGAAGTCGTGGCCTCCAATCCAATCTCCTTGTACTGCGATACCAACGCCATCCCCCCGCCCACTCTGACCTGGTATAAGGATGGAAAGCCGATCTCTCCTTCTGAGGGAACTCTTGTGCTGCTGGGTAAGAGAGCCGTTGGTAATGTGCCCATTAACAATCTAATTTCTCTTGACCATCCGATCTGATTGGAAACGATCAGTCGGGGCCACCAACAAAGGGGAAAATGATAAGCAATCCAACGAGATCAAAATAGTTGTTCTGAAATTGGTATTGACAGAACAACCGATAGAACAATCGTTCATCATTGACCGGCACCATTAGCGGCCCTTGATCCAATCAATTGTATGGTCAATTGTGTATGTGTGTGTGTATATATATATATATATATATATATATATATATATATATATATATATATATATATATATATATATATATATATATATCAAAAGACCACAGGATGCTACTGCTAAGCTGAACAACCATCTCCAAGGTGCTTTTCTATTGGCCATTATGACAACCTGTAGTATATGTACACTGCAAGTGAACACGGTATACAGCAAAGTCCCTGTTATCCGGAACTGAGGCAACCGGAAGTCTTAACTAACCTGTATGCCTGAGGGGGTACTGGGTACTGTTTTATGGGGAGTTTCGCGGTGATTTAAATACTTCAAGGAATTATCAGGCAAAAAAAAAAAGAGTTTCACTTACCTGGGGCTTCTACCAGCCCCATGCAGCCATTCTGTGCCCTCGTAGTCACTCACTGCTGCTCCAGTCCCACGCCGCCAGCTAGTTTCCTTTTTGCTGACCTCGGGGCCGGCGGGCCGCATTGTGTACATTTTTACGTTAGTACAACGCGTGAAAATGTACGCGTTACAACACTAACACGTAAAATGTATGTGTTAATGCTCTTGCACCAGCGGGAATGCGTAAAAATGTACGCAATGCGGCCCGAGGTCGGCAAAAACAAAACTAGCTGGCGGCGGGGGACTGGAGCAGCAGTGAGTGACTACGAGGGCACAGGATGGCTGCATGGGGCTGGTAGAAGTCCCAGGTAAGTGAAACTCATTTTTTTTTTTGCCTGATAATTCCTTTAAATAGTTTAAATAGATTTAAATAGCTATATCAAACAATTTGGTAAACCAAAGGGAGCTCATAGCAAAAGAATATAAATTTATTAATACACAAAGCAATGAATAGCAATGAATGCAGAACTGTCAACAATATAAAAACACCCTCCCTAAAACCAAACCAGATCAATGGGGTAAATAGCATGTGTCCCTAATAGGAGTGCACTTCCTATATACTGGAGATTCAAGCATGCATAATATCTTCAGGCCCAATTGAACTGTAAAGTGATGGTGTGCAGCTGATCAGCCTCATAAGTGTGGAAGATCTTCAGATTCCCCCCGTGTGCAGATAAGCACGCCTCTGTGTTAAACACTTACGCAGCCATTACTGACACAGGCAGTGTCAAACCTCCCCAGCGTCAAAGGAAATTCAAGCCAGCTATATGCAGTAGTGTTGGTCCACTCACGTGTGCAGCCTCGGGGCCCCGGCTGCCATTCAATTCCTCACTTCCCAGACGGGACTCGTGGTGTGGCAGCTCTCTCCTCCGTAGGTTGCGGGGTGCGGCGAGTGTAGCCGTATGCGACCCGACCCTGGACCTTGGATGCTGCTGCTGTTTGGAGGAAGGTTGCGGAGGCACGGGGGGAAGCCACGCCTACCGGCCGAGGAGCGTCACCACCACGTAGCACGTGACGCGTTTCATCCAATCAGGATTTCATCAGACGTCAGTAATGGCTGCGTAAGTGTTTAACACAGAGGCGTGCTTATCTGCACACGGGGGGAATCTGAAGATCTTCCACACTTATGAGGCTGATCAGCTGCACACCATCACTTTACAGTTCAATTGGGCCTGAAGATATTATGCATGCTTGAATCTCCAGTATATAGGAAGTGCACTCCTATTAGGGACACATGCTATTTACCCCATTGATCTGGTTTGGTTTTAGGGAGGGTGTTTTTATATTGTTGACAGTTCTGCATTCATTGCTATTCATTGCTTTGTGTATTAATAAATTTATATTCTTTTGCTATGAGCTCCCTTTGGTTTACCAAATTGTTTGATATATCTATAGAAAGGTGAGACGAGCACTACATACATATTGTAGATACACAGGTTGATATCCCGTAGTGTGGGGTGTTCAGCTTAGATTTAAATAGCTTCCGGCACAGTCTTCTAGCCTTCCTGTCGCTTGCAGAGGCTTTCTGGCATCTGTGCAGAGCTCCTGGTGCTTCACGTGACCTGACACTGGTCAGGCGACATGATGGGAGCAGTGCATGGAGGACCCCGGAAAGCCGCCACAAGCAACAGGACGGTTAGGAGATGCCGCTGGACACTCGGTGAGTATTTTATATGGGGGGGGGGGAGTGTTAGTGCTTTGTCGGCAATCACATGTATCCGGCACCAGACATGCCGGGTACTGAGGACTCTGGTGTACATCAAACAGTAGCACAATTTCAAGATCTTGACCTCATATGGAACTAATACACTATTCATCTAAACCAGTGCTTTAGGGAGCCATACAGATTCAGATTCGTACCACTTTCTAGCAAGACGCCTCAGTCCTTGGTGGACTAAGAGTATGGAAAATTCCATTTGAAAAGCTTGTAATCTTGTGCTCTATTCCTATTTCAGATGGACGTATTTTGCAGATACCCATCTCCAGGCCAGAGCATGCTGGGAAATACACATGTGAGGCTTCCAACGAAGCAGGAGAGGACAAACTGCACTATGAGCTTGTAGTTCTCAGTGAGTATTGTAGTTACTTTAATGGCATGGCGATGATGTCACCTTTTCTAAGTGGATTTACACACTAATTTTCTCTGCCTCTTATTGGTTGTTTGAAGGTAATGGTAGAAAAAAACCTCTCTCTTCTTCAATGTACATTTGCTTAATTATTAAAATAATTATTCACCCCCTGAAGGAGGCAAATAAGAAAGCAGATGTACATTGTTTACCATGGCTTGCAGCACAAATCCTTGTTTACACCCTTTGACTGTCATGTCCCAGGTTCTTGCCTAGCTAAAGCAACACTATGTATAGGCTACACTTACAATATAACACCACTCTATTGCTTAGCCTCGGTTTCTATTTGTAATGGAGCAAAATGCCCTGTTTGGATCAGAGCGGACCAGCTTAAAGGGGCCCATACACTCAGCCGATTTTCTGGCCGACCGGTCGGTCGATCGATCGATCGCAAATCGGTTGGCCAATCGACCGATCGATGGCCGATTTCGATCGATTTCGATGGATTTCCATCGAACTGGCAGGGTGGAAAATTTCGGTCGATCTGATGAGATTGCTTATCAGTTTGCATTGGCCTTAATGGAAATCTGATGGCAAAAAAATGCCATCAGATCGAATTTCAATAGATTTCAAACTGAAATCTATTGGAATTCTATCCTGGTAAAAAATGTTTTAAAAACGCATCAGATAGATCATCAGATGCATTTCTTATCTATCTGCTGCCAATCTGACGAGCGTATGGGCACCTTAAGTGTCCTGTCTCATCCTGTCTCATTCAAGTGTTCCTGCTACCATATGTTTCTATTGGAAACACATCACCTCTACAGTAAAAATGCTGCAGGTGGGGATTGTGCATTCCATTTAACACTAGCTGTTCCATTAAAAATAGCAAGTGGAAGCACAAGCTATTTTTAAAGCAGCAGGGACAGCCATACTATCCCATGTTTTCATTTCATTACCTCTGGCTGAAGCCAATCCTGATGTAATTTAGCTTGCTTTGTAAACGCATGTGAGCACAGCATAGATCATATTTTAGTAGCTTCCGCAGAGGGGTGAGGTGTATTTTCATTCTCAGCCTTGTGTCACACTGAACTGCCCTCAGCCAATCAGGGAGGAGCAGGAATGTGGGAGGGGAGATAATAAACTTCCCTCTCCCCAGCAATGTACCAGAATAGAGCCATGCTGACTAAGATAAGATTAATTACAGCAGACACTCTTGTGATTAGAGATGGCCCAAACGGTTCGGCGGCGAACGGTTCCCGGCGAACTTCTGGGGGTTTGCGATCGCGGAGAACCGCAAACTTTTGCGGAAGTTCGGTTCGCCCCCATAATGCACCATTAGGGACAACTTTGACCCTCTACATCACAGTCAGCAGGCACATTGTAGCCAATCAAGCTACACTCCCTCCTGGAGCCACTCCCCCCCTTATAAAAGGAAGGCATCACTGTAACGATCGGTGGGCGCAGAGAGTATCTGATTACCGGTGATCTGCAGTATCACCGGAAATACAGATATATACCAGATTATAAGTGATCTGCAGTCTCACCGATAATCCGATATACAAACTAACCTCTGTTCACCTGAGTAGAGTGTAGTGTTTTGGTGTAACAGTAACACATAGAGGACAAGGCCTCAATGCAGCAAGGAGTACTGCACAGATTCCTTCCGCAGACCTGAGCTCTCCAAGACGGGAGGAGTCAGACTGACAGTAGGAAGGACAGACTGAAAGTAACCTTCAGGAGGAAGGATCACTAACAGAGCGAGGAACCGCCTCTAACAGTAAGGTCGGTTCTCGAGGTCGGACAAGCCAGGTCGTACACACACGGACAGATAAAGTACAAGATCAGGAGGCAAAGGCGGAGTCAAAGTACAGGCAGGGTTCAGCAACGGGGTATCAGATATATCGGGGTACAAAATCAGGAGGCAGAAGCAGAGTCAAGGAACGAGCCGGGGTTCGGCAACAGAGTATCAGAAATATCGAGGTACAAGATCAGAGTTCAGGAGGATAGTCAAAGCAGGCAAAAGTCATAACATATAATGACAATCAAACTAGTACTTTAGCTATCAAATATCTAGCTAAGTGTAGGATTACAGCTCCAGCTGGTCCCGGCACACTTCAGGATCTGACTACGGATCTGGGTGCTCCCACGTATGTGATCGCACGCCAGACAAAGAGCAAGTGAATAACCAGCAGTATATATACTCTAGGACCTTTCCAGGACCTCCCTAATTGCTGGTCCAATGGGAGCAGTGGAATTTGTCAGCTGACCCAGCTGGTCAGCCGACTCCCTTCTAACTGCTATTTAAACTCTGCCTCTGTGCTCGCGCGCGTGTAAGTCTGAATCTTGGTGGACTATCAGTCCCAGCCACACCAGTACTGTCATGCAATGTATCTAGTACGGGGGCCGCCTCTGATGCGGATTCTGCCGTTACCGATGCGGATTCCGCCGTTACCAATGCGGATTCCGCCGCACTGCCTATGCGGCATGCGGCGTTTTTTCCGCGTTGTGACGCCATGCTGGGCGCGGAAACAGTCGCCTCACCTTGAGAGATGGCGGCTTTTCCGCGTTTCCTTACAGTACCCCCCCCCGAGGAGTGGACTCCGGACAACTCCCACCAGGTTTCTCGGGGTGTAAGGCATGAAACTCCCTTTTTAATTCGTCTGCATGCATGCACGTCCCCGGTACCCATTGCCTCTCCTCAATGCCATACCCTTTCCAGTGCACGAGGTATTGTACCGAGTTTTGTACAGAGCGTGAATCTAGAATCTTCTCCACCTCATATTCGTGTTGGGCATCTACCAAGACAGGAGGAGGAGGAGTGGGACCCACCTGGACTGCTGGCTTAAGAAGGGACACGTGGAAAGACCTCACCCCCCGCATGCTAGAGGGAAGATCAACGGTGTAAGTAACATCATTGACTTTCCTGACAACCGGGAATGGACCCACAAACCTGGGACCAAGCTTATTCGAAGGTTGTCTTAGGGTCAAGTGACGTGTGGACACCCATACCAAGTCTCCTGGTCGGAACTTCCACTCCAGCGACCGTCTTTTGTCAGCTTGACCCTTCTGACTCAAAAAGTCCTTCTCCAGGTTACTTCTAACCGTCCCCCAAAGGTCCTTCAATGACTTTTGCCAGGCCTCCAGGGCTGGGAAAGGAGTGGAGGCTATAGGTAATGGGGAAAATTTGGGTGATCTCCCCGTCACCACCTGAAAGGGAGAGAATCCGGAGGACGAGTTTTTTAAATTATTCTGGGCAAATTCTGCGAAGGGCAGAAATCTGACCCAATCGTCCTGCGCCTCTGCCACATAACACCTTAAAAATTGCTCTAAAGACTGATTTATTCTCTCAGTCTGGCCGTTGGTCTGTGGGTGATAGCCCGATGAAAAAGATAGCTTTATGCCCATGAGGTGGCAAAAAGCTTTCCAAAACCGTGAGACGAATTGGACTCCCCTGTCTGAAACTATGTCTTCGGGAATGCCATGTAAACGGAAGACATGAGTGATAAACAACTCGGCCAATTCCTGAGCCGAGGGGAGTCCTTTCAAAGGCACAAAGTGGGCCATCTTACTAAAACGGTCGACTATCACCCAAATGACCGCCATACCTTCAGACCTGGGAAGCTCGCCCACAAAATCCATGGACAGGTGGGTCCACGGCTCATTCGGGGTGGGCAAAGGCTGCAACGTACCGACAGGTGCCAGCCGGGAGGGTTTACTCTTGGCACATATCAAACACTCTTTTACGTATTCCTTACAATCCGCTGCCAAGGAAGGCCACCAGGTGCATCTGGCTATCTGATCCTGTGTCCTGGATGCCCCAGGATGCCCTGCGTTCTTATGTGCATGGAACATCTCAAGAACCTGCAGGCGAAAAGGCAGAGGAACAAACAGGACCCCTGCGGGCTTCCCTTCCGGAATGTCTTGCTGAAAGGGAGCCAATGTCTCCCTCCAATCCTCCCAAGTTTCAGTGGCTGCCAGTATTAATTTCTGGGGAATAATGGTCTCTGGAATGGAGGGCTGTGCTGTCTCTGACTCAAAACATCTGGATAGAGCATCCGCCTTAACATTCTTGCTCCCTGGGGTGTACGTAATAATGAAAGTAAACCTGGAGAAGAACAACGACCATCGAGCCTGGCGAGGGCTCAACCTCTTAGCCCCCTCGATGTACTCTAGGTTTTTGTGATCGGTGTAAACCGTGATGGTATGTTCAGCTCCCTCTAACCAGTGTCGCCATTCCTCGAAAGCCAATTTGATGGCCAAGAGCTCCCTGTTTCCAATATCGTAATTCCTCTCTGCAGGGGAGAACCTGCGAGAGAAATATGCACACGGGTGCATTCTACCCTGCAAGCCTGACCGCTGTGACAGCACAGCCCCCACCCCAACCTCCGAGGCATCTACCTCCACAATGAATGGGAAAGAGGCATCCACATGTCTGAGGATGGGTGCTGAACAGAATAGGCCCTTCAGGGTGGCAAAAGCATGTAAAGCCTCAGGAGACCAGTGAGTGGTATCTGCCCCCTTCTTAGTGAGGCAGGTAAGGGGAGCAATGACAGTGGAGTACCCCTTTATAAACCGTCTATAGTAGTTGGCGAAGCCAAGAAAGCGCTGAAGGGATTTCAACCCAACCGGCTGTGGCCACTCCAGAACAGCGGAGACCTTGGCAGGATCCATAGACAGGCCTGTGGTGGAAATTATGTACCCCAAGAACGCAACAGATGTTACTTCGAAGATGCACTTCTCAAGCTTTGCGTATAACGAGTTCTGCCTTAACTGATTTAACACAAACCTCACATGGTTTCTATGTTCAGTGAGGTTGTTGGAGAAGATAAGAATATCATCAAGATAAACTAGTACAAATTTCCCCAACACCTCCCGGAATACCTCGTTAATGAGTTCCTGAAAAACGGCCGGAGCATTACATAACCCGAAGGGCATCACCAGGTACTCATAATGCCCGTCTGGTGTATTAAAGGCCGTCTTCCACTCATCGCCCCTTCTTATACGTATCAGATTGTACGCGCCCCGCAAATCTAGCTTAGAAAAAATCTTAGCGTCAGTAACCTGAGTGAACAAATCATCTATCAGTGGCAACGGATAGCGATTCTTTATAGTAATCTTGTTGAGACCGCGATAATCGATGCAGGGTCGCAAGCCTCCGTCTTTCTTTTTGACAAAAAAGAACCCTGCTCCAGCAGGTGACCGGGACGGGCGAATGAAACCCTTGGCCAAATTTTCACGGATGTACTCCTGCATGGCCAATTTTTCGGGCCCTGACAGATTGTACAAGTGACCCCGGGGGGGAACACAACCTGAACGGAGATCAATGGGACAATCGAAAGGACGATGTGGGGGCAATTTATCAGCTGCCTTGGGACAGAACACATCAGAAAATTCAGAATACTGATCTGGTACCCCTTCCACCTGAAATCTGGTTTGCCCCAAGGTCAACTTCCCCAAACACCGCTGAAAACAACGAGGTGACCAAGTGGTTAACTGACCCGTGGCCCAGTCTATTTGAGGTGAATGAAGTTGCAACCACGGCATGCCTAGGATAATAGTTGAGGTAGACATGTGCAATACAAAAAACGATAATTGTTCCCCATGCAGTGCCCCTATGGTGACCTTCACCTCCGGGGTCTGTGACAGAGCACGATTCCGTTGTAGAGGGGAATCGTCTACTGCCGTGACCTGAATGGGAGGTGTCACAGGAGTGAGCGGAATACCCAACTCCTGAGCAAACTTAAAGTTCATAAAATTGGCCGCTGAGCCTGAGTCAATGAAAGCCTCAGTGGCCACAGATTTCTTCTCCCATGTAACTGTACAAGGGAGAAGCAATTTCTTTTCTTTAAGGGGTGCAAGTGGCGTGCCTAGGGTGTCACCCCCCACTACTCCTAGGCAAATTCGTTCCCCGACTTGTTCGGGCAGTTGATCCATCATTCTCCGCCTTCGCTCCACCTGGGTCAATTTCGAATAACCAATCTGCCTTGGTTCGGGTGGAGGCAAGGCCGGAGGAGATGAGACAGACGGAGATGGCGTTACTAAGGGTGCAGCGGAGGGTGCCACATATGATGTTACCCTGGCACGGTGACTGCCCCGAATCTGCCTCTGATGGCGTAATCGACGGTCGACTCGAATGGCCGATGTGATGGCCTCATCGACTGTCCTGGGCTCGGGCAAGGTTAGCATTAAATCGGAGACCTCCTCCGACAACCCAGACAAGAAGTAATCCATGAGGGCAAAATTATCAAATCTGGCCGTGACTGACCATCTGCGAAATTCTGCCGCGTAATCCTCGACTGAACCCCTGTCTTGCCGCAAAAGTTTGAGCTTCCGCTCAGAGGTTGCCGCAAGATCAGGGTCGTCGTAAATTACGGCCATGGCCTTAAAGAATTCCTCTACCGAGGTCAGAGCAGTATCGGTAGGAGGCAGGTTGTATGCCCATGACTGGGAGTCACCAGTCAGTAAAGTTTTAATAAAGGTGACCCGTTGGGTCTCAGTCCCCGAGGATCGGGGTCTCAACTCGAAGTACGATAACACTCTACTCTGAAAATTCCGGAAGTCAGACTTGTGGCCGGAAAATTTATCTGGTACGGGCATACGTATGTCAGCACTAGGAGGGGATCGCACTGAATCAACTGACGTCTGGAGGGTTCGCACAGAGCCTGAAAGGACATCAATCATAGTCTTGTGGCTACCCAGCACTTGGTTGATGTTTTCCACCGAAGTGGCAAGTGCGCCCAGACGGTCAGTGTGTGCGTCCATTTGCATTTTTTGGGTCTGGCGTTCTGTAACGATCGGTGGGCGCAGAGAGTATCTGATTACCGGTGATCTGCAGTATCACCGGAAATACAGATATATACCAGATTATAAGTGATCTGCAGTCTCACCGATAATCCGATATACAAACTAACCTCTGTTCACCTGAGTAGAGTGTAGTGTTTTGGTGTAACAGTAACACATAGAGGACAAGGCCTCAATGCAGCAAGGAGTACTGCACAGATTCCTTCCGCAGACCTGAGCTCTCCAAGACGGGAGGAGTCAGACTGACAGTAGGAAGGACAGACTGAAAGTAACCTTCAGGAGGAAGGATCACTAACAGAGCGAGGAACCGCCTCTAACAGTAAGGTCGGTTCTCGAGGTCGGACAAGCCAGGTCGTACACACACGGACAGATAAAGTACAAGATCAGGAGGCAAAGGCGGAGTCAAAGTACAGGCAGGGTTCAGCAACGGGGTATCAGATATATCGGGGTACAAAATCAGGAGGCAGAAGCAGAGTCAAGGAACGAGCCGGGGTTCGGCAACAGAGTATCAGAAATATCGAGGTACAAGATCAGAGTTCAGGAGGATAGTCAAAGCAGGCAAAAGTCATAACATATAATGACAATCAAACTAGTACTTTAGCTATCAAATATCTAGCTAAGTGTAGGATTACAGCTCCAGCTGGTCCCGGCACACTTCAGGATCTGACTACGGATCTGGGTGCTCCCACGTATGTGATCGCACGCCAGACAAAGAGCAAGTGAATAACCAGCAGTATATATACTCTAGGACCTTTCCAGGACCTCCCTAATTGCTGGTCCAATGGGAGCAGTGGAATTTGTCAGCTGACCCAGCTGGTCAGCCGACTCCCTTCTAACTGCTATTTAAACTCTGCCTCTGTGCTCGCGCGCGTGTAAGTCTGAATCTTGGTGGACTATCAGTCCCAGCCACACCAGTACTGTCATGCAATGTATCTAGTACGGGGGCCGCCTCTGATGCGGATTCCGCCGTTACCGATGCGGATTCCGCCGTTACCAATGCGGATTCCGCCGCACTGCCTATGCGGCATGCGGCGTTTTTTCCGCGTTGTGACGCCATGCTGGGCGCGGAAACAGCCGCCTCACCTTGAGAGATGGCGGCTTTTCCGCGTTTCCTTACAATCACCGGCCATTTTACTCACTCGTGTGCCTGCAGTAAATAGAGAAGGGACAGCTGCTGCTGCTGCAGACTCTCATATGGAAAGATTAGTTAGGCTCTTGTAGGCTTGTTAGCTTGCTCCTTGCTGATTGTTATTGCTAAAATAGCACCCCACAACAGCTCTTTTGAGAGCTAATCTTGTTCTTGTGATCTATTTTTTTTTCTGTGTGTCCCACTGACACTTGTGTTGCATAGACAGCCTTGATAATTCATACTGTGTGTATGCCACTGCCAGGCCCAGCACATTCAGTGACTGCCTGTGTGTGTGACAGGTGCACATTGTAATACCCATTACTGCATATACCTACCTGTTGTTCACAGTGCACCCACCTACCTATGTGAGTTGAGCGCATGCAGTGTCACTGTGCCTGTCCGCTACCTGTCTGTGTGTGACAGGTGCACATTGTAATACCCATCACTGCATATACCTACCTACCTACCTGTTGTTCACAGTGCACCCACCTACCTACATGAGTTGAGCACATGCAGTGTCACTGTGCCTGTCTGCTACCTCTCTGTGTGTGACAGGTGCACATTGTAATATCCATCACTGCATAAACCTACCTACCGGTTGTTCACAGTGCACCCACCCACCTACCTACGTGAGTTGAGCGCACGCAGTGTCGCTGTGCCTGTCCGCTACCTGTCTATGTATGACAGGTGCACATTGTAATACCCATCACTGCATATACTTACCTGTTGTGTTCAGTGCACCCACCTCATCACTGCATATACCTACCTGTTGTGTTTAGTGCACCCACCTACGTGAGTGCACGCAGTGTGATATACCACTCCGTGCATACCTGTTAATGGCACCTGTGTGACTGCACATTCTATTAGTCAAGTCAGTGCATACCTTTCACTTCATCCCCCCCGATATGGACACAACGGACAAAACAGGCAGAGGTAGAGGCAGACCCAGAAGAAGGTCACCCAGCAGGTCTGTGCGAGGTCGTGTTGATGTGATTTTGTGCGGCCCTGGCCCAAAGTACAGTGCTTAGAAGAAGGCACGTCCCATCAACTCCGAAGATTGTCAGGACGTGGTTGAATATTTAACACAGAACACCTCATCTCCGCAGCCACCAGCGCTACTACAAGCACCACATCCATTGCATTTGACACTTCGCAGGAGTTAATTGGTGGGGAATTAACTGATTCACAGCCATTATTGTTACAACCAGATGAAGGCGCTAAGCAAGTTACACCACCTCATATGTCTGAGTTAGGTAGCGACACTATGGACATAATGTGTGAGGAGGAGGAGGATGAAGTACCTGCTGTTGGTGCAGTTTTGGAGGTGTCTGAGGCAAGCGAAGCTGGGCAGGATGATTATGATGATACGGATCTCACATGGGTTCCTAATAATCAGAGAGGAGTAGGAGGAGACGAGTTCCTGAAAGAAGCAGGGGGAGCTCATCGTCAGAAACAGCTGGTGGCAGTGTCCGCCGCCATGTATCGCCACCTATGGACAGCCAGCCAACATGTGCTTCAACGTCATCTGCTGATGCCTCCATAGTGCCATCACCCCAGGGGGGCTCAGTGGTTTGGAAATTTTTTAATGTGTCTGCCTCAGATCGGAGCAATGCCATCTGTTCTCTCTGCCTCCAAAAATTGAGCCATGGAAAGGCAGACACTCACGTAGGGACAAGTGCCTTACAAAGGCACATGGAGAAAAGGCACAAACTGCAATGGGAAGAGCACCTGAGCAAAAGCAGCACACAAAGGAAAAGCCACCCTCCTTCTCCTCTTCCTCCTTCAGGTGCAGCATCTTCAGCCGCTTTCTCCCTTGCACCTTCACAGCCAGCCTTCTCCACTCCGCCTCTGCCCTTGAGCGGTTCCTGTTCCTCTGCCCACAGCAGCCAGGTGTCCGTGAAGGAAATCTTTGAGCGGAAGAAGCCAATTTCTGCCAGTCCCCCCCTTGCTCGGCGTCTGACAGCTGGTGTGGCGGAACTGTTAGCTCGCCCAGCTGTTACCATACAAGCTGGTGGACTCTGAGGCCTTCCGTAAATTTGTGGCCATTGGGACACCGCAGTGGAAGATACCAGGCCGCAATTATTTTTTTAAAAAGGCGATACCCAAACTGTACCGTGAAGGTGAGAGGCAAGTGGTGTCATCTCTGGCACACAGCGTTGGGTCAAGGGTCCACCTGACCACGGATGCCTGGTCTGCCAAGCACGTTCAGGGCAGGTACATAACTTACACAGCCCATTGGGTCAACCTGGTGACCGATGGCAGCAGGGAGTACGTGGCTGTGCAACGGACCAACTTGTGACACCTCCACGGCTTGCAGGCAGGCTTCCTGCCACCTCCTCTCCTCCTGCTACATCCTCTTCGCTGTCGTCGTCCTCCTCTTCCTTGGCTGAGTGGCACTTCAACTCTACTGGTGCTGCAATCTCCTCTCCAGCTACACAGCCCCATCTCCCCAGGGCCTATGCTGCATGCCAGGTACAACGGTGTCGCGCCATATTAGACATGTCTTGCCTCAAAGCGGAGAGTCACACTGGACCAGCTCTCCCGGCTGCTCTTAACAAACAGGTGGATCAGTGGCTGACCCCGCACCAGCTGGAGATCGGCAACGTGGTGTGTGACAACAGCAGCAATCTCATTTCCGTGTTGAATTTGGGAAAGCTGACACATGTACCCTGCATGGCACATGTGCTGAATCTACTAGTCATTCAAAGATTTGTGTCAAAGTACCCAGGCTTAGAGGACGTCCTGAAGCAGGCCTGGAAGTTGTGTGGGCATTTCAGGCGGTCTTACACGGCCATGGCACGCTTTGCGGACATTCAGCAGAGAAACGACTTGCCAGTGAGACGCTTGATATGTGATAGCCCGACTCGCTGGAATTCGACCCTGGTCATGTTCTCTCGCCTGCTAGAATAGGAGAAAGCCGTCAACCAGTACCTGTACAATTACAGTAGAAGGACACAATCTGGGGAGATGGGAATGTTCTGGCCCCCAAACTGGATACTAATGCCAAATGCATGCAGGCTCATGCAGCCGTTTGAGGAGGTGACCAACCTGGTGAGTCGCAGTGAAGGCACCATCAGCGACTTGATCCCATACGCTTACTTCCAGGAGCGTGCCGTGCATAGAATGGTGGATCAAACTGAGGAGGAGTGTGAAGAGGAACAGTTACGGCAGGAACAGTTGTGGGAGCAATTTACAACAGAATCAGATGTTTCCTCAACACCTGCGGCAGCACAGAGGGGGGAGGAGGAGGAAGAGTCGTGTGGGGGGGAGGAGTCCGACTCGGATGATGAGGAAGGTGTTTCTTTGGAGGAGGAGGAGGCGGCGGCAGAAGAACAACCACAGCAGGCGTCGCAGGGGGCTTGTGCTGCTTGACGTTCCCGTGATATTGTTCGTGGCTGGGGGGAGGAGGAGGACTTACCTGACGTCACTGAGGAAGAGCAAGAGGAGATGGATAGTACGTCTGCATCCAACTTTGTGCAGATGTCGTCTTTCATGCTGTCCAGCCTGTTGAGGGACCCCCGTATAAAAAAACTCAAGGGGAATTAGCTGTACTGGGTGGCTACGCTACTAGACCCTAGGTATAGGCACAAAGTGCCGGACATGTTACCAACTCACCAGAAGGCAGAAAGGATGCAGCACATGCAGAACAAGCTGGCAACTATGCTTTACAATGCGTTTAAGGGTGATGTCACAGCACAACGCAATAAAGGTACCACTGCCAGTAATCTTTCTCCCATGTCCACGCAGGCAAGGACAGGACGCTCCAGCGATCTCATGGTGATGTCGGACATGCGGACATTCTTTAGTCCAACGCCTCGCCTTAGCACTTCCGGATCCACCCTTTACCAACGCCTGGACCGGCAGGTAGCCGACTACCTGGCCTTAAATGTGGATGTAGACACTGTGAGCAGCGATGAACCCTTGGACTACTGGGTGCGCAGGCTTGACCTGTGGCCAGAGCTGTCCCAATTTGCCATCCAACTTCTGTCTTCCCCTGCCTCAAGCGTCCTGTCGGGAAAGGACCTTCAGCACAGCTGGAGGCATTCTCACTGAGAAGAGAAGTCGCCTAAGTCACAAAAGTGCTCAGTACCTGACCTTTATCAAAATGAATGAGGCAAGGATCCTGGAGGGTTACTGCCCGCCCGAAGACTAAGTCAGTCCCCACACTCAGCATCTCTGCCTGCACGCCGTTTGACTGGCTTCCTGCCCCAAGACTAAGTCGCTCCCCACACAGCATCTCTGCCTGCATGCCGCTTGCCTTCTCTGCCACCACCAACAGGGTCCAGGACTCCAGGCGGATTCCTGAATTTTTAAGGCCACTGCTAGCAGCGGCCGCTATACTAATTTTTCTGGTGCGTGTACATGCCTGCCTAATTTTTCTGGCTGCACTGCAGCTGCAACAACAAAACAAAAGGCATGTACATGTGTCCATTCCCCTTCGTGATCATTACCTTGCCACGGTAAAGGGGCTTGCGTATCACAATGAAGCAATGACCGCCGGCTATATGAGTGTCTCGGGGGGTGGCACACCAAAGATAATAAGGTAATATAGGTCGTTGCTTCATTGTGCACAGACCAAATTTGATCAGCTGGACAGTCACTGTTGTTCTATCATTGAGCTACCACTGCCCGGCGACCATATCTGCTTGAAAACCGCCACGGCCTGCACTCTGGCCATGGTGCGCACCAGTCCAGCACGGCCGTCACTACGCAAACAGCTGTTTGTGGTGCGTTACAGTGAGTTTGGTGTGTCAGTGTGAAGCAGTACTCTAATTACACTCCCTGATTGATGTTGTTTTAAAGCACTTTAGGCCTGCAATTTAGCATTCAATGTGATTTCTGGCCTTAAATGCTGCTTTGCGTCCAATCCAGATTTTTCCCCGGGACTTTTGGCGTGTATCCCACTCCGCCATGCCCCCCTCCAGGTGTTAGATCCCATGAAACATCTTTTCCATCACTTTTGTGGCCAGCATAAATTTTTCTCGTTTTCAAAGTTCGCCTTCCCATTGAAGTCTATTGCGGTTCGCGAAAGTTCGTGCGAACCGAACTTTCACAGGAGGTTCGCGAACCGAAAATCGGAGGTTCGGGCCATCTCTACTAATGATTACATTGGAATGCTTGTGATGCACAGTCAGGATATAGACTACATGATAAATACAGTGGATAAATGGAATTTGATTTTATGGCTGACAGTCCTGCACATTGGATCGCTGGACATGACCATTGGTGTTTTTCCAAAAAACGTACTGAACAGGTGCATTTTTGATACTTATGTAGCCAGTTCAGAATTTTGCTGCTGCTTCCCAAGCCAGGCTTCATGTCTCTCTAGAATAGTCTATTGTTTTCTTTGTGTGATTTACACTCTTGTAATAATGCACCATATCCTCCACTTTAGCGCCCCCTGTCTTGCTCGGAGAGGTGGATGGACTGATACAGGAAGTGGCTGTGATCTACAACCAAACAGCAGAGCTCCTCTGCGAAGCTACAGGCACTCCACAACCTACCATTACGTGGCTGAGGAATGGGCAGACCTTGTCTACCGGGGACCAGTATGAGGTCCTGCAGGAGGGGAAGCGTCTGCAGGTAATGACTTCTACTTCAGGAGAAGGAAAAAAAAAGATATATATATATATATATATATATATTTTGCAACAGTGAGACTAACCATGTGATCATAGCCGGCAGTCTCCCACTTAGCATCGAAATCTTACTGAGATTCTATTAGCAGCAAACCCCTGCGCCCTTTTTTCCAGGTGCCTTTTTTTATGTATGTGCTAAATTCTGGAACTGGACATGCAAAATAAATCATGCATGGTGAATTTCCCTTGACCCATTCTTTTCTTGAACAGATCCACTCGGTTCAGGTGTCTGATATAGACAGCTACGTGTGTGTCGCTGAGAACCCAGCTGGCTTTACCGAACGACTCTTCACTTTGATGGTACATGGTAAGTTCAGCACAGCTTTGTGTGCTATTTTCTAGTGATTAGTCCCTTTAGTAAAACCTAATATGGACATTCATATGTTGAGGTTGCAAGACTTGGATGAGAGAATACTTTAATATGCATCGTGATATTGAGATTGAACTTCCTAATAATTTGTATTGTCTATTTTTCAGTTCCTCCCAGAATCCTCGGTACGAGGAGTGAGAACGTCAGTGCGGTGCTGCACTCCTCTATCTCCATTGTATGTGATGTTCAGTCTCACCCCATCCCTGAGATCACCTGGTATAAAGATGGGCAGGTCCTTCATCCAGGGAGGGGCTACCTTATCATGCCAGGTAATTGGCCTTCTGTGCCCTGCTTTTGGAAATATGTACATCTTAGTTTATATACATTAAACTAGAAGCAAAGCTGGATATGTGATTTTTGAGAAGGTGTCAGAAGCCAACTGTTGACTCTTAACAGCTTAGTTAAAGTATATATGGATGTTCCACAGACAAGACCTCAGCACTTGCAACAATACATTTAATTTGGGTATCTGTGCCCAGATCAGTAAAATTCTGCAGTCACCCAGTGCTAAAACTATCAAACTGATGACCATCACCACACATCAAGTTAAAAGATAGTGACCAGTAACGTGTAATCACATCAAATGTTTAATAAAATGGACAATAAAAGCATTTAAGGTTAACAGTTGAGGAACATAAGTTACTCACTTTGTGGGCACATATGACTAGGACCCATCAAATCAATACTGCATAAAAAGACACACAAAGTACCAGTGCACTATCTGTATGGTAATGCCCACTTCTCAAACCTGACTGGCTTTGGCCTACTGCCGTCGTCAAGGGTTCTGATGATGTAAGGCGAAACCGTTAGGAACTATAGAAACTGGTGTGGTATCACCAGGAATCATTAGGCAGGGATACAGGCAATATTTGTAGTCAAACAGTCCAGGACCATGTACAGAAATCAGATGGCAGTCACTCAGAGGAATAAGGAAAATCATAGTCAGATAGCCAAGGCAGAGGCAGAGGAATAGTCACAAACAAGCAATGGTCTGTCCAGGTCGGCAATCAAAGGATGGTCAGGTATACTGGCAAGCAAGGAGAGCAAAAGTAAACCCAGAAGCTAGCTCTAGCATCTTAACGCTGTCACAGGCAAGTTTGCCATCCAGGTTTAAATACTGCCAGCAGCCAATCATAGAGCCCCCCCCCCCAACTTAGCATGGTCAACCACATCAACACTTCCATCCACGTGAGTCTGTGAGACCTGAGGAGATGCCAACAACATGCGAGGAGCTGGGCATCTGTCCGCGCCAGCTCCCGGAAACCATCGGGACAATGCTGGAGCCAAGTCAAGGTGGGATCATGATATTTAGGTCCACTTAGCATGAGTCCTTAACGTGTGACAGCAAAAGTATTTTTTAGATCTAATAATTATTTTCAAGCATAACAATTTTGCAATATACCCCATATAGCTGAAAACAAGACCTGCCTCGAAATAAACCCTAGCATGATTTTTCAGGATTTTTGAGGTTGCTCAAAATGTAAGCTCTACTCCAAAAATAAGCCCTTGTTACAGTTTAGTAAAAAAAAAAAAAAAAAAATACGATAACTACGGTAAAAGCAGTTGGCAATAGAATTCAGAAGGACAGATAGACTTTTCACCAAGGAAAGCAGACACTCCTGAAAGAATCACAATCAAAATACCCACCAGACCCAAAACTATAAAGATTGGCAAGTGCCGGGCTATTGGTAATTGTAGATTGTTGTACATGGAAAAAGGAAGTCACAAGAAATTCAGGATGGAATTCAGGATGGAATTCAGGATTTGGAAAGTTATATGTTTCAAAATGTGCTGACTATATTTGAATAAATATAGATTTTTTTTTTGTTCAAGAAGGAATTTAGATTTTTGTTCATGTAAAAATAAGACATCCCTTTAGGCCCTAATCAGTTTGTGTGCGTTAATGCGCGTTGGTACGCATTTTTTCCATAGCAGTGCATTGTGAAAAAGATTTCAGTGAAAACGTGTTAAATGTGAAAGGTGCCATAGGAAAACATGGGCATTTATTTGAAAATCAGTTTACTTTCAGGTATAACTGAGAGCAACTGATTAAGTGTAAAAGGGCCCTTAAGCTCTATCACAGCTTTTGGAGCAAAAATTAACATAAGACTCTGTCTTATTTTCATGCAAATGTGGTAAATATAATGGCAGTCAGAGTCTCAGTAAAGTCCAAGTAGTACAAGGAGGATAAGCAAATGCAAACTATTATTGGACCTGTTCCAAATAAATCTCATTTACAAATTGCCAAAGAAGTTCTTGTTTGTAGAATTCTTCTGTGCTGTGGTTATCACCTTAGCTCTATTCCTTTTTTGGTCTTCATACTTTCATACGATTTGTTCTTCAGGTGGACAGGTCCTGCAGATTGCTCGGGTCCAACTCTCTCATCAAGGACAATATGCATGCAGAGCCCAGAATCCAGCTGGCTCTGATGAGAAGCACATACATCTCGCTGTTTATGGTAAGAAGTGCTTTGCTTGTGATTTTTTTAACTTCTCTTCAGTGAGAAAAGTCATGTGATGAATCACTGATACCTAGTGTGTGTAACTTGTAATCCATATGTAACGGCCAGAATCCAAAGTCTGGCCATATCGGAATCTGGCAGGCCAGTGTTCAAAGTGGCTGGCCACTGCAAAGAACTTCTAAATAAATGATAATTATTGGACTTTGACCAGCCAGAACATGACCTGACAAGAGCTGGCCATCCAAGTCCTGAATAAAGGTGAAAAGTTAAAAGTGGTGGTATCCAGTGGCGTACCGTTCATAGAGCGCAGGGGGGCGTGGCGCTCCGGGTGACAGACAGGGAGAGGGGTGTCGAAAGGCCATCTCATTTGCCTAATTTAAATTCTAAAGTCCCACCGCGCTGTAATTCGGATTCTCTTTCCGATTATTAATTATGCAGTCTGAGTGACACCAGACACACAGCTGCGGTGTCCACTATGCACGCAGCCAGCATTCTGCCCCGCCTCCCCCCTGAACTGATTTGTCCTGTCCCTCAGACCCCCTGGTCGGCCCCGCCTCCATCGTGATTGTATTGGATAAATTCCAGCTTCCGGCTGTGGTGCATTGTGGGTGCCGCTGCACGATGAGCTGGAAGCTGAGACAGCATGGGAAGTGTGTAGACGGCTGGCGTGCTGGAATACCGCGGTATTCTGCATTCGCAGCGGTATTTTCACTCTCCTCCAGACTCCAGTTCTCCTCATAGCTGGCCATGTGTGAGGGTCTGGAATGCAATAGATCTGCCTGACTGCTGCATGCCGCCAGCCCGCCACCAAGTACCACACTGCCTGCCACCATTTCCCTCCAAGCCAGCAACAGCAACTCAGGTAGAGTGGGCGCCTTGGTGGGGTGAGCTGAGAGGCAAGAGGGGGATTTATTGACTGACTGATCATTGGTGACCCCGTGAGAATGAGATCTCTTGCTTGTGTGCAGCATTGTCACAATTGTCATAATTGGTTGATGGCCAGCATTGTGAGATAGAGATCAAGATTGATTGGCTATATACAAGGGGATGTGGCTATATACAGGGGGTATCTATATACAGGGGGTATCTGGCTATATACACTGGCTATGTGCATGGGGTATCTGGCTATATACACTTGCTTTGGGCATGGGGTATCTGGCTATGTACATGGGGTATCTGACTATGTGCATGGGGAATCTGGCTATATACACTGGCTATGTACATGGGGTATCTGGCTATATACACTGGCTATTTGCATGGGGTATCTGGCTATATACACTGGCTATGTGCATGGGGTATCTGGCTATATACACTGGCTATGTGCATGGGGTATTTGGCTATATACACTGGCTATGTGCATGGGGTATCTGGCTATATACACTGGCTATGTGCATGGGGTATCTGGCTATATACACTGGCTATGTGCATGGGGTATCTGGCTATGTGCATGGGGGATCTGGCTATGTGAATGGGGGATCTGGCTATGTGAATGGGGAATCTGGCTATATACACGGGCGATCTGGCTATGTGAATGGAGTATCTGGCTATATACACGGGCGATCTGGCTATGTGCATGGGGTATCTGGCTATATACACGGGCGATCTGGCTATGTGCACGGGGTATCTGGTTATATACACAGGCGATCTGGCTATGTGCATGGGGTATCTGGCTATATACACGGGCGATCTGGCTATCTGCATGGGGTATCTGGCTATATACACGGGCGATCTGGCTTTGTGCATGGGGTATCTGGCTATATACAAGGGCGAACTGGCTATGTGCATGGGGTATCTGGCTATATACAGGGGCGATCTGGCTATACAGTATATACTGTAATTGTGGATCATGTCGGTTATCTATTCTAAATGAGGGGTTATCTAGTTACGTATACTGTAAATGGGGGAGTCATCTGGCTACCTTTGCTAAAGGGAGGCTCTCTGTTTACCTAATCGTTGCTGTCTCATGTGTAATTTGTAGGGAAACACTTTGTGCAATGTGGCTGTACTATGCTACCTATACAGGGGGCAACTATTCCAGGCTACCTATACTGGGGGCACCTATGCCTGACATTACCATGCCACAGCACATGCACGCCCTTTTTTTGAAGGGGGGGGGGGGTGTCATTAAATACCCAGCATCGGGTGTCAAATGCCCTAGGTACGCCACTGGTGGTATCTGCAAGAGCAAAGTTCAGTGGTGGTGTCTGCAATTCCCAGGCTCCTCAAAGCACCCCATTTAGCCCCGGTTTCTTCTCACCTCTTTACGTTGCACCTCCGTCCCTCCATTCCCCGTGTCCTCTTACCCTGACGAGAAGAAAATAAGACAGGGCAGCCCTCCCAGCAGCGCGCCTGTGTGTGGCCTCTCTGGCTCTTTATTACATCTAGCGTTGTTGGTTTTGCTGCTGTATGGGCAACACTTTCATGCGCAGCAAACATGGGACTGCAATAAAAAGCCAGAGACGCCACACACAGGTACGCTGCTGGGAGGGCTGTACTGTCTATTTTCCTTCTGTCAGAGTGAGCAAACACGGGAAGTAGAGTAATGGTGATGCAGCGAGAAGAGGTGAGAGTACACCTGGGAAAACGGGGGTTGGTTGAGGAGCCTGGGAATTGCAGATACTGCCCCCGCTGAACTTTGATGTTTTTCCCCTTTCTTCTGAACGTGGCTTGGCCAGCTATCCTCAGTTCATTTTGCTGGCTGTCCAAAGTCCGAAAGGAGTAAATTCTTCGCTCATTGGCCGCATCAGTCAGCCACTTTGGGTGTTGGCTTGCAATATAGATCTTGGCTTTGTAACTGGCACTATCAATGGTTCTTTCGTCTGCAGTTGGTAGGATTACCGGTACCTGTGGCTGAACTGCCATCTGCAAAATTGCTCATCGAGATTGCATAAATGGTGTGATGCTCATTAAAACAAGGCAGCACTGGTTCTGTCTCAGGTGGCAAACTTCATTCAAGGGTGTACCAGCACATGGTGGCATTGCCATGCAAACTGAGTGTTAACTGCCCAAATGAATCTGCCTCCAAGCATCAGAATTTTGGTCAAAAAAAAAAAATGATTTTCCCCTGCAGCAAATGGTTAGGCTAACATGATAACAACCATTTCAGCTGACTTAAAGCAAACCTGAAATGAAAAAAAAAAATGAGATAATGAATTGTATGTGTAGTACAGCTAAGAAAAAGAACATTAGTAGCAAAAAAAAGTGTCTCATATTGTTTTTCAGTACACAAAAAGTAAAAAAAAAACCCTTCAGTTGTTAGCTATGCAAAAGAGCTTCTCTGAACTACTCAGTCCATTTGGGTGGAATACAGTCCTGTTTTCTGAAGTTCTTAAAGGGCGTACGAGGTCAAACTAAAAAAAAAAAGTTAAGTACCTGCTTCAAATTTGAACCCACGGAGGACGCCTTCTGCGCCCTCCGTTTACTTCCCCCTGGTCCCCGCTGTTTAATCGCCCCCCCTGGGCCACTCGCGACCCCACAGCCCGGGTCAGGCTCTCATGCCTCAAGTAAAATGGCCGGCGGAGCTTGCCGCTGCTGTGCAGTTCGTATAGATGCGAGTGCGGCTACGCAGCTCTAGGGCCTCCCCCCCCCCCCCCGATCCACGCTACAGGCTGTCTCCTGTGCGGGGACCTGGCAGAAGGAAACGGAGGGCGCGGATGGTGTCCTCCGTGGGGTCAAATTTGAAGCTGGTACTTAACTTTTTCTTTTTTTTTTTTTGACCTCGTAAGTCCTTTAAATAGCCAAGGAACAGTGAGAGACAGCTTGAAATAAGGTTTTAATGCAGGAAAGTTCAAAAGGTCATTAAAATTTGCTTTATTTTATAGCTTAAAAAAAAGTGTGTTTTTAAAATTGCAACTGTGACAGAATGATGCAATGTTATGAAAAAAAAGCTATATAA
Organism: Hyperolius riggenbachi; assembly: GCF_040937935.1. Classification (NCBI taxonomy): domain Eukaryota; kingdom Metazoa; phylum Chordata; class Amphibia; order Anura; family Hyperoliidae; genus Hyperolius; species Hyperolius riggenbachi. Next base: position 241,930,878 of record NC_090653.1, on the reverse strand, counting down.
CTGAAAATAAAAATATGAGACACTTTTCTTTGCTACTTATTATTTATTTATTTTGTACTTATTTAAGTATTTATATAGCGCCAACATATTACTAATGTTACTAATGTTCTATTCATTATCCGTACTACACATACAATTCATTATATCATGCATTTGTTTGTTTTTTTGCTTCAGGTTTGCTACCTTAACTGGTTAGGCTGTCATGTTACTTAATGTGTTCCTGAAGTAACTTGTTATAACTAAATTAACCACCATTTGTGGAAACTAGCTTAGCAAAAAGTAGTACCTCCACTGTGTCTTAAAGAGATTTGTACAATAAAAAACATATCAATCAAGTCACTGTGATCTCCTAGATCCCTCTTTGCCATTTCTGACGCTCCCCTTTGTGATCCTGACTTTTAATTGCCAGTTTTAGGCAGTGTTTACAAACAACAAACATGGCCGCTAACCAGGAAGTGAGGTTTGTGTATATATATATATCATGTTACAGTATACTACAAGTTTTTATTACATAGTGAACTCCAGTCAGGGATTCTCAGTTTCTCAGCATGGGAAGCTCCCTTCCCCCTCAGACAAGCTGAAATTGAGAGCAGAGGGCTATATGTGACTAATAAACAAAGCACACACACAGAACCTGCAGGGGGAGTGGAGGGGCGTGCATAACTTCTACCTATGACAGCAGAGGCAGCACATTCCTCCCTAGCTCGACAAGGCTTGACAAAGAAAAGAAGATTATATATATTACAGAGACAGTGCAACTAGAAAAGGCTGCAGTAAGCCAGACAACATTAGAACGGGTATAGGAACTTATAGGATAGAAGAAATAAGGCTGAACATTTTGTTACAGAGTCTCTTTGAGTTATGCACATTCCAACATCTAGGAGTGCTGTATCTGCCATATTATAGGCAGGATGTCCTGATTTTCAGCCAGCTGATTGGCCAGGCATCTTTAAGGTTTGCCTTTTAAAATTACAGTCAGTAAGTACCCCGTTGAATAGAAAATAGCAACTCCTGGAGCGGCTGCATGCAGAGCATCATGCAACACAAGATACTCAGCGTTGGATTTCAATTGTCACACCAATGATGTTAGACCTGTAGTCATCCGGTGTTTAGAGATATAACAAACCGGTGACCAACCCAACAACAAGCAAATAGTAGAGAAGCAGTTGGCACATGCAATGTTTACAGCGTAAAAAAGCTTTATTCCATTTGGCTTCATGCAAAATGCTAAGCAAACATGTCCATTTTAAAATAGGTCCTACCCGATACTCAGATGGCTGTGGGGTGAGGTGGGAGCGGTGGGGGTCGCCTTACGAACCGTTTCGCTCTCCTGAGCGTCTTCAGAAGACGCTCAGGAGAGCGAAACGGTCGTAAGGCGACCCCCACCGCTCCCACCTCACCCCACAGCCATCTGAGTATCGGGTAGGACCTATTTTAAAATGGACATGTTTGCTTAGCATTTTGCATGAAGCCAAATGGAATAAAGCTTTTTTACGCTGTAAACATTGCATGTGCCAACTGCTTCTCTACTATTTGCTACATTGAAAATTGCTGTTTTTTTGAGCACGCAATTAACAGCAGTACCCGTTACTAATTCCTCAGCACCTCATGCTTATCCTTATGCATGCTTCCTGATTATCTGCAGTGCCGGTTTCTTTACTCTACTTGTAACACAACCCAACAACAACCAAGTGTATGTTTAGTACAGCTGGTTATCAATACAACTTTATCAAAGAACAAACTGATTGTTGATAGATACAAAACTCACATCGTGGGCCCCCATGACAAGGAACCCTCGGATGTATAATAGCGCGTAGCGTATACAAAATACGCAATAAAACACAGTAGTATGCAAGCGAAGATTGCCCAGTCTCCAATCCTGACCAGTTTCGCCATTGTGCAGTCTTCAGAGGACTGTGCACATCATTGTCAGTTAATAAATGTTATGTTTATATTGTTCTATTTTTGTACTAATTCATCATTCGGGGCCCCTGCGTGGGCATAAATACTTGTTTATTGCTATCTGTTTTCTTGCTCAAAGAACCTTTTGAAACTAGAATAAATAAAAATAAATAATTTTTATGTAGCCCCACCCAGTATCAGAGAACCACCCAATGTGAACAGAGAGACGGTCCTTCGTCTTGGTGGAACCCTGACGCTGCTGTGTGAATCTGAGGCCACGCCCCAGCCAACTGTCACTTGGTATAAGAATGGAAAACTGCTCACCGGTGATGGAAGCATCTCCATACACAACAGTGGCCAGAGACTGGAGATACGCAATGTGCAGGTGAGTGGCTAGAAGTCTTTTACTAAAGCAAGGTTGTAGAAAGAACGAAAAGCATTATACTAATGGCTACATAACCTACTGTAATGTCTTCCAGGAACTGGACATATTGATTATAGTAGTGGTTTCTTGTTTTACACAGGGACATTGCTAGGATCATTGAAATCCACAGAGGTTGGGAAACTTAGCCACATCCAAAGGCAGGGCTGGTTCAAGCCTCAATGGGCCCCAGGGCAAAATTAGCTTGGGGGCTCCCCCAGTGCTCCTGAACTGAACCCCCCTAAACTTTACTGTGGTTCCCTTCTCCAATTCGTGCGCTCCCATCCATCTTCGCAGGAGAGCCTCTTCTCAGTGACCCGGCACATGCTATTGCGTAATGAAATGTGACAGGTCTAGGAGAAGAAGCAGCCAGTGCGGATGAAGACTGGGTTTCTATGCTGACAAGACTTTGCAGGTGACCCAAGGAGCACAAGTGAGGGGGAGACCCGGGGGGGGGGGGGGGGCTGGGGCAATTGCCTTTGTTGCATCTATGGTAGTGCTGGCCCTGTCCAAAGGCAAGATAAGGATCTTCATTAAATAATTCATTAAATTCTTCCCATGATGACTCACACTGGTGCCCACTTCTTCAGCAACCATGGTGGGAGATGGAGGCACAGTGGAACAAAGTAGTTACATTGTTATGTAAAGGAGGAAGTTGAATTAGGATAGGAGGGAATGGGGGGAGGGGCAATACCTCATACCTATACTCAAAGAAACCACCAGTACCAGTAAGTCCATCCATACCCCTTGGAGACCTGTACATGCGAAGTGTCATGGGAAAGTCTCTTCATTGGTTAGCAAGTCTAGTCCTGTTAAAGCATTTTGAGAGCCAACCTGCTCTGCATATAAGGATACTTTCTATCCTGGACCCTATACAACAATGGTCACTGGCCACCCTACTTGTATTTTAAGTTGTACAATTTTTCACAATACTGGTCCTTTAATATACGACGGAAGAATAATCTGGTGTAATCAGGGCCGGCGCTACCATTAAGGCAAAGGAGGCAGCTGCCCCAGGGCCCCAGAGCTTGTAGGGGCCCCCAGTGGCTACAAGAGGAAAAAAAAATTTCAAATCGGCCTTATAGTTTTTGAGAAAATCGATTTTAAAGTTTCAAAGGAAAAAAAAAACACATTTAAAAACCTGCCGACTTTAATGGTTAATAGCAAATCGACCTTAAATGCTAGAAATCCTAAATCTGCAGGATATGTTAAGGTGATCATTAGGAATAAGAGGAAAAAACTATTTTTCAAAAAGACCTTATAGTTTTTGAGAAAATCGATTTTAAAGTTTAGAAGGAAAAAAGTATAGTTTTAAATGCGGTAAATGTCACTTTTAGTAGCAAACCTAATGGTAGTGTAATTTTACATGCATCAAACAAAAGCGCAATAAATTTCCTGATGGGGTTTCCAGGGGGTCCATACGCAGCCGCAGCGCTTTGGCCAGGGATCGCTATACAGCCGCAATATGGCTGTATGAAGATCCCTGGCATTTTTCCTATTTTCCAAATTTTTTTTTATGTTTAGAGTGTGTGAATTTTTTTTTTTTTTTTTTTTTATTATGTGGGGTCCCCCCTCCTGAAACTTTTTAACCCCTTGTCCCCCATGCAGGCTGGGATAGCCAGAATGTGGAGCTCTGACCGACTTCACACCCTGACTATACCAGCTGCAAAAAAGGTCCCCTAATGCCGATTTTTGTTCCGGGGTATACGTTGAGGGGGCCCCCCAGGTTTATTTTGCCCTGGTGCCCCATTGTTGCTTAAACCGGCCCTGGGTGTAATGTGTGACTATTGGTCATTTTTTTTATTGTAATTTGATTAATTCCCAGGCACAAGATAAAGGCCTCTACACCTGCAAGATGACCAACGTAGCTGGTGAGGCTGAGCTGACGTACACAGTGATCATTCAGGGTGAGTAAGAGTATTTACTTGGCTCATACAGCTAAAAAAATATTTAAAGACTTTAAAACTGACTTGGACTTTACAGGCCATAGATTTATTTCTAACATGTTGTCTCTTCTTGCAGTGCCCACATCCATCCTTCATCCCAAGAATGAGACCATCCAGCTGACAATTGGGAATTCCATAGTCTTGTCCTGTGAAGCTGAAGGCTCTCCCCCTCCCAAGATCACATGGCTAAAAGATGGACTTTCATTGGGTAAATGGCACACTGAGTTGGATAGCTAGATATTTTCAAATGTGAGCTTCATACAAACTGAGCATAGGGTAAAACCAGGGTTGGTTCTTCCATGAAGCAATGTGAATCACGTGTTTCAGTGTGGCAACAATTAGAGGGCGGCAAGATGTGGCTCCCCTCCCCTAATGTCCCCCTCCTCGCTCTCCCCGTTACCCCCTCTCTAGGTGCCGCATCACTCACCTGCTCTCAGCGTTCCAACAATAGGATCTCCATCCGCTCATCCAGCGTCCTGTATCCATGGCTACAGCAGTGCCTCATGTGACCTTTTATGTGCTGCTCAAATGAGGCACCGCTGTAGTCACAGAGGAAGCAGGACTTCATGTGTGGCTATCACTCATGTGATACCATTGCTAATCTGCTGAGAGCGGGTGAGTGTTGCATAGTTACCGGTACATAGTTATTTGGATTGAAAAAAGACATATGTCCATCAAGTTCAACCAGAGAATAAAGTACACCACCAGCCTGCTCCCTCACATATCCCTGTTGATCCAAAAAAGGCGAAAAACCCTTACAAGGCATGGTTGAATTAGTCCCAAAAGGGAAAAAATTATTTCCCGACTCCAGATGGCAATCAGATAAAATCCCTGGATCAACACCACTGGGCATTACCTAGTAATTATAACCTTGGGTGTCTTTCAACACAAGGAAAGCATCTAAGCAATACAGATATAGAATTTGCCATAACTACTTCCTGTGGCAATGCATTCCACATCTTAGTCACTCTTATTGTAAAGAACCCTTTCCTAAATAAATGTCTAAAACGTTTTTCCTCCATGCGCAGATCATGTCTTCTAGTCCTTTGTGAAAGCCTGGGGACAAAAAGCTCATCCACCAAGCTTTTTATATTGCCATCTGATGTATTAACATGTTAATTAGATCCCCTCTAAGGCGTCTTTTCTCCAGACTAAATAAACCCAGTTTATGTAATGATGAGTGATGCAGCACCGATTGAAAAAGTCCTTTGGTGCATTAAATCAAAAAGTGTATCTTGCAAATGTTTTGAATGTCTTTAACACAGCAGGAGCTATAGAATTTTTTGGGGTGAAAATTCATAGTATGCAAACTTTTTGACGCCGCCTGAATGACTTGCGTCTTCCAAAGGGCAGCATCCTGGCCGCAGCCTGCCCCCCTTCCTCCCCGGCCATCACTTGTTTCCCTGATCGAGTCGGCGGCCACCTTCCTCCACCGCATTGACCCCCGGCTGGCCCTTGCTGCGTGGCTGGCACAGCATGCAGCACTGTCTGAGACCTCAGATCAGGGACCCGCAGTGGAGACGTGAGAGCGGTGGCCTAGTAACAGCGCATATACAGGAAGTGCCTGCTGATCCTCTCTCTCTCTAATACTCTTAGCCATAGACCTTAAACAAGCATGAAGATCAGGTGCTCTGACTGAAGTCTGATCGGATTAACTGCAGGCTTGTTTTAGGTGTGGGATTCACACTCTACTGCAGCCAAAGAGATTAACCGGGCTGCCAGGCAACTGGTATGGTTTAAAAGAATCTAAATATGGTTGCCACCATATCCCTCTCAGTTCAGGTGTCCTTTAAAAGTGGGAAGCACAGTGGCAAAATGGCATGCAGTCTTGTAGGTTGGAGTCAGGAAACACAAGCACCATTTACCTGTTGTGCTGATGAATGTTTTCATACGGGCACTCTGGTTTCCTCACATCCCAAAAACATACTAAGAGAACTGGCTTTGCCAAATGTTTATAGAACTGTGGGCGGGGCATTAGAGTGTGAGTTTCCACGAGGGACTGTTAGCTTAGTGACATGAATTGTTCAATTTACTTTATAAAGTGCTGTGGAAATGTCTCAGAGCTACACAAAGGCATAACAATAATAACTGTTTTATTTCTTTGCAGAACATTCTGGAGAATGGGGAGTGGTGATTAGAGGGAACCGCTTGCAGATAAGCAGAGTGCAGCCTTCCCATGCTGGACGATACACCTGCATAGCTCAGAACCAGTTATCTCAGGCCCACAAGGACTTCCTGTTGCTGATCCAAGGTTCGGGACTATTACTGTATTCTAGCCGAGCCGCATCTATATACATATAATACGCTACGTGCTTCAACCTTGAGGCAAGAAGAAGGAGTAGCACCCTGCCCCCAGGGCCGGTCCTAGACTTTTCGGCGCTCCCGGACCCCCCCATCTGCGCTTCCCCTCAAGCTTAAATTCAGCAGCAGCCGCTGCTATTAGTAAGAGGCAGCAAGCGGGGATGACTAACCTCTTTCGCGTTCCAGCGTGCGTTCCACTATCGTCACTTCCTGCAATGCCGCCCACTGTATTGTAAGTGGGCCGCTGCGCCCAATACCCCCCCTCCTGCCCGCTACCCCCTCCAGCTCGGCAGCCCCCCACCCACGGCTAAGGCGGGGGGGAGGGCGGCGAAAAGTCTAGGACCGGCCCTGGGGGCAGGGCGCTACTTCTTCTAATTGCTTCAAGGTTGAAGCACATAGCATATTATATATATATATAGATTCTCATCAGTTGCCATCTCATAGGTCCAAGGCCTCTGCTGCCCATCTTCTTATTTGCAGGCAGACGCTGTGTTGTTTAGACTGTAACAAGAACTGTTTTTTTCTCACAGTGGCGCCAAGAATAATAGGCTCAGAAATTCCCAGCGAGAGGAGCATCCAGGTGAAGAGGGAAGTGACCCTGGAATGTAAAGCTGAGGGGACACCCCCACCCCAGATATTGTGGCTGAAGGATGGAAAGCCGCTAGATCTTGTCTCAGTGCCAAACATGAGGTGAGGCAACCAGAGGCACAGATAATGGAGTCATCAGGTGACTGTAGGGTGACAGGAAATTTGGGCGCTGGAGGTGTCTAATGAAATAGCGGGAGCCGGGGCGGCCTGCTATACAAACTGCGGCTACAAATAGCGAGTGGAAGCTAGTTTATTGGGTGCCCAAATTTCTGTTAATTGCCAATATTATCACAGGCACCTATGGGGCGCCAAAGTTCCACGGTGCACTATATTTATCCTGTACAGTGATGAAGATGGTGTGGTTATTGGCAGGTTGGTGGCCAGTGAAAATGGTTAGGGTCAGGCATCGGTGAGGGGGGTAGGTAAGGGTAAAGTATTAGGGGGGGGGGCTAGTTAAGGTTAGACGTGGGGGGGCGGTTATGGTTAGACATCGTTGGAGGGGGTAGGCTGGGGTCAGACATCACTGGGGGGATCAGTTAGTGTTAGGTATTGGTAGTGGGGAAGTCGATTAGTCGAAATCCACATTGTGCATGCATGAAAAAGAACGGCTGGAAAAAAGGGCGCAGAAGATTGCCGCTATCACTAAAATTAGCGATATTCTACTGCTGGATTCCGATAGTAAAATATCGGTAATGTTTACTGATATTTTACTATGGCTAACTCTAACCCTACTCTCACACAGAACCCTCCCTCTACCGATGCCTAACCTCAACTCCACCAGAGTGGTGCCTAATCCTATGGTGGTGCTTAACCCTAAGACCCCTTTCCCAGTGGTGTCTAACTCTAAGACTACCCTCCGGTGGTGCCTAACCCTAACACCACCCTGGTGGCGCCTAACCCCCTCCTAATCCTTAATCCCCCCAGAGGTGCTCCACGCCCACTATGCAATGCCGCAATTTGCATTTCCCGAAGCCCCCGACGCCTGTAATTTGATCAGCGCATCCAGGTGGCAAAATTTAGCTTGTTTACCGCTAATCGGGTGCCTCCGGTGCTGTAATTTACCTTCGTCACATATCGTGGCCATTATAAAAGGTGCACAAATAAGGAAAATTTCAGCACCCGTAGGTGGCCTAAAGCGGGTGCCACTGTGCGCCCAGATTGCGGCTTTTATAATAGGTGCCTATGGTGGCGCTGTTTTTTTCCAAAAGGGCTCCTGCGCTTTTTTTTTCCTGATTCGCCACATTGTTACACAAACAGGGAGGAAGATTCAAATCTGCTGATACAGTGTCTATGTACCTAAGTAAAACTCGGATGATAATCAGGGTCCGTGCCAAAGGATCATAAACAATTGATCCATTTAAACTACTTCAAGAGACACTGAAGCGAAAAAAAAATGATGATATTATGATTTGTATGTGTAGTACAGCTAAGAAAAAAAACATTAAGATCAGATACATCAGTCTAATTGTTTCCAGTACAGGAAGAGTTGAGAAACTTCAGTTGTTATCTCTATGCAAAAAAGCTATTAAGCTCTCTGACTAACTTATGCTGGGAATACACGTTAAGTTTTTACTTTAGATAGATGGGTTCGATAGATAAATTCCAACCTGTTGGATCTGGTCGATTCTACTTTCGTTTCGATTCTCCTCATTCAAGTGAATGTAATTGATAAGAAAAGATAAGGAATCGAGAGGGGAATCGAGCAGTGAATCAAGAGTAGAATCGATCGAAAGCGAAAACGACGGCAAAAACGAACGCAAAAACGCATCGTGTATTCCCAGCATTAGTCGTGGAGAGGGCTGTTATCTGACTTTTATTATCTCAACTGTAATTGAACTGTTTACTTTTCCTCTGCTAGAGGAGAGTTCATTACTTCACAGACTGCTCTGAAAGACTCATTTTGAATGCTGAGTGTTGTGTAATCTGCACATATTATAGAATAATGCAATGTAAGAAAAAACACTATATACCTAAAAATAAAAATATGAGAATATTTTCTTTGCTGCTAATCTTCTAGTAATTATTCATAGTACACAACCAATTCATTATATCATATATTTTTTTTCGCTTCAGTGTCTCTTTAAGTGCTGTGAATTACACACGGGATCCTCATTTTCGCTCTTCTTGTAATAATCCAATCGGAAGTCCATTGTTTGGGCTGCCGCTGAATTCAAATGTGCGCTGACGTCATTCACTTGTCACTAACCGTCAGGGATCGCTCATTCTCAGACTATTGCGTTCTAGCGTGTGTTCGGAGCTCTAGATTCGATTTCTAGAACAAAGTAGAGTTGTGTAAACTGGGTTACTCACTGTGGGTGATTCCGAAAAACGAGATACTATTTCCATTCTAATTCATTCTAACATGTTTCTACGTTCTTATCCAGTTAAATATTTTTGTAAACCAACACAAATGAGTGTGTGTATTTGTGAGATGGGTTAATCGATTCATCACACTGCTGTTGTACAGGCTATCCCAAGACGGAAGTTCCCTGTATGTGACATCTGTGCAAGACTCTGACTCCGGCCGCTACACATGCCTGGCACGTAACACCGCAGGAGAAGACACAAAGGTCTATGTGCTAAATATTCTCAGTAAGTGCTAAGACAACCTAATGGAATGGGTCACAGTTTTACATTCTGAGTGTCAAGGTTGGATTTATACTTTTTGTGCCCCTAGGCCTAGTATGTTGTGACTCCCCTTCCTTGTGCTGCAGCGCCCTCCCATTCCATGTGCAGCCCCCTCTTCCATGTGTATCATCCATGTGCTGCAGCGCCCTCCCATTCCATGTGCAGCCCCCTCTTCCATGTGTATCATCCATGTGCTGCAGCGCCCTCCCATTCCATGTGCAGCCCCCTCTTCCATGTGTATCATCCTTGTGCTGCAGCGCCCTCCCATTCCATGTGCAGCCCCCTCTTCCATGTGTACCATCCATGTACTGTAGCCCATCTCTTTCATGAAAAGCTTCCTTGGGCAACAGTTTCCCATATTTCATGTGTTACTGTACTCCCCATTATCACCTCATTTTTCATATGTAACAACCTCTCTTTCGTGTCCATTTTCCCCCTTGCGCTGCAGCTGCCTTTATGGCCTTTCCAGAAATCCGGCCGTGGTCAGTGTAATAATCATCCTATGGACTTCAGGGCCAGTTCTAGCTACAATGGTCTCCCTGACCCCCTACAGCAAATTCACCTTTCAGGACCCCTAAATCGATTTCAACCCCTAGCCCCTTAGATTCCCTCTCGCACACACACTTTATTGTGCTTCCTGGGGCCCCTGCAAAGTGTTAGGGACCATAGCAACTCACCTGTCCTGGTGTGCTGCTTTATTGATTTGTGCTCTCTCGTCTTCATCCCTGAAAGGCGCCTCTGCTCAGTGACCCAGCGGATGTTATTATGTAATAGTCACTGAGAAGATGCGTCCAGCAGGGATGAAGAAGAAGAGCACAGACTAATGGAGCTGGTGATGATTATTCACAGGAACTTTGATTAGTGAATCAAACTTCCTGTGAACTTTGATCAATGTACTAACTGGCGGGGAGGTGCATATATCTACGCCCCTGGACAGAAGCGTAACTAGAAATCACGGGGCCCACTGCAAAACTTTGGATGGGGCCCCCTCCTGCCTTCTCACCATGCCTAGACCCCATAAGCATCACTAAAGTACACAGCACTTGGGGAGGGGTAAAAAGGCTGGAGGTAGAACAGGCTGTAGACAAGACCTTGCTGCACACTGAATATGGACTGTCTACAAATCTTTGTCTGCAAAACTTTGTATGATTCCCTATCAGTGGCAGAGCAGATGCAGTCATTAGAACAACTTAGCAAACAACAGAAAGTTTTTTTTTTTCTTTCTTTGCCCTTAGTTGTCAATCTGTCAGGACTGGACAGGCGGTCCAGTGGCTTCTGGGCCCCCCTGTAGCTGCATCCCTTGCAGGGTCTATTGTTATGCCCCTAGTTAAAGGGAACCAGAGACGAAGCACCCTTGTGTATTTTACCATATATATCAGTAAGAACATTAGAGAAAACACTTACCATGCTCTCTGTTTTATCCTCATTGCTAAAAGTGTCTGTTATCAGCTGTGATAAGAATCCCGGACTGAGCATTCAGTCTGGCTTTTCAGGGAATGATTATTGCTGAGTCATTATAGCAGAGCCACAAGGGGGCAGGCTTGGGCTTGAAAAGACACCAGAGAAGACAGACTCAGCTATAATCTTTCTGTAGCAAAGCCAGACTGAATGCTCAGTCGGGGATTCTTATCAGAGGTGATAACAGTCAGATTAAACAGAGAACAATGAAACAAAGAGCAGAGTAGGTGTTTACTGTCATGTTCCCACTGATTTATAAGGTAAAATACAAGAGGGTGCTTCATCTCTGGTTCTCTTTAAATTGAACATGAAATTAAACTAAACCTATGAGATTATAAGTTGTATGAGTAGTATGGATGATAAATAGAACATTAGTAGTACAGAAAAGAGACTCATATTTTCATTTTCAGTGTTACAACTTTGTTTTTACAGTTGCATCAGACTGTCACAGCTGCTGTTCAGAATGCACACTCTGCTTCGTTTAGCTAAAAGGGATATGGAACCAATGACCCTTCAAACTGTCCTGCAGTAAAACCTCATTAGATTCCTTATCTCACTGTTTCTCAACTGTGTTTGCTTCTATTCACTGTTCAGGAAACTGGGCAAGTTTTTTTTGCGTAGATCAGAACCCAAATTTTTCAACTCTTGCTGTACTGGAAAACAGAAAGGGGCTTCTGATAATTTCTTAGTAGAGATAGTACTATATGTGTATATGTTTATCTCATCTTGTCACTTCAGGTATGCTTTAAGTTTCTATTTACTCTGGCCAGTCTCAGCACCTGAAAGTTGGTTTCTGACCACGAGTGACTGCAAACTACTCCTTTGTACACTCAGTTACAGGTGACCTGTATGACTCTTACTTTGTTTACATTCCCTGCAGCTCCTCCAGTTTTTGAATCCGGACCTAATGTTACTGAGACTCACAGCACCGTCCTGGGATCACAAGTCACCTTAGAGTGTCATGCCAGTGGCTCCCTACCAATGCAGCTAACGTGGCTGAAGGATGGAAAACAGCTTTCTTCATCTCGATTCCTCAGAATCTCCTCTGGAGGGCATGTCCTACGGTGAGCGAGGAAGTAGTGTAACCACAGAAGAGGGTGTGCTAATGTTTAGGGGCTTAACAACAATTAAGGCTACCTGCCACGAAGTTGTCATGGGGCCCACTGGGATCCAAACTCCTCCAAGCTGTTATGGATCGTACCCCACCACCCCCGTACACACGCTTTGCCCCGACACACATGCTGAGTAGCACAGGAAGCTCTGAGGGTCTCCTCCATGCATCACAGCTGCACACTCTGCCATTCTCCGACTCCTCATTACATGAACCACATTGGTCATGTGATCAGGAACTGACAAATGGCAGCAGAGTGTGTTATGCATGGAGGAGACACGGAGGGCACTGGTGTAGGTAACCATTACGGCGCTAAGCTGGCCCCTACAGCCCCGCCCTTAATTTTGGGGGGCTATTGTTACACCCCTACAAATGTTCTTCTTAGCAAGAAATCATAAATAGTACTGCAAACCTGAACGTTTTATTAAAACTGTCTGCTTAGCTCAGACTTTGGCTAAATGAACATCTTGTCGCTTTTCATTGGCCCAGTTCCAAGCGGCACACAATTTGCATGAGACTTGCATGCAAGCTGGAATTAGTTTCATTACATTGTCCATCTCTATCCAGTCTCTTCTTAGGTCTTCCCCCATGTTATAGTAGGCTTCCGGCTTCCTGCCATGATTGTTACTGTGTTCTATCTCTGCAGGATCTCCCATGCGCAGGCTACCGATGCTGGAGTGTACACCTGCGTAGCATCAAGTCCGGCTGGCAACGCAGAGAAGAGTTTCATCCTACTGGTGGAGAGTATGTATTACACAATAATATCATTCTAAGGCGATGCCATGATGCTTCATTGGTTTATCCATTTAATAGGAATAGCATTTGTAACGTAGAATTTGTAATAGCAACATTCAATAGGAATAGCATTTGTAATTTTATTTTTTTTAAATGTTGTCCTTTAAAAGTTATCAGTTGGCTAACTCACCATCAGGAGGTGTTCTTTTTATATGTGTTTAATTCTACTTAAATCATAAATAATACCTTCTGGCTAGGTGCACACATAGCAGAAACTCTAGCGTTGCATAAAACATAAGCTCAATGATCCACATAAAAAACGCATGAGTATGTGTTTGTACTTTGGTGTTTTTAAAATGGCTGGTTTTGTTGCATATTATGCATGACCGCATCAAAAACGCACATAATGAAAGTCAATGGAAACGCAATGTATTGCGTTTTGATGCGTTTTTTATGTGTCTTTTTTTAAATAAAGATTTCTGATGTATTTCCGCTTCTTGTTGTCTTTCTAGTGATTTGCATAAATGTAAATATAAAAACGCATATGCGTTTTATATATTTCGAACCGCAAACGCATTAAAATGCACGCAAACACTTGAAAAAAAAAACGCTACCGCACCAAAAACACCAAAAAACGCACACAACATTAACATAAAATATGACATAAAACGCAGCCTTTCACGTTATGTTATGTGTGCACCCAGCCTCTCCCAGATCAACGTTTTTCTCCAGTTTACTGGATTCACACTTTTTCTGTTTTTCTGTGCGTTTTCTGCATAGAAAAACTGAGTACCAATGTTAATCAGCTGGCTAGTTTACACTTAAATGCATTTTTCACATGCAGAGAAACAACTGACAGCAATGCAGCACTGCCAGAAAACACATGCAGAAAAACGCGCAGAAAACTGATAGACAAGTTTGAATCCAGCCTAGGCAGTGGTCACACATGTCTTTTAGTGTTCTGTGCACATTTTCTTTCTACACGCTATGTGCCCCAAGTGGTTGCCAGGGTAACGTGGGCATGTCTGACCTCACAGACGGGTAATGTACAGTGCACTGGGCACTGGAGGGGCACATTCAACATTAGGCGGGACAGCACTTGGGGTTTCGTCATGTTCATTGCTCGTCCTGATATCGCTCACTGTTACCGCCGCACCCCTGATAGATCATGACAACATGACATCTTGCAGCATGTCTGATCGACATGCTTGGCCCTAAATTGGTCGCCTCGTCCCCTTGGCAGCACTTGGCGGCACTGTATGGGCACCCAAACTGTCACTTGCATTCCTGAATGCTAACTCTTTTAGGAAGAAAAGGAACACGGCCGAGTTTTTGTGCTCGTCACATCTCACCTCAGGAACACTTTTATTATTATTATTTAGTATTTACTGTATATAGCACCAACATCTTCCGCAGCGCTGTACAGAGTATATTGTCCTGTCACTAACTGTCCCTCAGAGGAACTTACAATCTAATCCCTACCATAGTCATATGTCTATGTGTGTATCATGCAGTATATATATCATAGTCTAGGGCCAATTTTTAGGGGGCAGCCAATTAACTTATCTGTATGTTTTGGGGATGTGGGAGGAAACTGGACTGCCCATAGGAAACCCACCCAGAGACAGAGAGAACATTCAAACTCCGTGCAGATAGTGCCATTGCTGGAATTTGAACCAGGGACCCAGCGCTGCAAAAAGAGAGTGCCACGGTGCTTCTTTAAGCACTTAACGACCGCCTAATGCCGATAGGCGGCGGCTGGTCGTAAGTGGAATTACATGGAAAGGGCTGCTCCATGTCAGTTCACGGAGGGTGTCTCCGTGAACAGTCTGCGAGCCACCGATCGCGGCTCGCAGGCTAAATGTAACCACGCGGGTAAGAAATCCCCGCTGTTTACATCATACGGCGCTGCTGCGCAGCAGCGCCGTAAACGAGATCGGCGATACCCGGCATCTGATTGGCCGGGGATCGCCGGCATCTGATAGGCTGAAGCCTATCCTAGGCGGCGCAGCCCATATCGTGAAGGAGAGCAAGGTAAGGGCAGAGAGGGCGGAAATTGCTGCGGAGGGGGGATTTGAGGAGCCCCCCCCCCCCCCCGCAAATCACAGGCAGCCAACGGCGATCAGACCCCCCCCCCCCCAGCAGGACATCCTGCTAGTGGGGAAAAAAGGGGGGGGGGAAATCTAATAGCCATGCTGCAAACCTGATCTGTGCTGTGGGCTGGAGAGCCCACGCTGCACAGATCAGGCAAAGAGAGCCTGGTCCTTTTAAAGGACAACTGTAGTGAAAGGCATATGGAGGCTGACATATTTACTTCCTTTAAAGAGGAGCTGTTAGGTATAGGGTCTCAGAGAAAATAAACACATATATCAGTAGCTAAAGATTGGCTGTACTTACATTACATATGCATTTCACTGTCCACGTTTGGATTTCACAGAATTTTTATATAGTATTTGCAGAGAATGATGCTCCTGACAGCTCATGGCAGGTTTCATGTTTGTCTGTCTCCTATGAAGCCAAATGTGTCGTCATGTCCTACCTGCTTCCTGATGATTCCACTCACAGAAACGCTCGTACTGAATAACACTACTGTGCAGTAAATATTAATTAGCCATGTGGCTAGGAACAATAGCGGACTCCTGCAGTGTACTCTGCCCAGAGATTTTTCAGTGCTGGCTGTTGTAACATGAGACTGTAACTTCTCACTAGCAGCCGAGGGGAGGACCCAAGCAGCCCCAGAATGCTTTGCAGTATGCTATGCGGCCTGTTGTCCTTTTAAGAGCTTGGGAATACAGAGTCTTGCTGTCAGCACACATCAAAAGTAAGAGAGATTTTTAACTTTAGTATTGCCTTTTTGGCTTGCTTCTAAACTGTTTAACACAGGAGAATAGAGGTTTAAATTAGCGTTTGCAGCCTGACAGTTACTCTTTAAAGGAATACTAGTTGCTTGGCTTCCCTGCTGCTCCTCTGCCTCTAATACTTTTAGCAAAAGACCCTGAACAAGCATGCAGCAGATCAGGCATTTCTGACATTATTGTCAGATCTGATAAGATTCTCTGCATGCTTGTTTCTGGTCTAATTCAGACATGACTGCAGACAAATAGAGCAGCAGAGCTGCCAGGCAACTGGTATTGTTTAAAAGCAAATAAATATGGCAGCCTCCATATACCTCTAACTACAGTTGTCCATTAACCTCCCTGGCTGTAAGCCCAACCTACGTTCGGCTAACCGCCGCAGGGGATCACATCGCTCGGGAGGATTTTTTAAAATAATATTTTTTGCTTATTGTTAAGCTAGCACTAGGCTAGCTAACTATGTGCGCCAAGTCCCTCCGGTCCCCTCCGATCACCCCTGATCGCCGCTGTAATACGTACCCCTCAGAGATCCCGCGATGGCGCAGCCTCCCAATCAGCACCCGGCTTCGCAATGGGGAGGATCGGAACTGCGCATGACGTCGATGTCCTATGGCGCCATAGCAACGAGTGAAGCTAATTGGTGAAGCTGTGGCTCTCGCGGGTTTGCGGATGGGTAAATATAGCCGGTGGCGATCGGGGGGGGGGGGGTGTCAGAGAGGTGCCGGGGGAATTGGGGCACATAGTTAGCTAGCCTAGTGCTAGATAACCAGTAAAAAGCACTTTTAATTTTAAAAAATCCCTCCTGCGGAAGCAGCCACTGAGACTGTGTACTGCCAGGGAGGTTAAAGCGCAAACCTGTGAGGAAGAAAGAAATCAAAAAAGGAAATAGGTAGATACCGAAATAGTGGGAAGCCTCCGAACAGTGGCAGAATGTGTAGAGGTGTTCCCTGATGGCATTGGATTCCCTCAGAGATCTGACAGGATGGATCACTCTTGTGTAGCTACTTTTGTTGTGGCAGCAGATTCCCTAGAAGTTGCCACGGTAAGGCACCAGTCACTCATCCCTCCCCCTCTCCGGAGAGCCAAGCACCATGTATGTACAGGGCAAGCTATGTTCATAGCGCCCAACAGTCCCTCTTTGGGAGTCTTGTCCCTCTTTATTTGTCCCTCTTTCAGAACTTTGTCCCTCTTTCTATGTAAATATTTGTATTTCTCTACTAAAAAATCTGTTTGACTCTAAACTTTATTCCCATCCTTTAAATTGATATATTTCTAATTTTCAAATGTTAATATGAGGGAAAATAATAGAAGGGACCAGTATTGTTTAAGTTATAAAACAACACATTTTTCTTTTGAAATCTTTATGGTATTCATGACTAGGGATGTGTCGGGGGGCGTGATCAGGGGTGTGGCAGGGGCATGGCTTAAGTGTCCCTCTTTCTCATCTCAAAAAGTTGGGAGGTATGTATGTTTAATAGTGATAGCTTAATGTGACGTGTCCAAACATGCTTCGTTGTTTAAACCACTTTATAACAAGCTGTTGTGTTTAATATCTAGCTCATACATGGGTACCTGGTATAATATAGTCTCACTATATACTCACACTAAACCAGCAGCAGCTATAATCTGAACTAGTGATAATCATCTCTAGGAGAACTCATGGAAAAGCATGTTGTTTGTTTGATCAGCTGATAGATTTGCAAAGCTCTGATTTGTTGTATCACATCCTGCTTTAGCACATGATCATGACTAGCAAATCAGGGACTTACATATCTATCACCTGACTTAACTGATCACATGCTTCTCCATGAGTTCTCCTAGACATGACCATCACTAATCAGAACACATCGCACCACTAGGTCACTGCCTAAATATGCCACCTGTGTGATCGGTCCCAGCTTTATGTGTCATGTCTGTTTTGGAACTATCATTCCTTATATTTGTCTTTCTGTTTCCTGCATGCCTCCTTTCAGGATATAAAAGGTTAGTGATAAGCTACAGGCAGCAAATCAGTGTTACACATTTTTATACATCATAAAAGACAATGTACAGTATAGTGATTTTATTTCCAGTGTTGTATAGCTAGAGGCTAGAGCTGAATCACCCATAATGCAATGGACATATGGCTGGGGCCCAGTGAGTGTCCATTTTCCTGACTGCCTTTCCTTTTTGAGCATCTGTTCATATGTAACCTTACTGACAATGGTCAAGTGGCAAACAAGAAGCTGAAACTACTGCCTTACTTCTTATTGCCTGAATCTGTCCCTTGGTGTAACTTTCCCTCTGTGAAGCAGAAAGCTCTGGTCCAATGACTATCCACCTTCCTCAGGCACTAGGCTCTAGTGCATACATGTCAAACTCTGGCCATCAGAGCCATCAAATTTGGCCAACAAGTGGTTTTTCCACTTTGTATTATTTTTGGCCCACTCTAGACCACCAGGGAAGCTATATTGGGGACAAAGCCCTAGATCACCAGGGAAGCCATATGGGGGATGGTGGGGGAAAGTGCTAGACACCAGGGAACTGTGTAGGGGTGGGAAGAGGGTCACTGGACACAAGGGAACTGTTTAAGGGTGGGAGAGGGATCACTAGACACCAGGATACTGTATAGAGAACAAAGGGGAAACTAGACACCAGGGAACTGTGTAGAGGAGGAAGGGAGAAGGGCCACTAGACACGAGGGGACTGTATAGAGGAGGGAGGACCACTAGACACCAGGGAACTGTATAGAGGAGGAAGGGAGGAGGGCCACTAGACATGAGGTGACTGTATAGAGGAGGGACGGAGGACCACTAGACCCAAGGGGACTGTATAGAGGAGGCAGTGGTGTAGCTAAGGAGCTGTGGGCCCCGGTGCAAGTTTTACATTGGGGCCCCCCAAGCACTCGATATATAACAGCTGATACGGCGCACCAAAACCTGCCAAGGTCATCCACAGTATTAGAGGTGCAAGGAGGGGATGGGGAACAGTTTGTTAATGATTACTACTATCCAAAGCATCTATAGACGTGATGATTACCACCACAGGACTAATAAACAGCTAATACTTTGGTTGAGGAAGAGCCCCATGGGGCCACTCAAGCCCAAGGGCCCTGATGCGGTTGCTACATCTGCAACCCCTATTGCTACGCCACTGAGAGGAGGGAGGGAGGACCACTAGACACCAGGGGGCTGTATAGGGGAGGAAGGAGAGCTACTAGACACCAGGGAACTATATAGGGGAGGGAGGGGATCCACTAGAAACCAGGTACCTTTAAAAGGGAGGGAGGTGGCCACTAGACATTGAGATTGGCTGGCAACTTGATCCCAGTGTTTAATTTCGGCCCACTTAGCGTTTGAGTTTGACACCCCTGTTCTAGTTCTACAAAAAAACTCACGAAGAAAGAAACCCCTGTTCTAGTATCAGAGCGTGTAGAGTCTGTAGGATCTGAACACTGTCCCTTTGTTATGGCAACTATGGCAAGCCAATGATTGAAGTATCATTACCATCTAAACTTATCTTATGACTGGAGATTGTAAGCTGAAGAAACACTGTAAAATCAAATCACAGACCAGGGATTTCATTAGACCTACCAGGAGAAGGCGGATCCTGATCTTAGCAGAGGAGCCATATGGCACAACTCTTGTTTAATGATTGGTTGTTTTGGAACTGAAATATTTACATATATTTGTGATCTTTGACAGCATTGCCAGTGGAAAATTCTGAGAGCACAGAGGAAGTGACGGCTGTCAAAGGCTCGTCGGTGACGTTTACTTGTGAAGCTCATGGGTCCCCACTGCCCTCGCTGTCCTGGGAGAAAGATGGGGAACCACTCAACCTGCAGAGTAACCTTCTGCCCAATGGGCTGGGCACCCGTCTGTACCTGGAGTCTGTGCATGCCGGGGACTCCGGCCTCTATTCCTGCATCGCTGTCAATGCCGCCAGAAGAGTCAGCAAGCATTTCCGCCTCGTTGTACTTGGTAAGTGTGCAAGGGACAGGAGTGCACAATATGGAGAGGAGGTGTCCCAGAGGTTGCATGCAATCAATACTGAGTGGGTAATAACCAGTCTTACTTCCAACTGAAGGAATGAAAATTAATTTTATTGACACCAGAAAGCATGGCACGTTTCGCATGACCTGCCCGCTTCTTCAGGTCTCTAGTAGAGTGTCTTAATACAGCTGCACACTTGGACTTGAGCCCCTATATAATGTGGACAGAAGTGGGTTATATCTTTCATGGGTAACATCACCTTACTGACTGATCATTGACTGTGTCTGCTGAGAGGGGCTATAGAGTAGACACAGGGTGAGGCTACATGTTCCTTCACAACTCCGGTGCCGTTAGATTTATTGCTGACTGAAGTGCAATGTGAATATCGACAAAAACTGACTATTAGTTCTGCCCTCCACCCATAACTTCCCTCCCCCATAAGCATAGAATACTATTCCACCTCCATAATGCCCCTCCCACCATCTAAATCTATTCATCCCCCCATGCCCTGGAAGCCCCCCAACATAACCCTCTCCCAGTTTAAAATACTATTTCCCTTTTGTTTCCTAGCCATTCCCTATAACGTAAATACTTCCCAATCCTCATGCCCTAGAAACTCCATGTAACATGCAGATCCCTCCTATTTAACGCCCTCCCATCCCCCCTTCCCGTTCTCACTGCAAGAAACTATTCTTTATCTTTATGTCTCAGCAGGTCCTTCCCCTGCACACATATTTTAATATTATCTTCCAATAATGTAAGACTGTTCCCTTTCAATGATCTACCAGGTACCCCTATTACCAGTCCCCCTCCCTGAGGGAATTTGTAATCCATGTCCTAGTGGCCCACCCTCCCCCAACATTTCAGTAGCCTAAGTAGGCTTATGATGAATGATAATTTCATGGCAAACAGTTGAGTTGTTCACCCATTAGATCACCAATCCCCTGTTAGCGGACAAGAAATAGTAAATTTATAATAAGCCAATTTTGACTGAGGTACTCTACAGCCATGGAGGTCCCGACTGGGGGAGAAGCCCCTACAGCCACAGGGAAGGAGGGGCCCAGGGAAGTGGGAGACGCCCAGTTATCAACAAACATCTAACTGGGGTGTATATTTGGTGCTTAGGCAGCCTATAGCATCAGTATGCTGTATCAGTTCAGAGCTATCAGAACAATTAAATATAATTGGCTGCTCAAGGCTAGTGACTCTGAATATACCCTGTTCAGTAAATGTTTATGCTTATATTAAACATTCCAGAGCCACCGAGTATCGAGGGTCCGGCACTCCCCACGGAGGTTTCGGTTGCTGTGGACGAGATGCTGGAGTTGGCATGTAATGCAGTTGGTATACCTCCCCCGGAGATCACATGGCAGAAGGATGGGCAGCCTTTATCAAGACAGAACATACTAACAAAGAATAACACCATGCTCAGGATAGACAGGGTGAAGGTATGTCCTCTCTCCTTCTCATACAGTGCTATATAATGACCTGTATTGTGATCCCCATGTTCTATCAGCAATCAAGAGTTAGAAGGTTTCAGAAGTCTCTGAGACCCCGTCTTCTTCAGCTGCATCAACTGTAGACTGTCTCCTTTCTGGTCGATAGGAGGTTTCTTCCCACATTGATTGCAGACTCCTGTCCTGTTGTTTGCCATCTAATGAACTAATGCTGTGATGGCAGTTATCACGCTTTAGTGAATCAAGCCCCATATGTGAAACTAGCTTAAAAACACACTTTTCAGCTGGCTATAATATATAGATATAGTAGTTGATTATTTCAATCCTTTACAAGGTCCCTTCAGAGCAAATCTGATCCAAACTTCCTTTGCTTGATTTTATCTCTGACATGTTCAGTCAACTGGCAGCCCGTTGATAGGCGGTGGGACTATCTGAAGAATAAGACTTTATAGAGACATAGTAAAGGCATGTAGCTAATAATGCTTCAGAGGAGAACATATACAATATTTTATTTAATAAAAAATCAACCATAGTCCAGAGCGTTCAGGTAAACTTTGATAAGCTTTTTCTGCTTTTATATTATGCTGCTCACACTTGTTGCTGTGGTTGTTCTGATAACAGGCTGAGGATGCCGGAATCTATGTGTGTATGGCAAGCAGCACGGCAGGACGAGATTCCAGAGCCACCTGGGTTCGGATGAAAGGTGAGTGAAGGGTGGAGCGTTATGTGTATACAGTACTTACATTACTCCTGAGGTGCTACAGAGTATAGGCATGCACGAAACAGAGGTCAGAGAACTTCTCTGCTTCAAACAGGGATGTAGCAATAGCCCCCCTGATGGTGGGGGAGGGGCTATGGGGGCTGTGTATGCAGCACAGAGAGGGTGGCTGCCAGGAGGAAGAGGACATATGACGCAGTGGGATCAGGTAAGTATATGCACAAAGCACATCGCTAATATTCTGCCGGGGCGTCGGTGTGTAATGACTGGCAAATTCCACGGGAGGAGCATCTGCAGGGGGGCCATGGAAAATCAGTTAAATAAACTGATAAGTTGTTTCAATCTTTGTAAGGCATTTTTGAATATCTATTTCCCCTTGCTTATAGTATTTTTTTCGTTCATGGGGCTTAATTCACTAAACCATGATAACTCCTATCACAGCCGCTCTAGCGTTTTCACGCATGAAAATTCGTGATAATGCGTAAACGCGCCCAAAACGGGAAAATGCTTTAAAAATGACTTTAGTGAATCAAGCCCATGGTGTGCAGTTTATACTTGAATTAAAATGAGCTTCAGGAAGGTGTTTATATAACGCCTGTTGTGTTTACAATGAGAGGTAGTTTCTTCCAGACAAATCCTAGCCATTCTATTGTTCCTATAAAGTAAAATCCGACTTTTGATTTAAAAAAAAAAAAATCTAATCTGTATGCTACAAGATGTAGGGGGGTAGACTGGCGAACAGTGTGGTGTACAACAAGAGAATAATGCCTCGGTTGAGATGATCCACCAGCCTGATTGCCCATGGATGCACCAAGGGATATTAGGAGTCACCATGGCTGTGGAGTCGGTACAAAAATCATCCAACTCTGACTCGTCAGTGTATGAAACCACCGACTCCGACTCTAGGTACCCAAAATTGCTCTGACTTCGACTCTCCGACTCCTTAGTCTAATTTTTATAAAGGCTATGGATTTGGTTCAAAAATCCTCTGACTCCGACTGCTCAGTTTGTGAAACCTCCAACTACAGGTACCCAAAATTGCTTTGACTCCTCTACTCCATAACCCTGCACCATATATACGCTAGACTCTTGCTAGACGTGGCCCCGACTAGCCACCTAGGCCAAGAACTGTCCAGCATGCCTACAAGCAATCTGTCTTTCTGCTCCATCTCACAGTCATTATATATATATATATATATATATATATATATATATAAACGTTTAAAATACACGTGAACTGAGAGGGATATGGTGGCTGCCATAATTATTTCCTTTTATGCCTCTTTCACAGTGGGACGGTGCGTTTGATGCGATGTTAAGGTTGCATAACGTGCCCCTAATGCAACGCATTGAAAGACTGTAACTTGGACGTTATAGTGCATTCTTTAGCCCTGCGTTTGGTGCGCTGTTTTCGTCGCACAGTGATGGAACGAAAACGACGCATGTGTTACATAAAAAAAACATTACTGAGCATGTGCAACACACACAACGCAGCAGATTTATTGCTAAACGCACAGCATGCAGCATTCTCTAAATATTGCTACACGTTACAACGCAAGGTGTGCACTGTGAATGTCGCATAGACTTAATATTGCTGTGCGTTAGTCCACGTTAAAACATTTTCTAACGTGCGACTTTAACCACTTTACCCCCGCGCGTACGGATTTCTCCGCCCCTTTTTCCATCCTTTCACCCCCAGGGACGGAGAAATCCGTACTTTGCGCACTCCCGCCGCTGTATGCGCTCCCGCTCGTAAACACGCCGCCCGCCGCTAGTAAACATGCCGCCGCCCGCTCGCCCAGAGATCAACGAACGGGAAAATCCATTCCCGTTCGTTGATCTAAGCCCCGCAATGATCTGCTGCCGCTCGGCTGAGCAGCGCGATCATTGTGAAAAAA
This sequence comes from Hyperolius riggenbachi, assembly GCF_040937935.1. NCBI lineage: Eukaryota > Metazoa > Chordata > Amphibia > Anura > Hyperoliidae > Hyperolius > Hyperolius riggenbachi. The sequence goes on along the minus strand of NC_090653.1, from coordinate 241,906,889 downwards.
TAACAAAGTCCCAGCCTCTTTCTACTTCCTGCAAGCGTCCGGAAGGACGCTTGCAGGTCGCATGAAACAAATTGGTAATGTTGCCATCTTGTGGCCAAATAGTAAAACTACACCCTAACCATTTTTTACACACAAATAAACTTGTTTTACACAAAAAATTAACTCCTTACCTCCCACACTCCCCAATTTTTTTTTTTTGTAATTAAAAAAAAAATAAAAAATTTACAATTTAAAAAAAATACATAAATAGTTACCTTAGGGACTGAACTTTTTAAATATTTATGTCAAGAGGGTATAACACTGTTACTTTATAAACTATGGGCTTGTAATTAGGGATGGACGCAAAACTGAAAAAAATGCACCTTTATTTCCAACTAAAATATTGGCGCCAAACATTGTGATAGGGACATAATTTAAACGGTTTTATAACCGGGATAAATAGGCATATACATTTAATGGGTTTTAATTACAGTAGCATGCATTATTTAAAAACTATAAAGGCCGAAAACTGAAAAATAATAATTTTTTTCCCACATTTTTTCCTATTTTCCCATTAAAACACATTTAGAATAAAATTATTCTTGGCATAATGTCCCACCTAAAGAAAGCCTAATTGGTGGCGAAAAAAACAAGATATAGTTCATTTCATTGCGATAAGTAATGATAAAATTATAGACGAATGAATGGAAGGAGCGCTGAAAGGTGAAAATTGCTCTGGTGGTCAGGGGGTAAAACCCCTCAGTTGGGAAGTGGTTAACGTCGCACTGTGATAGAGGCCTTAAGGTCGCATTCACAGTTCCAGGTTGCAGAGCTGTGTGAGGCCTCTTGCACACTACACGCGATTCCGATTCAGATTCCGCTTTTTAATCAGTTTTTACATCCCATTCAGATTACGATTTGCAGTGTGCAAGGAGCAAACTGCAAATCAGAATCTGAATCGGATGTAAAAACTGATTAAAAAGCGGAATCTGAATCGGAATCGCGTGCAGTGTGCAAGAGGCCTTATAAAGTCTTATAACGCAGCTTACCACACTGCAATGCTAATCCTATTGGCTGTTCACAGTGCGACGTTAAAGTCGCATTGAAAATGTTGCGTTGTGCTAACTCACTACTTGCAGTGCGTTACCTCTTAACGCAGGCACATTGCGACTTTAACGTCGCATTAAAAATGCAACGTTTCACTGTGAATGTGCCCTAAAGGACACCCGAGGTGAAAATAAACTAATCGAATAAACAATTGTATCTATCCTCCTTCTCCTAAAAATGACTTTTTAAGATATTCCACAGTTTTATTTTATATTTAAATCTACTTTTTAAGTTTTTATTGTTTTATGATTTTTGCTCAATGACACATTCACTGAAGTATGCCAGAGCGAAAAAATCTATGAACTATTGACCCTTTTTATCTCTTCCCTGTTATCAGAAGCCATTTTCTGCTAGGAAAGTGTTTTATAGTTGTAATTTCTCATCAGTGAGTGTCACACTGTAGTCTGACCCGGTCCTGACTCAGTCAGGAACTGCCACTTGCATACCTGATGTTAAACTCTTTCAGGCAGAAAAAGAAAAAAAGGAACACTGCATAGTTATTTGTGTGCTAGAGGGGGCTGGGATTGGGACCAGGTTATAAGGGAACAAAAATACTTACCATGTTATGCCTTTTCCTGAACGGATAACTGTTTACTATGAATAATGCTACCTGCAATGCATATCTGATATTTGACCTATCTGTTCAAGATGTACAAAAGATTGTTCACTCTCTGTTTCCTGGCTCTGCTGGGGTGAAAATAAAAAACGTTGTTTAAAAAAAAAAAATACACTTTGGGGATGAAGAGGGGATTGTGAACGGAGCGGAGACAGAGTGGCAACGGACTGAAAACGGATCAGATCGACTGGTGATCAGATCCGTTTTCATGGATCTGTTTGCCACTTTAGCATAAGTGTGAAAAGTATCAGAGACAGAGGCTCATCAGGTCAGCCGGGCAATCTGCATTGTTTAAAATGAAATACATATGTTAGCCTCCATATTCCTCTCAGGTCAGGTGTCCTTTGTAAAGTTGTCAATTTTAACATGTAAGTATGTTTTGTTCAGTTCCACCTAGCGTGATTGGATCTAGTGAGCCTCGTTCAATATCTGTGTCCATCGGGGGACAAATGGTCCTGGAGTGCAGAGTGGAAGGAGACCCGGCTCCCACCATTCAGTGGTTCCGAGGAGAAACTCCAATCCAGGTATTTATCGTATCTGTGAAGCCCTAAATCGACTTTTTGGCACGCTTAACAATGTAAGACATTAATGTGGAAAACTCAGTTGGACTAATGCACTAAACTGTTCTAAACTCTTCTCCTGTTTCATCTCATATTTGAACTGTTTTTGTTGATTTACTTTATCTCATAATGAGTTGATGTTAAGTATGAGAAATAGTCACAATAATTTTAAATGTGTGCATAAATTCATGCACACATTCAACAGTACATAAAACTTAAAGTACACTAGTGCTTAAAAATTCAGTACCGTTTTTACTTTTACTTTCCTGTATAATTTTTTTATCTCATTATTTGTTGTCGTCTTACTTTTGTAATTGTTTGATTCTTTTCTTCCAGACGGACAGGAGAATACAAGTGTTGTCCAAAGGCCGGTATATACAAGTCCACAGCCTGCAGGCCTCGGATAGCGGAGAATACACCTGTTTAGCCACCAACCCAGTGGGCCGAACCACCCTGACCTTCATTGTAGAGATACAAAGTGAGCGTACAGCAACCCTTGTTAATAGAGACAATCATTAAAGGATACCCTTTTGAACGGAGGGAACTTCAACACTGGTGAAAGGGTTTAGTAAAGAATTATTTTACATGCAATGAGAAAATATGTAAATATCCTCCATTCGTACAACACAATACAACCAGTTGTTTTATCATTACTAGAGGCCCAGCCTGCTGTAAGTGTTTGAGTGCAGAGGTTTAAAGGATACCCGAGGTGACATGTGACATGATTAGATAGACATGTGTATGTACAGTGCACACAAATAACTATGCTGTGTTCCTTTTTTTCTTTCTCTGCCTGAAAGAGTTAAATATCAGGTATGTAAGTGGCTTACACAGTGTGACCCTCACTGATAAGAAATTCCGCTTTTTATCTCTTTCTCTCTTTCTTGCTCTTAGGAGCCATTTTCTGCTAGGAAAGTGTTTTATAGTTGGAATTTCTTATCAGTGAGGGTCACACTGTAGTCACTGTCAGCACTGAGTCAGCCACTTACATACCTGATATTTAACTCTTTCAGACAGAGAAAGAAAAAAAGGAACACAGCATAGTTATTTGTGTGTTAGGCACCGTACATACCCATGTCTATCTCATCATGTCACATGTCACCTCGGGTATCCTTTAATCCTCTGCACTCAAACACAGCAGGCTGGGCCTCTAGTAATGATAAAACAACTGGTTGTATTGTGTTGTACGAATGGAGGATATTTACATATTTTCTCATTGCATGTAAAACAATTCTTTACTAAACCCTTTCACCAGTGTTGAAGTTCCCTCCGTTCGAAACGGTACCTTTTAGCATGGAGGGTCACTTCAGGTTCCCTTTAACAGGATGAGCATAGCTTCCCTTGCTTGTGTTTATTATTAGAGATGTTCAATGAGATGCTAAAAATTCTGGCCTCCAAGAAGATTTCATGCAGCCTGGAACTGGGCAAATCAAAATCTGCAGGAAGTGCATTTGATGGGTCCAGGTCTATGCTGCATGCTAGTTGGAAATATTCATTGAGCTAGTATTGTTTTCTGGTGTCTGGTGATCACATGACTCTCTCTGTTTTGCAGTTGCCCCCTCAATCATGCCCGGACCCTCAGTGGTCAGCGCATCTGTTAACCAAACAGCAGTCTTACCTTGCTGGGCAGAGGGGCTTCCCACACCCACTGTCACATGGAGGAAGGATGGCAGCCAGCTGTCTGTGGAGATGTCAAGGTAACATTGTTCCCATGTCGGTTTCTTGTGGTGTCTTTATGACTTTCTCTTGCTGTTTAATTGTCAGCAGTCAGGACTGAGTTAGGCTTTGTATTTTTGGTACAGATTGGAGTTCCTCAAAGATGGCTCCCTGCGTATTCCACAAGCTCTTCTGCAGGATTCTGGGTATTACCTCTGTACCGTCAGCAACTCAGCAGGGATGGCTCGACGTGGTGTGGAACTAAGGGTTTTTGGTAAGGTTTGAAATTGAAGGGATTAACTTAGAGGTATCTTTATGTTGAGGTGGATTCTCAGAAATAATACATATTTTACAACCCATTGCTCTCCCCACCATCCTCTAAAATTAATGTTTCTTATGTACATAAGTTCATTTATCTGTTTGACCATACCACAAGTGCATACAAATCCTCAACTGGACCTCTACTCCTACTCCATTTATAAACATTTGGCCACCATGGTCTAATGTGCCCCCCCCATCCCACGTTGGCAGTTGTAAATAATAGTGAGGTTTTTACCTAATTACCCAAAGAAACTAGGAGGTAGATAGCAGGTCTGACTTCTGGTGGCCATGGTTGGGACTTCTGATAGTCAGGGTTGGGCTACCAACATCATGGCAATAGACTGCCATTACCCTGCCTCCTGCCAGTAGAAGTTCCATTATCTTGTCTACCTCCTAGCTTCATTGAGCAGACAGGACATTACATCACTTTAGATCTGTTGAAAGGCTACACAAGCTGGATGATAAATTAGCAGGGAGGTGGCCAAGGCCAGATTTATACTTTTTGTGCCCCTAGGCCAAGTATGTTGTGGCTCCCCTTTCATGTGCAGCAGTGCCCCTACCATTCCATGTGCATCCCCCTCTTATATGTGTATCATCCATGTACAGCAACCCCTTTCTTTCAAGAAAACTGCCTTGAGCATCAGTTTCTCTTTTTTTCACGCGTTCCCCATTTCAGCCTCCTCTGTCATATTTAGCAACTCCTGTTTTCCATGTCCAGCTGTCCCCTTGCCCTGCAGCTGCCCGCCATGGGCAAGCCTTTGTTGCCTTTCCAAAAAGTTGGCCATGGAGGTGGCAGACTTCCTCTGAATCTCTTCATTTTCTTTCTTGATGATTAATAATACTTACTTATAATATAAGCCATTAATAGTACTTATTTTAGGCATACTGGAAATTTAAAGATACCTTCAAAAGTTAGATTTTCCTTGACCCGACCAAATATTCATGACCATTCATGACCATCAGTACAGGTGTTCCATGATGTCAACAAATAATAATCAGGGACTGTTTTTTTTTTTTTTTTTTTTTTTTACATTTTCCACTTGATTGAGCATCTCTATGTAGTTTGAAGTGGTATTAAAGTCTAACAATGAAAATCTAAAAAAAATCTATAAAAAACTGCCTTTCATATATGTTTTTAATTGTTAAAGTGTAACATTTTACACTGGTTATTTATTGCCTTTGCCAGCAATAGATGAAGAGGCTGTTGTCTTAATTGGGCTGTTGATAAGATATAATTACAGTCGCTACAGGAGGAAGGAGCTTTTGGTTATGCTTTCAAAACACAAATCAGGGCCATTCCTACAGACTCCTGGGAAGATTTATCAGTGGGGCCCTGCTTGATGCTCCTTCCTCCATGCAGTGGCCCTATCTTATCAGCTGCACAGTTAGGATAACAGCCTCTTCATCTGTTGCCAGCAAAGGCAAGAAATAACCAGTGTAAAATGTTTTTTAAACTTGAACAATTAAAACACAATCTCTGTAAGGCAGGATGTTATAAACATTACTAATTAACACAATACAGTGTTTTTTTTTTTTTTTTTCATTTTTTAGAGTTTTATACCGCTTTACCAACCACAAAGATCAGAGGTTAGGAGTGGACAATGTGGCCTAGATGTGTGTACAAGTGAAATTTGTCTCATATGGATATTATTGCACAAACAGAATGTTTTGTATCATTTGTATAAGTGTGTCCTCCTATCATCTCTTGTGCCTTGGCAGTTAATGGTGGCTTCTCGGAGTGGCAGGAGTGGGGTCCCTGTACCAGAACCTGTGGGCAGGGAGTGCAAGAAAGGATCCGTTTGTGCAATAACCCTCCACCAGCCAATGGAGGCAGACCCTGCATGGGCCGAGACGTGGATGTCCGGGCCTGCAATCTACCCCCCTGCCCAGGTAACCTTCCTACACTGTATAATAGAGATCCAGCCATTCTATTGTTCTACCTTTGTGCTTGTTATAAATGTTCAGTGTGTGTCCTGAAAATCTGTCTTCTTTTAGTGGACGGAGGGTGGACAGGCTGGAGCAGTTGGTCACAGTGTTCAACAACTTGCGGTGAAGGAAATCGCCAGCGAACCCGTTCCTGCTTCTCTCCTCCTCCACAAAACGGAGGCAAGCCTTGTGTCGGCAAAGACACCGAGTTACAGCCGTGTCAGTTACCTGACTGTCGAGGTACGTCCAACAGAGTGGTCTACTACATGTAAACCTAGCGGCAGGGTGTAGCAATAGCCATAGCAGCTGCTATTGGGCCCTGAAGCATAGGAGGCCCAGTGGATATGTCATGTATTCACCATTAATTTCTTATTTCTCCACCCTCTGTTTTTGACTCAGTGTCTATGCACTATGTGCAGTTTTGATTGCATGATAATGTAAATTGCCCAATTAACTTATATCCATAGGGTAGGGGCAGGTGGCATTAAGAGTGCCTCCATCTTTGCTATGGGGCCCCATAATCTCTAGCTACTCCACTGCCTGGTGGGGTGCAAATCTAGTTGCCCCAAGAAGATTAGTACTGCACACTAGTCCTTAGGTTTTGGGGCTTGATAGCAATAGAGTGCTCGGGGTCACATGAAAATACTTGCACTCCAAGCTCCTTAGTTAGCTCCTTAGTTACGCCACTGCTAATTGTTAATACCAATCCTCCTCAGTAGTACAAGCTTATTCTTCCTCTACTGAGGAGGATTGGTATTAACAATAAGCATACCTCATAGACATGATTGTAAATTGGAGACTGTAGAGCACAACAAACTATATAAGAAGAGGTGATACAATTTATATTTGGAGCCAAACCAATCAATTATGTAGTTTATACATTGCTTTATTCTTGTGTATTGAGAAGTGAAGGAGCACATACACTGTTTAGCTCCCAGCTGTGCCTCTTTTGGATGGACAGTTCCTCTTGTCCCTCTTTCTTCCTTCCCCATGTCCCTTTCTTCCTCCTTATTTGTACCCGTTTCAAGACTGATGTACATATCTGTTTTATATGTGTTGTTCTACTGAAAAAGTGTTTAATTGACTCTAAACGTTAATCCCATCAATTAAATCGATATATTTATTATTTTCAAATGTTAAAATGAAGAAAAACTAAACCATGTTAAAATCAGGGCGTGTAGTAGTTGGACTACATTGGTATCTTACTGTATGCAGTATTTGTGTATTTTGCAATGTTTTTGATATCACGATGTCTTGCTCTGGCACCTATATAATATTTTCCTAAACATGTTTTTTCCCGATCGTCTCAGCCGTCGCCACCCGTGTACGCGCCAGCCTCATCGGCATCATCAATGACCAGGATTTCGGCCTGTCTTCCCTGAGTGCCAATATGACGGAAAATGCCCGTTCTGGAGTCACCACCATCAGCAGCAGCGTAGAGAACATCCCCCCGGCAATAGGTATAGCACATCCCCATTGCTTGTCATGTGACTATGTCATTTGCATACAACAGTTAAAGCAGAACTCTTTTGATTCACACCTCTACCATGCAACATAGCCTGTCTATTCTCCAGCGCTTCACTGTTGTAGCTCTATGCTTGCTCTGTCCCTCTCCACCTCCAGCCTGCTTATCGGACATGGAATAAGTAACACTCCATTGTAGAAGATCCCCTTGCACTTCTCTTCTTCTGAAAGTTGCTTGAATGAGATTATACAAAAAATGCAGAAGCAAAAAGATCACATGGTCTTTGTGCTATTTCTATTTGTTAATGATACTGGAGTATTTTAGATCCTAAAAGATTTCCAGCAGAAGACATGTCACTGGGTTATGCCTGAGCGACATGACTGTACAGCACTCATGGGGCTTGATTCACTAAGCCGTAATAACTCATATCACGGCCGTTTTTGTGTGCATTTTCGCGCGATTGAGAAAAATTCGCGATTGCGCAAAAAAACTTTGTGCATTTTCTGAAGCATGCAAATTATCTAGCAGAAACAGTGCAAACGCTGTACAAAATGTAATAATCTACTGGATCCTAAAATGAAATACACTGAGATGGGATGGTAAGCAGCCAATACAGTATAAACTCTCACTGTATGGAAGCTTAACATCATATCAGCATCTATTGTACTACGCTAGTGGAGGTATTTCCTCTATAGGGAGCCCAGGTTTTTCAGAAAACTTTAGACCTGTCCTCAATTCTAGCATTGAGTTTCTCAAAAATCATAGTGCTGGGTAATCTTTGGAAGACAAGGTGTCAATATGCCACATACATTTGTCATGAAGGTTTGAAAGACTGATCGTTAGGGGCGTTGCTAGCCCCAAAGATCAGAGGCAAGTGCCGTGGATCTATTCTGGGGTGTTCCTGATGTCCCCTAGGCAGAGGCAGCTATGGTGCCTCAATGGCGGGCATGCTGGGTGCTTTGGTGCCTCAATGGCGGGCATGCTGGGTGCTGTGGTGCCATGCTGGGCTCTGTGATGGCTTCATGGGGGTATGCAGGGAGCTGTGGTTATTCTATGGGGGCATGCTGGGAGCTGTGATGTCTCAATGGGAGGTCTGTGGGAGAATGGGGGGGGTCCACTAGAAAGTCAGAGAATGCTATAGGGCAAGGGTAGGGAACCTACGGCTCGGTAGCCAGATGTGGCTCTTTTGATGGCTACATCTGGCTCGCAGACAAATCAGTAGGGGTTGATTCACTACGCACGGTGGTGTAGTGGTTAGCTCTCTCGCCTTGCAGCGCTGGGTCCCTGGTTCGAATCCCAGCCAGGGCACTATCTGCAAAAGAGTTTGTATGTTCTCTCCGTGTCTGCGTGGGTTTCCTCCGGGCACTACGGTTTCCTCCCACATTCCAAAAACATACGGATAAGTTAATTGGCTCCCCCTAAAAATTGGCCATAGACTACAGTACTTACACTACATAATATAGACATATGGCAATGGTAGGGATTAGATTGTGACAGTTAGTGACAAGATATATATATACACTGTACAGCGCTGAGTAATATGTCGGCGCTATATAAATAATAAAAATAATAAAATAATAATAACCTACACTGCTCAAGCAGCACAGCTTAGTGTGACAGTGCAAGTAAAATTGTCAAAGTAGGCACACCACTGCTGTAGCATACACTACTAACTTACTCAAGCTCCCCCAAAGCTAATGGCTGCTCCAATTGTCCCACCCTGGACTGTCAGGTCCAGTGACTTTGTAGGATGAGGTCCCCACACTTTTGACAGGCAGTCTATTGGGCCAAAGTGGGGGGGATCTCGTCCTACGAAGTGAATCAATCCCCAAGTTAGCTAGCTAATTGTACAAGCTGTTAGTCGGTATCTCCTGTCTGGCTCTTGGGAAATTGCTGATGTTACTGAAACCCAAGAGAAGCTGAAGACGTGTCTGACACTTCCGCTGCCTGGTGGATCAACTATATACACAACACCAAAGCAACAGGGACGTGAGCCCTCTGCTGCGCATGTACACTGTCCCAGTTTGAAACATATTGTACGGCTCCCACGGAATTACATTTTAATATATGTGGCGTTTATGGCTCTCTCAGCCAAAAAGGTTCCTGACCCCTGCTATAGGGGGACTGCCAGACAACCTGGCGGCAGGCCACCCTTTCCAGGAGAAAGTCAGACTAGTCAGCACAGAAGCCAGGTGAATTTGCCTGGCTGTTTATCATTTTTTTGGTTCATGTTTTTTATTTATTTATATTAATAGAGTGGGGGCTTCATTCAATATTTTGATGGGCTGTCCTACTTTGGACTGCTGTTAAGTTCATGGAAATTTGGCTCCACCCATGACCACACCCACATTCTGTTACGTGGCCACACCCATTTTTTGGCTTGCGTGCCCAAAAGTGCCCTGGATCTCTTAGGATGCTAGCAACGCCCCTGCTGATCGTACTAAAAATATTGTACACATGCGAAAGACCAATTCCAGCAAAGACCAAACAATTGCTTTTGTAGTCCATTTAAATCCTTCTTTTTCATGGATGCACCTTACACAAAAGTCAAGAAATATCTGCAGATCACATCTTGTTTAAAGGGGAACTTCAGCCTAAACAAACATACTGTCATCAAGTTACATTAGTTATGTTAATTAGAATAGATAGGTAATATAACCTCTTACCCACCCTGTTTTAAAAGAACAGGTAAATGTTTGTGATTCATGGGGGCTGCCATCTTTGTCATGGGGCAGCCATCTTTTTGGTTGAAAGGAGGTGACAAGGAGCAGGAGACACAGTTCCAACTATCGTGTGTCCTGATTACCCCTCCCAGCTGCACACGCTAGGCTTCAAATGTCAAATTCAAAATGTCAAAAAAAAAATGGCACCAAAACAGCAAAACGAGAACAACAAAATAAGAAATCCCATCATGCTTTGCACAGCATCAGGGAAAAAAAGCCCGGGCAGTTTCCTTCTGTGCAGCTAAAAATGAGGCTTGTATAAGAGAAACAAAGTTCTGATGCTGAGAAACTGTTAAAGAAACACAAAGCCTTTTCAGTGCTGCTGAGTAGATTTTTAGTCCGGAGATTCACTTTAATGGAATCCTGAGATCTAGAAAAAAAATGATATACAGTATATATATATATATATATATATATATATATATATATATATATATATATATATATATATATATATATATTTATACACATACCTGGGGCTTCCTCCAGCCCCTTTCATGCTCATCGTTTCCTCGCCTGGATCCTCTGCTAGGCTTCCTGCATGCTGGGAGCACGTTCGCCTGTCGTTTTTTTGTATGCGTTTTCTGCACACCATGGGCTTGATTTACTAAACCGTGATAACTCATAGCATGGCTGCGCTAGCATTTTTTGCTCGTGTTTTCATGCGCAATCACGAATATTTACAAACAATCACGAATGAAAATTTGCGATTGCGTGTGAAAATTCAGGGAACGCACGCAAAAACGCTAGCGCGGCCGTGCTATGAGTTATCACGGTTTAGTGAATCAAGCCCCATGTGTGTCTGTATGTGTGAAAACACGCACGTTTTATCACAGAAGCTAATGAGAGAAAATGCCTGCAGTGCTTCCCTGCTGTCTGTTTTTATCTGCATGGGGAAAACACATTAAAGTGTGCACTAACCAACTGAATAACATTGGTTCTCAGTTTACCTGTGCAGAAAGCGAGGGGGCTCCATCCAAAGTTTTCACAGTGCCCCTGCTCGTGATGGCTATAATTTGGATTAGCTTGTGCTCCAGGTGTGTGAAGGAGGCTGGCCTATGGCCTAGTAGCAGTGTTTTTGAATCTTTGCCTATTGATCTTTGTGAGACTGTAGAAATAACATAAGTGAGTGACCTTATTCCATAAAGTAAAGAAGCTGATTAGTCTCAAATGAGCATGTAAAAATGAAAAGGATATAGAACGGATTTATTTATAGTTCTGCTTTTCTTTTTTTTTTCTGTGTCAGGTTCCTTAATGAGAGTGCTGGTGTCTATGATTGCCCCCCTTTACTGGTCAGGAGCTTTCCCCCATGAAAGCACCGCAAATGGTTTCTCCCTAACTAAAGGAGTCTTCCGTAAAGAATCTCTGGTGGAGTTCCCTACAGGTAAGTCATGTCACGTCGGGAGGCCCCTGTACACACGCTAGATGGCTCGCCCGAGGCAGTCTTCACTGGCTGCCCTAGGCAAGTTTAAAGGGAACCAAGCACCATTTTTAGCACCTAGGGCATCTCAAAAGCACATTAAAATGCATGCAGGTAATGTGGTTTATTACTAAAAAAAACCCTTACATTTTTACCTCTTCTTTTTACATATAAAAGTTTAGCAGAGGTGTTTCACCCTACTTCCACAGCCTTCCCTACCACAGAGATTTCAGGCAGATAAGGACTGATGTAATTATTTTATTGCACACATTAGCAGAATCTTTCATCAGCGGGGGGAGGGGGGGGGGCATACTACAACATGCTTTAAAGTCACAGATACTATCTTCAGAACCTTCCCCTGGATAAATAATGGGCATCTAAAAGGGGAGAGGGGACATGGCAGCTCCTATAGCTATTAGAAACCAGGAAAAAAAGTAGAGCTTGGTTCCCTTTAAAGGACAATGTTTTACTATACTTAACATTGAGGCAGAAACGCATCCGCAATCCAATGTCTGCAGCAGCCCAGGAGTATGCGTTCCTCATTGAAGTGAGAGTGATACGGAGGCTGCCATATGTGTTTCCTTTTAAACAATACCAGTTTCCTGGCAGCCCTGCTGATTTATTTGGCTGCAGTAGTGTCTGAATCACACCAGAAACAAGCATGCAGCTAATCTTGTCAGATTTGACAACAATGTCAGAAACGCCTGATCTGCTGCATGATTGTTCAGGGCCTATGGCTAAAAGTATTAGAGGCAGAGAATCAGCAGGACTGCCAGGCAACTGGTATTGTTCAAAAGGAAATAAATATGGCAGCCTCCACATACCTCTCACTACAGCTGTGCTTTAATCCAGCCTGTCTAATAGCTTTACGTTAATAACAGACACTTTTAGGCCTGGAACCCACTACAAAACGCTATCGCTAATCGCAATCGCTAGCGTTTTGTATGAGCGGTTTGTAAACGGTTTCATGAGCGTTTTCAGAAGCAGTTTTAAAAAGTGTAATCAATTTGCCAGCGGCTGTGTAGCGATTAGCGATTGAAGCGTAAACGCTACCAAAATGCTGCATGTTCTGCACTTGCGATTTTGCTAATCGCAATCGCTTCTGTGGAATTTGCACCATCCATTTATATTGGCAGAGTGTTTAGGGAAATCCCTAGCGATTTATCACGCTCCCTAAATGCTCAAAAAATCGCTCTAGTGGGTTCCAGCCCTCAATAAAGCTTGGTCCAGTCATTGCTGGACTGCTTATGATGTCCCCACTGTAGATGCTCAGAAATATCTTGGGATGCCTTTGTACACAGGTGTAAAATTCAAGACCTGTGGACTGAATGCGGCCCTCCTTACCATTTTATGTGGCCCTTGAGAGCTTCAAATGTCTATCATTGTAAACAGCAAAAGAACAACAGTGCACTGCCTTCCCATTCAATTCAGAGCATAATGGTGTTTCTGGTTGAAACCTTGTCAGTGGCCTGGTGCACACCAAAAAACGCTAGCAGATCCGCAAAATGCTAGCAGATTTTGAAACGCTTTTTGTTATTCTTCTGTAGCGTTTCAGCTAGCATTTTGCGGTTTTGTGAAGCGTTTTTGGTGTAGTAGATTTCAGATGTTGTTACAGTAAAGCTGTTACTGATCAGCTTCTGTAACAAAAACGCCTGCAAAACCGCTCTGAACTGCCGTTTTTCAGAGCGGTTTGCGTTTTTCCTATACTTAACATTGAGGCAGAAACGCATCCGCAATCCAAAACCTGCAGCAGCCCGGGAGTATGCGTTTCTGCAAAACGCCTCCCGCTCTGGTGTGCACCAGCCCATTGAAATACATTACCCTAGCGGATCCGCACCCGCAAGCGGATCGCAAACCACAGCGGAACCGCTCTGGTGTGCACTAGGCCAGTCTGAGCCAGGGTGCAGAGCCCGACACCCTTTTCCCACACTGCAGAGTAGCTGGGAACTGTAACATTTAGGGCCCATTTCCACTACACGCAAATCTGTATTGCGATTTGCCGGCTCTGCAACCAATGCATATCAATAGAGTAATCCAAAAACTATGAGATAATAATAAAAGTAGGTATGACCCGATTGAGCACAAATCACAACAATTAATCAACAATTAATTCTTATATCAAAAAGGTAACTTTATTAATCCAATTGTATCAAACACTTAAAAAATAGCCCATAAAAATGTGTGCCCACCCCGCACCCCCTACCACAACCTCCCGGAGGGGCCTCTAATACCCCTCTGTAGAATCTGCCAGCAATGGTATCTAGTCTGTATATAGCAAAAATAATTAACAGCAGAACAATAGCTGTCAAAACACTAGTATTGCAGCCACAGAGGCAGAAGTTCAACTGTTTAGCGCTAGTGAACAAAAATAGAAGCTTCAAAAGAATCTTGAGGCCATGATTAGCCAATCAAACTCCTCATAGTCGCTGTATTTGGAGGAAATAGCAGTCAGCAGCAAAACAGTGTCCATGTTGTTGATATAATGCAGATACATGTAGCAAGCACGTCCAGCTAGGCTGACAAACCAGTATATGCACAGACAGTTCCAGGCAAAGTGCACACACAGTTGCATACTCAGTATGCACAGACAGTATGCACAGACAGTTCACAGCAGAAGCACATCAGATAAAATTGGTTCGAATGTATGCAATCCAGCAACCATAATCACATCCAGCTTCTGCACGGATGGAAGGATGATAAGCAACAAGAGTTCATAGTAATGATTATTTCTGTATTAGTAAGCTTCATGCAGAAAGCAAATAGTTTGCAAGCAGATAAAGCGCTCAAATGCTAGCAAAATAGCAGAAGTATTGCAGAGATCCATGCCCATAGGGCTTGCTTACGTGCACCATGTCTCTTTGCAAAGTGACCGGCTGGACTCAGCTGCGTGTGGCAGAGTTACTGTTGTCCGAGCAAAGATGGAGAGGCAGAGTATTTCCCCAACGGAAGGTGGGTGGAGGCCAGGGACACAGCACATGCGTCCTCGACCGGTTTCGCCGGATATCCGGCTTCAACTGGAGGTTTGCGTGGCTTCCCAACATGCCCCCCGGGAGGGTCTTATCCCCCAGCTGGGCGACGTCAGCAGGAGGCCGGCCGTGCACGCCCCTACCAGCGGCCAATGTCGGGCGAGTGGGTGGGGCGGGCAGACACGACGCAGGGCCGCCATAGCAACCCACCGGCAGCCGCACACGGGGCGGGGAGGGCGGGCGGACACCAGGGACAATGGCGGCGGGAAAGATAGGCGCAAAGCCACTCGCCCGCCAGCCCGGCATCCGCCGGCCCCGCCCACACCGCACGGCGCCGCCGGAGGGGGCGAGCGAGACAGGACACCAGCGAAGCCACAACAGTGGGGGAGACACAAACCCTAACCCCGAGGTAAGTTCACAAAATCCCATAACCTAAGCAAAAAATAATAATAAACATAGAGTCATAGTACAAAGAATGAATGATAATCTCACATAAAATTGATGGTCGACCATATCAGTTAAGCTCTGTCAATTGCCGTGGGGACTATTCAAAATCAGTGACAAACTCACCGATACTTCTGAATAGACATCTAAGTCCCCATAGAGTTATGAAGCCTACTCGATCAAAGCTTCAAATCAACCTCACATACTATTCATCCATCAATGCAAACGGCGGGCAATACCACCTCAGAACAACAGGGCAGGAGCGGGAGTGGACCAGAGCAACATATCCCTAAATTCACAGGAAAAACAGGGCCTAAGCTGGTAGAAAGGAGGTATAGCTTGTATTTTCATTCAGACCCGGGGGCAAAGTTGCCTCCAGGTCAAAAATCCATCTAGATTCTCTTTGTAGTAAGAGTCTGTCCATATCGCCACCTCTAGGAGTGGCGTGAATACGGTCCAGACCAATCACCCGCATTATGGTGGGGTTGCCAGCATGCATGGTCTTGAAATGCCTGGCCACCGGGGTGAGACTGGACATATTTTTGCTCCTTATATTCGTCACATGATCAGGAATTCTAGATCGTAGCTCACGTTTGGTCTTTCCAATATAAAATGCGCCACATGGGCACAATAACATATATACAACTAAAGTGGTATTGCAATTAACATAATGTGCTAATGTCCAGTCTCTTCCATCCGGTAGCCTGACATTCCTACCAACCTGCATGTATCTGCACATAGAATAATTCAGTGCTAAGCGAGCACCCACGGAGTGGAAGTCTGATGTGCTTTGACCTGCAGTGCCTCTGCACAAGTAGGCACTTCAACCAACTTTTCCTCCAATCAAGTCAGCACCATCAGTAGTAGAAATAGCTCTTTATTATTAAAGTAGTAAGATCATCATCCCCTCAGCGACAGCTCCGCTGTTTCGGTCCTCAGACCTTCCTCAAGCTGGATAGGATATGTCACACTAATACAACATACAATTACTCCTTAAATAGGTATCCAAGAGCCCCAGCACCAATCAGGTGCAGGTATCTTGGACCAATCGAACAGCAGCTATGGAAGGGCGGACCACATAGAAAACTGCAGTCTTAGTATGTAAAAGGGGTTATCCCATAATATCCCCAGACCTGCCCACAACATCTTACCCCTCTCCTACGTATTCCTAGGCGGACTACAAAGAAAACCGCCTATTAGCAATGTAAATATATGCGCATATGCGCACTTCTTACCAGCTGCTGCTGCGCCGGTCACCACCGCTGCTTCCCCGACCACAAGCCGCTTCCTGAATGTCACACTGACGTCTTAGCGTCATGTGACCACCTCACATGGTATAGACGTCACCAGGGGGCGTGAATTACACGCTCCTTATCTCCATGGTGACATAAACATTGCATACAGTCGGCTATTGAGCCGGCTCAGAGCGAATCAAAGTAATATTGCAGCTTGTAATCAAGGACTCACCACCGACTCCCACGCAGCAGCATCAGTCAATTAAACATGGAGGGAGGAAAAGGAACCACTTCCGCTGCAGATTGGTTGCCAAGATGCCCTGTTAATAGAAATGAAAATATGAAAATATGTGCAACATTACTAGTTAGGCCACCCAATTAACAATTAAAAACACAGCACAAAATATCATTATTATATACATGGCAGTAACTCGTATTCTTTGTTAAGGCCTCCCCTTCCCATTGTTCCTAGTTTCCGAATCCAACTAGCTTCTTTTAGTAACAACATCTTATGTCTGTTACCCCTTCTCAAATGTTGGGGCGCATGATCTATGACCTGCACCCTCAATTGTGACACTGAGTGTCCATTTTGCTTAAAATGCAGGGAAACTGCCTGTTCCTCATCTCCTTTCCTAATTGCACTTTTATGCGAGGATATCCTATCTTTCAACGGCTGGGTTGTCTTACCTACATACCCCAGCCCACATGGGCACTTTAACAAATACACTACAAATGTTGAATCACAATCAAAGTACCCATTGGCATAAAATTTACGGCCACTAGAGGGGTGGGTGAAGCAGTTTCCTTTATTAATCAGACTACACATGTGACAGCGGAGACACGGATAGGTGCCCTTCCTAACACCACTCTCTCTGGGTTGTTCAAATGTATTCACTACTTTATCCCTAATGGTAGGTGGCCGCTTGAATGACATCAGAGGAGGATGCCTAAATTCCTCAATATGGGGAAAGGCATCCTGAATAATCTTCCAGTGTTTTTTAATCACTGATCCAATTTGGTTACTCCAGCTATTGTATGTGGTTACAAATGGTATCCTAGGGCCTACGGCTCTTTTCCTTTTACTCGATTTTGCTTATTTAAAACCTCTTCAGGGTAACCTCTATTTTTAAACTTATCCTGCATCTGTTGAACCCTAATAGCGTTCTTCTCTGGATCTGCCACTAACCTCTCTACTCTAGTCAATTGGCCACTAGGGATATTGTCCTTGATATGTTGTGGATGGAAACTCTTATATTCCAACAGGGAATTACGATCTGTTGGCTTGGTGTACAGGTCCGTGAGTAACCTGTCACCAGACCTGTACACCATGGTGTCTAAAAAGGGCACCTCATCCACCGCCACATGTGCCGTCAGTACAATTGGTGGACAATTAATTCTCAGTTCACCTATGAACGCATCTAGGGTCGAACGCGGCCCCGCCCACACGCAAAAAATGTCATCGATAAACCTCCACCAGCATTTAGCATGCTGGCGGAATAGGGCATTAGTATATACAAAAGCTTCTTCGTATTGGCCCATAAATAAATTTGCGTAGGACGGGGCCACGTTCGAACCCATCGCCGTTCCTCTCCGCTGCACAAAAAACTGTTATTAACAGGGCATCTTGGCAACCAATCTGCAGCGGAAGTGGTTCCTTTTCCTCCCTCCATGTTTAATTAACTGATGCTGCTGCGTGGGAGCCGGTGGTGAGTCCTTGATTACAAGCTGCAATATTACTTTGATTCGCTCTGAGCCGGCTCAATAGCCGACTGTATGCAATGTTTATGTCACCATGGAGATAAGGAGCGTGTAATTCACGCCCCCTGGTGGCGTCTATACCATGTGAGGTGGTCACATGACGCTAAGACGTCAGTGTGACATTCAGGAAGCGGCTTGTGGTCGGGGAAGCAGCGGTGGTGACCGGCGCAGCAGCAGCTGGTAAGAAGTGCGCATATGCGCATATATTTACATTGCTAATAGGCGGTTTTCTTTGTAGTCCGCCTAGGAATACGTAGGAGAGGGGTAAGATGTTGTGGGCAGGTCTGGGGATATTATGGGATAACCCCTTTTACATACTAAGACTGCAGTTTTCTATGTGGTCCGCCCTTCCATAGCTGCTGTTCGATTGGTCCAAGATACCTGCACCTGATTGGTGCTGGGGCTCTTGGATACCTATTTAAGGAGTAATTGTATGTTGTATTAGTGTGACATATCCTATCCAGCTTGAGGAAGGTCTGAGGACCGAAACAGCGGAGCTGTCGCTGAGGGGATGATGATCTTACTACTTTAATAATAAAGAGCTATTTCTACTACTGATGGTGCTGACTTGATTGGAGGAAATGTATCTGCACATAGTGCAGCCCCCACATGTATATGTGCCCACAATTTTGCAGTGTTTAGATGCAGTTGAAGGATTCACGAAATGACTACTTATCAACCTATCCCTAAGAGAGGGTGCTCGTCGAAAGGAGAAACGGGGTCTTTCCGGAACATGTTTACTTAATTTCGTATCATTAGTGAGGATGTGCCAATGTTTGTTAATGATCTGTGTGATTTGTTGATGTTGAGCTGAAAATTTAGTGCAAAAGCGCAAGGTGTCATCTTTGTCTCGTGCACCGTGATATCTATTTGCAAGGAGGGATGAGCGGTCACTTGCGTCCACCCTCTTAAATGCTCTTCTGAGAGTCCCCTCGGGGTATCCCCTATCCCTAAATCTCTCTTTCAATCTAGCGGCCTCAACTTTAAAGGTACCATGCTCTGAGCAATTCCGTCTCGCACGGAGGCACTGGCCTACTAGTATACCTCTTACAGTGTGGATTGGGTGGAAACTATCCGCCCTTAGGAGGGAGTTTGTAGCTGTGGTTTTCCTATATAAACTTGTGGACACGTTTCCGTCTTTGTCCAAAAGTATAGAGATGTCAAGGAAAGGGATCTCCAAGGGGCTGAATTGCATAGTGAATTTGAGGTTCCTTGAGTTGAAATTCAAAGCCCCAACAAACTGTATGAGAAGGTCTTGCCCCCCTGTCCAAAAAAACGATGATGTCGTCGATGTACCTGTGCCACGACAGAACGTGGCACAGGTACCTCGAGAACCCATCATCTGAAAAAAGCTCATGTTCCCACTCCCCCAGGTACAGGTTAGCATACGAGGGGGCACATGTGGTCCCCATCGCCGCTCCCTGCACCTGGAGGTAGTGGGACCCCTCAAAAACAAAAATATTATTGGTCAGCAAGAATTCAAGTAGGGCAAGCAATATCAATGGAGTAGTTTCCATTAAATGCGGTTGTGCCATTGCGGAGCAAGAGGAGATGCGATCTGGCTAGTGGAGATGCGCCCTTACCTGCTCCAGCGCTTCGTTGAGTCTTTTCTGTTCTCTGCAGCTGCACGCTCCGTGCTTCTATACCTCCAGCTCTCGATCACATAACATGCATTCCGAACCTTGCGTAATAGAGTTTGACACTCCTGCCTTAGTAGATAGGGCCCATTGTGTTACTCTCTGCGCTTATAGACACGGCTTTGCTTCTAACACAATTTTGCATTTCAGGGGAGCAGCTGCGTATCACACACATCGCCCGAGGTTTGGACAGCGAAGGCATCCTGTGGTTTGATATTGTGATTAATGGATTTATACCAGATACTGTGGCATCGTCAGACATTGTACTTCAGGTACGTTTTCCAGGCTGCAGAAAGCTCATCGAAAATGGATAATTGATTTCATTAGAACCTGGAATTTGTGGGCCGGTCGACCACCCGATTCAATTATTATAAACGGATCGGATGAGAATCAGTGCCGCCAAGAGCATGGCCGATCGATGATGTGACCAATTTTGGGAAATTGGTCACATGTATCGATTGGACATTCTGCAAGATATAGGGCCAACATGCTCGATTGGGCACGCATCAGTAAAGACATGCGATATTGGGACGAACTTGACAGAACCATAGGTGCAACCCACGCCCCGGTGTAAAATTTGCCCTGATCTTTTGGTGTTTGCCGCTGGCTCCAGCTCTGTCCACATACACATGCTCACGTATACACCATTAACCACGTGGTGTGCATGTATGTGGACAGAGGATGGAGTTCTGCCAATATTTCAGCATGTGTGCAGCAGCCACCAACCCTCGACCAGTGATCCACCATGCAGATCAATGCAGCAGAGATACAACCAATAGCTCTTTTTCTCCCTGGTCGACCCGCCTGCCATCACATCTACATAACTTTGTCCTCCCAGTCCTTCCAACCCGCCTTGCAACCGAGCATGTTGCTAGCCTTCGGGCCAACTACAAATCTGTACAGCCTTGGCCTCATGATGTAGATGACGAGTTCTGATCCCTGTTGGGTGACATCCATCGACAGTGTGTATGGACCTTTAATTACAAGGGAAAAATTGTTTTAAAACATTCATTGGAATAAATTATTATTATTATTATTATTTATGTAGCGCTGACATCTTTTGAAGCGCTGTACAGAGTATATATAGTCGTCACTTAACTGTCCTTCAGAGGGGATCACAATATAATCCCTACCAGGGCCGGATTTACAACTCTGGAGCCTGTAGGCACAGGCGTTCTGGTGCCCTTAACTCCGCCCTTAAATCAGGCCACACCCCCAAGTAAATTTATTTTGAACTCTAATCCCTGCCTCATGTCAGTAACTGTCCTTAGAATCTAACACTCTAATCACTGTCTCATATCATCCTTAGTGACATGAGACAATGATTAGGATGTGAGCTCCTGAGGTCAGTGATATGATGCAGGAATTAGACAGTAAACTCCTGTCAGTTTAGTGATCCCCTTGGCTTCCCTCCCTTCACCCTCAAAGAGTTGTGTCTCTGTGCTGAGCTACCCTCCCTACATTCCACACTTGAACACGCAGACACACACACTTGAACACGCAGACATACACACTTGAACACGCACACACACGCTGACATACTTTAACACAAGCACACACTCTTGAACACACACACCCATAGACATGCACACTTGAACACAGGCACACACACACAAACACATATATAAAAAATAGCTACACACACACACACACACTTGAACACAGGCACACACTCTTGATCACGCACACACACACAGACATATACACTTGAACGCAGGCACACGCACACACTTGAACGCAGGCACACATACACCATTGAACACAGGCACACGCACACACACCAACAGAGACAGACACAGAAATGCACACTTGCTAAAATAAAATCACACATTTTATATGCTCAGTCACTGCAGACAGAGGACAGACTTCATATCTATTGCTCTCCCTTTTAACAGTTATGTCCCTAATGACCACTTTCTAATTCGGGAATTGTTTTGTAAAGGCTGGCCGCTGACTGGGTACATTCCTCTGATCAATCATCCATGACCTGCAGACCACACAGATAAACCGAAAGCATTCCCACTTTGAATATATCAGCGCACCCAGAATAACGGCACTCACTTCTGCTGCCTCCCCTGAGACTGCACCCGACCTCCTCCTCCTGGACCTGTCAGCCCGTCCAGATGAATTTGGAGCCACTCTCCTCCTCATTCCTAGGTACTGGAAACATTGCAGTCTGCACTATACAGGAAGACCCGGCGCCACTGTAGACCCTGGCTTCCGGCTTCCTGTTGCCTAGCAGCAGCACAGCCATACACTTTGCCGGTAGGCTAGATTGTTGGAGCACCGGCACTTGTCATATCTGACAGCGCCTGACACTCATACCAGGCTGGGAGAGAAGGCAGATGGGGCGGCCAGCAGCTCGGCATGTAGTGAAGAGGAATGCGCCCTCACATTGCTACATACGGCCCTACATGGAGGCATCTGATCGTAGCGAGGGTAATGTAGCTGCTGTTGCCAGGGGGACAGGACCCGCCTCTCACACATAGCTCCGCCTGTAGGCACGTGCCTACAGTGCCTTATGGGAAATCCGGCCCTGATCCTTACCATAATCATATGTCTATGTATGTTTTGTGTAGTGCATGTATCATGGTCTAGGGCCAATTTAGAAGGAAGCCAACTTATCTGTATGTTATTGGGATGTGGGAGGAAACCGGAGTGCGGAGGAAAGCAACTCAAACACATGAGAGAACATACAAACTCCTTGCAGAAGTTGACCTGGCCGGGAAACTAGTGCTGCAAGGCAAGAGCGTTAAAAACTACGCTACTGTTCTGCCTATGGTGAAAAATGATACTTTTATTGAGCACCTTCTGGAGTTGTCCTCCTGGATGGCTGGATAGTGTACTGGTTGAGGGTTCTTCCCAGAGTTCGAATCTCGGCTCTTCTTGTTAAGTAAGCCAGCACCTATACAGTAGGAGACCTTGGGCAAGGTTCCCTAACACTGCAACCACCTATAGACTGCGTCCTGATGGCTGCAGCTCAAGCTATTGAGTCTGCCGGGAGAAAAGCACAATATAAATGTTCTGTGTCTGAGCCTTGTCTTGTCTTCTCAAGTACAGGTAAATAAGTAAAATGGTGACATCTACGCCTGTCTATTTTCTGTCATGTTTCATTACCAGGAATTCACAGAGACCTACATTCAAACCGGAGAAGGACAGATCAGTGCCTGGTCCACCCCAACTTTCACCAGTGGCAGCAGTTACCTTACGCTGCGCTGCAACCACACCGTGGAGTACAACCCGTCTCTGGGCCGCCAGTCCAAACCTTTCCAACGGGTGCACATCAGTAACATCCGATCTTCATATGTCCCGGAATCAGAGGAGCTTCAATTCCAGCTGACGGCCTCTCTCCAAGCAGGTACTTCATAGGAGTGGAGATCGTCAAACAGATGCAAATAATTCTGTCAAATTATTAATATGTTTTGTACTGTACATACACATGTTTATCTTATTATGTCACATGTTGCCTCGGGTACGCTTTAAATGCACTTCTTGCCATTATTGATTGGCCCAATTATACCTTCATACAAATTTGAATGTAACACAGAATTGTGTGTATCCTGCTGCAGGTCTTGCTAAACAATTTTTTTCTGGCAGTTCAAAAAAAAAATCATCAAAGGCCTCTATTTACTACCAAAAGAAGTGCCATCTAGTGGCAATACATGATATTCTTAAAGTGAAGATATGGTTTTGGTTAAAAAAAATTGATAAAAACTTTTAGCAGCATTGCTCGTTTTTATCTATTTATTTTTGTAATTGCATGTGATTAAAATATAGCCATCTATTTGAATTTAGGCTAAAGGCTAAAGAAGTTAGAATATTGTGTGACATTAATTGAAGGGAATTGGAGAGATTAATGATTTCTCAGTCCCACCCTAGGCATGAATGTATTCTGAGTCCTGTGTATGCACTTGCATAGTCCCATTAAGATGGAATAGATCTGTTTCACCCAGACTTGTAGTGAATACTGTGGAGCCAAGTGTATGTAGTGTGATATGTCCATTCATGGTGTCTTGATCTGATGTTATTCACCCAATGTTTGCAATATTCCAGGCTTGAATGGGGGAATCTGTCCTCAGGGCTTTGTGCAGTCTACAGACTCCTACTGTACAGGTGAGTGGATGAGTTATCACAACACAAATACATAATTAGAGCCCAGCTCATACTACAATACAGTATAAAATCCTTATTGGGCCCTAAATTGTGGTCATGTGACCCACAAGAAAATCAGAAACAACCCCGAAAAGCAACATGTAAATACTGTAGTGATAATCATAATCTGCTCATTATGGTTACGCAACATTTCACGTACATGAAAATGAATCAAGGAAGAGATCCAGACATAGAGAGAGAGTGATAAAGAGCAAGCAGCAAAACAGCTGGTAAGCAATGAGTGTGCCTTAAATAAGGTAGACAAGTGTAAAATCAACACTAAAACTCTTAAGGGCCTGCAAGATCACATCCAGATCCCTCTAGCTGTGCCATTCATGGATGTAGAGATTCACTTACGTGACCAATTTTTTTTTGCTGCATGGGAATCGGACGACAATCTATTGATTCCAATAACACAAGGGGAGAAATAAACGAGAGCCCTTGATAGTGTAGAAAGTTAGTGTCAGATGGTGTATCTTGTAAATTCCTAAAGAGAGGTACTCACAAAGGTGGGTTACCACTAAGGACACCACTGTAACTACAGGGAGATGAGGCCCGACCCCACTCAGGTTAGAAAGTCGCTCTCTGTGGACAGGAGAAAGATATCAGGGTAACACCCCTCCATCAAAGGTGGACTATAATGCTGAATTACTATTTGAACAGAGGCACCAGAATAGAGTAAAATATTTAAAAACAGTTTAAAAAGGGAGGTAGTGGTGGACTTACCTCTCCAAGCATATTCAAAACGGTCCATTATGAGCAGAATACCCGCTTCATCAGGCTATAACAGAAGTCACTGTTATTAAAGTCTTTGCCAGCATCTAGGAGGCACTTTTCCTGGCAAAGATTTCAATAACAATTACTCCTGATGAAGAAGGCATAGACCCATGAAACGCGTTGCATTTTTGGAATTATGAATAATGTGATTTTTCTGCTGATAACTGACCATTTTTAGTCTGCTTGGGGAGGTAAGTCCACCACTACCTCCCTCTTTAAACTCTTTTTAAATAGTTTATCTGCTTTAAGCATCCCAGCAGCTCTGTGCCCACAATTAGTGGAGAGTCCAGAATGAAGCAGAGATTGTGGCAATCAGTGTGTCTGTGTCTCTCGTAGATGTGGATGAATGTGACATCCGCCGACCGTGTTCCCACACCTGTCACAATGTCCTGGGCAGCTATTCTTGCTCCTGCCCTGCAGGCTTTGTCTTAGCCATGGACAACCGTAATTGCCAAGGTAAGCCTTGCGATTTTGTCGTCATCTAAATAATTAAACTAAAGGGAGTTCCATGTCACATAGTTTGTAGAGTGCAATCTGGCATTCAGCTTCCACCCTTCCACCTTTGTTTACAGATCTGGATGAATGTAAGCTGGCCTCCCATCAATGTCCAGCTGGACAAGAATGCATCAATGTGCCTGGAACATACCGCTGCCTGCTGCGCTGTGGGCCCGGATTCCGAGCTAATGCTGAGAGGACGGCCTGTGAGGGTAAGAACATATGATGGCTTTATCGTTCCACCTACTGTTGGCCAGTGGTGTAACTACAACTCATGGAGCCGCCCATCGAAACTTTGATGGGGCCCCCCCAATGTTCAGGAACCTTCCCTTGCCTCCCCTTGGTGCCCTTCACAGCCTGGGGGCCCATATTACAAGCTTCATAAAACAAGTGGCCATCATGCTCTTAAAACCCATAACAAGTGTAGCCACAAAAAAACCTGATCTGAAGTATAGTCCCCTGTATCTGAGGAAGGGGAGTTTAGTAATTGGGGCCCCCAACAGCGCTGGGCCCCCTGTGATCGCAGGTGCTGCTCCCCGCTAGTTACAGTATTGTGCTGCTTCAGAACAGTACTGGACTGCTTCATGAACTCTGCTGATTACAACAGGAGGAGCCAAGTCATTGGCTAGCCACTTGGGTTGGAAATGTCTGCCTGCTGTTCTTGCAGCCATCAGCAGGGGAACCCTAGTGAAACTTGAGAGAGCCTCCTCCCTTTCCTCTGCTGGCTTCTACTGGCCATTCAGGATTTGCATCCCTAACTCTAGCTATATACACCTTAGTGTGCTACCTTCCCTCCATCTCCCTTTCCCCAGTGCTAAATACTATTTGCTCTACAAACTTAACACAGCGCTTTGAGTCCCCAGGGAGAAAAGCGCTATATAAATATTATTGTTGTTAACACAATTTCCACTCCTTCCCCAGTGCTAAATCTGTTCCTCACCATCCTTTCCCACCAAACCGATCACAGCCCTAAACATTATCTCCTTCCACAGCTAGCATAACCCTTTCCTGACACTAAATGCTACATCCCTTCTGAAAATAACGCTACCCCTTCCAACAGGAAATTTAAAGACCATCATCATGAAAAATTGTAATTATTAAAATGCATACATATCAATGTAATTTTCTCTCAGAATAAAATGCACTATAAATTACCTTTCTCCTATGTTGCTGTCACTTACAGTAGGTGGGGAAAACCTGACAGATCTGTCAGGTTTTGGACTAGCCCAACTCCCGTAATGAGTGATTCTCAGTTATTTATTTACAAAAGCACTTACTGAATGGCAGTAGCTCAGTCTAACTACTGGCTGACATCCTTGTATAGATCCTTTCCAGGGACTGCTTTTGCAAAGAATAAAGGTAATACTGAGAAGATGCCATGAAGAGATGAATTGGTCCAAAACCAAAACTGATGTGTGAGACAGGTTTACTGCCTAGTGTAAATGACAGCAACCAGGACCGGTTCTAGACTTTTTGCCACCTGAGGCAAACTTGTGAGGATGCCCCCCCCCCCCATAGGTAGTAATAATTGCCCCCTAGCCTGGTGGGGGTAGCAGCCAGGAAGGGGGAGCAGTGGACACAGCAGTGGGGAAGGGTGTCAGACCCCCCTCCCTCACCAGGGGCTCCCCTGACCTCGCCCCCCTCCGGCTATTTGCGCAGTATTTAATTTCTTTTGGGCAGCGGAAGTACAGTGGGGGCATTGCAGGAAGTGACGTGAGCAGTGGAACGCATCGCTGGGTCACGGAAGTAGGTGAGTCATTGCTTCCCCCGCTGCCTAAAAGAAATTAAATGCTACGCAAATAGCTGGAGGGGGAGCGCCAGCTGGGGGGGAGGGTAGTAATCTTCCGCCACCTGAGGAACCTGCCTCACCCCTTCTCATGGGCGGCCCGGGGCTGACAGCAACATACGAAATACAAATAATTTATAGTGCATTTACTCTGGTAGAAATGTAAATTTTATCTGTATGTATTTTACATTTTACAATTTTTTTGCGATAATGGTCCTTAAAAAAATGTCCACCTAGCATTAGTCAGTGGGAGCTAGGACCAGCCAGAACTAGACAATGAGAACAGGATCCTGAGTCTGAGGATGGTGACAGGCACCAGGGAGAGGAGGAGGCCTCACACCACACTAGGAATGATCAATGATATGCAAATACTTCTGAATTTATGCAAATGTGTTAAACCTGGGTGAGATTTGAGTGGTCCATTTTCAAGCTGCATATATTTACATAAAAGTTTACATAAATTTGCATACACTCAGAAATATTTGCATATCATTGATTATCCCTACACCACACTAGACTACATAAAATGGAGGATGGAGCTGTGAAACTATCAGTGCAATGCTGAACTAGTCTACACTAGCTCTGCAATGTTATTTTTTTTTATTCCAGATTTAGATGGACTTTAATAACACCAAATTACAAAAATAATTGTTTAGCCCCGATATCCAGGATGCCGTTGCAGTATTTAAAATGAAGATGAATTCTTAGTTGAATTGTTCTATCTTGTAGATGTGGATGAGTGTGCACAGTCTTCTCCATGCCAGCAGAGATGCCTGAATACCATTGGCTCCTACATGTGTGCGTGTGATCCGGGCTACGAGCTGAAAGGCACACGCTGTGTTGGTAAATGATGCTACTTGTTAACACTCATGGCTGAGTGAAAACCTAATTCTCGAAGTTCTGATCATGTTGAGTTGTGAAGTCACCGGGGTGCGGAGTATTGGTATGGTGTAGTGGGGTGAAACAGGCCTAAAGGGGTGGCAAAACTAGTGGGTAGGCAGATCGGTCAAAATTAAGGACAGTAGAAATAGAAGGGCCATCTTGGTTGGTAGTGATAATAGTAGTTGAAACTGGGGAAAGAAATAATGGGACCAGGATGGGGTGCTCTGGATATGGGGGAGGCACATAATCACAAGCCGAAACCGGTGGGGCAAAAAAAAATGAGAGCATCACAAGTCTGGGTGTGTTTGTATCATTAAAAGTTGGAACAGAAATTTGATGAAGGGAACAGCTGCGGAAGTGGGATTGCAGGCACAAAAAGAAAAAGAAAAAGAAGAGTAGAAATTACCCAACCAAACTGATTGTGGGGGGGATGCGGGAGTCACGTGACTGGAGGCTGCTTTGATTGGTCGCCATTCCCTTTCTGGGTGCTGAAGCTGGGACCTGAAGCACAGCCCTAGAGAAAGACGCACTCACACAAATGAGCAGTTGAAGAAAAGAAGGTCAGTAAGTTAATATAGTTGCAGCAGGGGTATGTGCGGCAAGAACATTAGTTTACTGTCAGTAGGACGAGGCTAAGAGACTAGTTTTAAGTAGGGATTTGCATAGAAAGTTTAAATTCAGAAGTGAAAAGGGGGGAAAAGCTTTCTTTCCAATTATGCCTACCCCCTGGCCTCTAGATATATGCGGGTAAGCATACACACGCCTGACTTAAGTCAGCTGAGGTGGCTGTTAACTTCTGCCTCAGCTGTCAATCAGGCATGTGTCCAGCATCAAATGACCCCCGATGCCCAACCTGGGAGCGATCCGCCGGACATATCTTCCCAACCCCTTATCAAGGACATACAGTGGCCTTTCAGATGATTGTTTGTATACCTAATTGAATAATGCCTGGAACACACCATGCAATTTCCCATCAGACAAATCGATCATTTCTGACAGGTCCGATCTGATTTCTGATTGATTTTTCTGATCGATTTCCGATAACTTCTATACAAAATCGATCAAAAATCAGATCGGACCCATTGGCGATACAGTAATGGTTTCGACCCGTCAGGAAATTGCATGGTGTGTACCAGGCATAAGTGATTGCTTGATTGTGGCAGATTTTTTACTCTCTGCTTAGTCTACTAAGCAGTTATCAGTGAAGGCAGAGCAACCGTTAGTGTACAGATGAATACTATAGTAATAATTGGCGTGCTCCCCACCCCTAACACAAACCTACTAATTAACTGAAGGTCTGCTGCACAGGCATAAACGTCACACAAACATCAAAATTGAATAGTATATATAAAACCTTGCGCTGCCTTACAGCCCACTAAAAAGAAGTCCATAAAATTGCAACCGCAGGGTCTTCCAATCTGGTCTTCTGAATTCACCTAAAAACCTCCATAAAACAATTCATCGCATAGACCATATAGTCCAAGGAGCTCCGCACCATCAATGATCCCCAGTGTAGTTTACATGTATCACCTCAGAAAACGTGACCCACCACCATTGGGGACCGCTGTCACCTTGTGTTGTTGCTGCCCAGACCCACAGACAGCAATCACAGCGTGACAGTATAACCTCTGGTACTCTCTTTCCTCGAATAATCTTGCCCCTTGAAACTCACAAACAGAGACAACGCCTCATAGTGTAGACTGCTTCAATCAAGAGTCAAGAAGGATTTATTCGCCAAGTACGGTAGAGCCGTACTAGGAATTGCTTGTGGTACACATGGCTTAGGCAAAGTACATATAACAGTTGTACAAGTTACATACAGTGGCTTGCAAAAGTATTCGGCCCCCTTGAAGTTTTCCACATTTTGTCACATTACTGCCACAAACATGAATCAATTTTATTGGAATTCCACGTGAAAAACCAATACAAAGTGGTGTACACCTAAGAAGTGGAACGAAAATCATACATGATTCCAAACATTTTTTACAAATCAATAACTGCAAAGTGGGGTGTGTGTAATTATTCAGCCCCCCTGAGTCAATACTTTGTAGAAACCACCTTTTGCTGGAATTACAGCTGCCAGTCTTTTAGGGTATGTCTCTACCAGCTTTGCACATCTAGAGACTGAAATCCTTTCCAATTCTTCTTTGCAAAACAGCTCCAGCTCAGTCAGATTAGATGGACAGCGTTTGTGAGCAGCAGTTTTCAGATCTTGCCACAGATTCTCAATTGGATTTAGATCTGGACATTGACTGGGCCATTCTAACACATGGAAATGTTTTGTTTTAAACCATTCCATTGTTGCCCTGGCTTTTTGTTTAGGGTCGTTGTCCTGCTGGAAGGTGAACCTCCGCCCCAGTCTCAAGTCTTTTGCAGACTCCAAGAGGTTTTCTTCCAAGATTGTCCTGTATTTGGCTCCATCCATTTTCCCATCAACTCTGACCAGCTTCCCTGTCCCTGCTGAAGAGAAGCACCCCCAGAGCATGATGCTGCCTCCACCATATTTGACAGTGGGGATGGTGTGTTCAGAGTGATGTGCAGTGTTAGTCTTCCACCACACATAGCGTTTTGCATTTTGCCCAAAAAGTTCCATTTTGTTCTCATCTGACCAGAGCAGGGGCGCAGAAGAGAAAGCAGAAGAGCCACACCTGAGGCAATCATGCTGATTGCAGACTACGAGGGAAGAGTCAGGGGTCGGTGTTGTTGAGCAACAGAACTGCCTGTGGGAAGGAGTTCCTGCGTCTGGTGGTCTTGGATGGTATAGTTCGAAAGCGTTGGCCAGATGGGAGGAGCTCGAAGAAGCGGCTGCCAGGGTGGGAGAAGTTGCAGGAGATCCTGGTGGCCCTCTTCCTCATCCTGGCTGTGTGAAAGAGTTTGAGAGGTGGCAGGGGCGATCCGATGATCCTTTCCGCCTCACTAATGACTCTTTGCAGTTTATGTCTGTCGCTAGCCGTTGCGCAGGAAAAATAGCCTCTGCTGTGCCTTCTTCTGAATTTTGATGGTGTCCATCTTAGGTCAGTGGATAAGGTTGTGCCAAGGAACCGGACCGATGAAACTCTGGAGACTTCGGTCTCTCCAATGTAGACTGGTGGGAGAGTGGGAGGATTTTTTCTGAAATCAGCAATCAGCTCAACAGTCTTTGTTGCGCTAAGGACAAGGTTGTTGTCCTTGCACCAGTTGCAGATTCTCTCTCTCTCACTGCGGTAGTCTCGCTCTCCGTTGCTGCCGATAAGACCAATAATTGTTGTGTCGTCAGCGAATTTAATGACCTTGACGGAGCCCGAGGAGGAAGTGCAGTTATTTGTGTACATGGACAACAGAAGCAGGGACAATACACACCCTTGAGGTGCCCCCGTGTTTGTGGTTCTCAAGCTAGAGGTGCAGTTGCCGAGCTTGACCTGTTTTGTCCTGTCTGAGAGGAAACCCTTGACCCATGCATGAAGCATGGAGTCGACACCGAGTTGCGCCTGGTTATCGACCAGGGTGTCTGGGCAGATAGTGTTGAAGGCCGAGCTTAAGTCCAGGAACAGGACTCTGACTTAGGAGTCAGGCTTGTCGAGATGCTCCATGATGTATGCTAGGCTGATGTTTATGGCATCCTCTATGGACCTGTTGGCCCTGTATATGATTTGGAGTGGGTCTAACAGTGCATTGGTGGTACATTTGAGGTGAGCAAGGGCTAGCCGTTCTAGAACCTTCATGATGGTAGGTGTTAAGGCCACGGGTCTGAAGTTGTTGAGGTCTATGCTGCCTTGCTTTTTGGGGACTGGTATGATTGTGGACCTCTTGAGACAGGAGGGGACCGTGCCTTCCGCTAGCGACTTCCTGAACAGAGCGGTGAGCACCGGGGCCAGCTGATCCGCACAGGTCCTTAGGCAGTTTGAGACACCATCCGGGCCTGAAGCCTTCCTGGGGTTGAGCTTGCGAAGCAGCCTGAGAACTTTCACTTCCTGGACTACAACCGGTGCAGCGATGTTTTGGTCTCTCGGTGCGGAGGGTGCCGCTATCCTCGTCATCGACCTTGGCGACCCGAGCTGCTGGGGCCCGTTGCTCGAACCTGCAGTAGAACTTGTTGAGTTCCTCAGCCAATTGTGTGCTCGGGATCACCTGTTGAGTAGGGGGTTTGAAGTTGGTGACCGCTCTGAGGCCTTGCCATACCTCCCTCGAGTTGTTGGACTGGAGGCAGAGTCCCAGCTTATCCGAGTAGGCTCTCTTTGCAGCTAGCAATTCCTGTTTCAGGGCGTACCTGGCCTCCCTGAACTCTTTTGTGGAGCCGGACTTGTGCGCTTGTTCCTTACGTTTACGAAGCTGGCGTAGCTTATCATTGAACCAAGGTTTGTTATTGGGAAAGGCCTTGAAGGTCTTAGAGGGGATGCACATTTCTTCACAGAAGCTAATGTAAGAGGTGACATTCTCTGACCATTCGTCCAGGGTGGGTGCCTCCAGAGATGACCAGTCGGTGTGATCAAAGCACTCCTGAAGCTCCAGCTTGGCTTCTACTGTCCACTTTTTGACAGACTTGACAGTGGGCTTAGCAGTCTCCAGGAGCCTCCTGTAGGTTGGGATCAGATGGATTAGGTTGTGATCGGAGTTCCCCAAAGGGGCACCCTGGGTGGCCTTGTATGCGTCCTTGTGGACCGTGTTGCAGTGGTCCAGGGTGTTGTGGTGCCTGGTGGGGCAGGTGATGTGCTGCTTATAGCAGGGCATCTCCTCATGCAGATTTGCATTGTTGAAGCCGCCCAGGATGATGAAGAGGGCTTCTGGATGGGCGGCCTCCCACCTGGAGATGCTGTCTCTGAGTGCTCGCAGAGCGTCCTTGGTGCTAGCGTCGTGTGGGATGTAGACGAGAATGTCAGCCACCACCACTGGCCTTTTTTTGACACCGTGTTTGTTATGGGGTCACTCGTCCTAATTACTGTGCACCCTCCACCTTCAGGAACTGTGCTCACCTTAAAGGAAGCTGCCCAGACCCACAGACAGCATTCAGCCCATGTGTGCACAGTCCTGGTTCAGATGTCAATCAGTGCTTGGTGCTCTCTAGCTTCTCAAGTGTTAATAGCTCCCATACATAAAAACCATCTACTGTGGACTTGATGAAACGCTCGTAGCATAAAACCGTTTATTAAATCGTATAAAAGAAAGCAGCACTACTCACAAACATTGATGATAAAAGAGCATGTAAAACTGAGGACGTCTCATCCGCGCACTGAAACATCTCCTACCCGTATTAGCCATGCCCTACGCATTTCGTCATACAAATCATCAGGAGCTCTGGGCAGGATTGGATGTTCAGTGCCTATTAACCCACCCCTCATCCATATTCATTACCACCACTCCCCTTAACTTGATCCATTACACAGTTTCTATGCAGCATTGTATGTTTCCAAGCTGCCCTTTAGTAAATCCATACAGGTTTAATTCCCATAAACATCACCTCACATTTTTTCCAGAGTAAAATGAGCCATAAATTACTTTTCTCCTATGTTGCTGTCACTTAGAGTAAGTATTATAGATCTGACATTACCGACAGATTTTGGGCTAGTCCATCTATCTATAGGGCAAGGTAGGGAACCTTTTTGGCTGAGAGAGCCATAAACACGACATATTTTAAAATGAAATTCCGTGAGAGCCGTACAATATGTCACCTGTAAATGCACATAAGAGACAGCTTTTCATCAGTAAATGCACGAAATGACAGACAGCCTTTCACCAGTAAATGCACATAAGAGACAGCTTTTCACCAGGTAATGCACATAATGACAGACAGCGGTTCCCCAGTAAATGCACATAAGAGACAGCTGTTCACCAGTAAATGCACAAAATGACAGACAGCCTTTCCCCAGTAAATGCACAAAGTGAAAGACAGCTTTTCACCAGTAAATGCACATAATGACAGACATCCTTCCATCAGTAAATGCACATAATGACAGACAGCCTTTCCCCAGTAAATGCACATTAGAGACAGCTTTTCTTCAGGTAATGCACATAATGACAGACAGCGGTTCCCCAGTAAATGCACATAAGAGACAGCTTTTCACCAGGAAATGCACAAAAGACAGCGGTTCACACTAACCAGGCCAGGCAGCTTTCAGTCAGCTTCGCGCGGAGTTCCAAAGCGCGGGCTCGGCTGGCGTAACTGGCCACAACACTCTCGGGCCTCCAGTCCCTGCACGCCACGTCACCATGGGGGCGGAGCTACAGTACGCTGGCCGTGGCGGCTGGAGGAGGCGGCGCTCAGCGTGCAATGTGTGGGGAGGCGGGATGCGGTGCCGATGAAGGAGGCACGCATGCAAATGTAAAGGCCGGGCACGGAGGCGGCGCGCTGACTAAAAGTAAACACAGGCTCTCTGGCCGCTCTGTCACACATACTTTAGCGAGCCAGAGAGCCACATGCGGAGGTGAAAAGAGCCATATATGGCTCGCGAGCCATAGGTTCCCGACCCCTGCTATAGGGGATTCTCAGCATGGCCTTTATTCTTTATAAAGACATTCCCTGGAAAAGATTTATACAATGATGCTGGCCAGCCTCCCTGCTCGCTGCACACTTTTTTGGCAGTTGGACGGAGCAATTGCCATTCACTAAGTGCTTTTAAAAATAAGGAAACCCTGGGAAGCCCCCATGAGAAGATGGGCTAGTCCAAAATCGGTAATGTTAGACTTCTACTACTTACTGTAAGTGACGCAACATAGGAGAAAAGTAATTTATGGGTAATTTTACTCTGGAAGAAACGTACTTCATGTTTACATGTATTTTACATTTTAAGATTTTTGCAACAGAGGTCCTTTAAGGATTTCTTTGAAAGTAAGAGCCCATTTTCACTTTATACAGATTTGCAGCGTTTCCCCGCATGCGAGTGGAGCGGGGAATGCTGCCTATTTCTTCAGTGACTCGCTGTCCAGATTGTACTGTGGTGCGAATCTCGATAGCATTCTTCAGATTTCTGTGGCTGCGCATCAAAATGGGAGCCATGGCTGAATTGGAAACTGTTGCTGCTCCTAGTGGAAACTGGCCCTTCTTTTTTTATAGTTAAAGAGTTGGAATTGAAGTACAAAGATAGTGGCATTAGTGATGAAGTCATGTGATTTATTTTTATCTTTCCTGGCAGATATTAACGAGTGCCTGCGAGGAGGAGTCTGCCAGGCACAGCAGCAGTGCAAGAACACCCTGGGCAGCTACCAGTGTATAGACAACTGTCCGACTGGTACCATTCGATCCGAGTCTGGCACCTGCAATGGTGAGTGGCAGCACCATACCAGTAGTAGTATACCAGTGATGAACAAAAATGCGATAATCTTTTCGCATTAACTACTACCCGCCCACCCACCGTTTTAAAAAGCGGCAGCAATGAGAGAGGTGCCGAACAGCAGTTTCTTATTTGTCATTGGTAAGGTTAAAACTAGGCTGAGGAGAAGAGGAGATTACGTTTATGGAAAATAAACCTAATCTCCTAATATGCTGAGGGTTAGGAAGAGATTAAGAGGAGATTATGGTTACGGTTAAGCAGAGGAGATTAGGCTTCAGCAAAAGGTAAATGATGAGGCTAGGGTTGGGCAGAGAAGAAAAATTGGGGTTAAGAAAAGATTAAGGGGTGAGGTTAGGGTTCAAGAAAGAGCAGGGGGTAAAGTTAGGTTAAGCAATGTACACCTGCTCAACAAAAGCCATTCGAATCGTCCGACAAATTACAGATTTTGCCGTATCTGATGACAATTGTGTAAGACTGATATCGGGCATTGTGCCCAAACTATGCGGCGGATCAACTCAGTAGACTTGTGAGCATATATTGGGCAGTCAGTCACATGTGTACAATGGCGTTTAAATGATATTGTTCAATAGAATACGTGCATGTCTTGTGTAATGTGACTTCTGTGTGCAATATTTCAATGAGTTGGTCGTTTACAATATCGGTGTGCGGATAATGTACAGTAATTGAAAAGACTTGTCGTTGGTCTTTGTCGCCGATAAAGTTGTTTATTGACGTTGGATTGTTTGTTTGTGGCTATTTTTGTTGAGCATGTGCATGGACATGGACTTTTAGGCAGAGGACCTGAGGGCATTGGGGTAAAGAAAATGATAGGGGGCTATGTTATGGTGTGGTGGGCAAGATAAGTACAAATGAGAACTTTACAATAAAGATAGCCCAAAAAATGTTACAAAGTTCTAAACAGATGCCAGAGATACTCCTAAAAAAATGTTGCCAGGTTCTCTTCACAGTACACACTATTTTTTACAAGTGGGTTGAGGGTATGTAGATCTGAGAACCAGTAATCATTGGCCCTTCTGGAAATGCAGATCTCTGCTCTAACACAAGGTCTAATATGTTTCTCCTGTAGACATTGACGAGTGTCGTGACGGTTCCCACATGTGCCGCTACAACCAGCTGTGTGAGAATACAGTGGGCGGATATCGCTGCACCTGCCCACGCGGGTACAGGACACAGGGTGCCGGCAGACCATGCCTGGGTAGGTATATTTTTATGCCTGGTATAGTATAACACAAGATAGAACAATGTGGGATATCTCCCCTCTAGTAACTCACAGACTATGCTTTGGCAACTAAACTCCATATTGAAGTTGTTAAAGTAAACCAGTGACTTTTTAAATCGTAAAAAAAAAAAATGGATACTTACCTTGGGAGAGGGTAGTCTCAGTATCCTCCACAGGTTTCACACATCATCCTTCATTGGGAGGATCCAGAAGCTTCCCTCTTCCAAGGTGAGTACCCAATTGGGGCATTTTTTTTTCTCATAGGTCACCGTTAAATTCTGAAAGCATGCATTAAGTGTAAATTAATAGTAGTTTTTTGGGGGGTACTATTTAATTTTTTTTTTTTTTATAGCTGTGTTCGTCTTCAGCTTTACACACATATATATATATATATATATATATATATATATATATATATTGCTGGGTGGCTTTCTGTATAGAAACCCCACTTCCTGTGAACTACGAACAGGGACATAACTATAGTGCTTATTTCCCCTCTGTTCAGCCTTTAGCAGCAGCCGTTCCAGCCCATAGCCTATTAGGCATTTACAGAAATGTGGCCCTAACTGCAATGTTGGGAAATATAGCCTGGCCTCTATTGTTCTTCCTACTTTGGAGTCACATGATTGCTTCTGTTTGACCCACCCACCCACCAGCTAAATCCAGAGAGTACAGGAAGCAAGCTGTACTGCAGTTCCAAGTACAGTATATTTCTCCCATGAAAAGGATATTAGGGTCACTTTGCATACTTTGGTTTTAAACACAGTTTATAGTCACTAATCACCTTGATTGTTTTTAGTATTTGGCTTGTTAAGTGATGGGTTTAGTTGAGATTGGAAGAAAAACTTAGAAACACTTTTAAAGATGTATTTCAACCCAACCTCTAGAGATTGGCTTCAGCCTTTAGTAAATCCCTCCAATCTCTACTGCATACAATTCAAACTCCGGCCTGTGGGGCCAAATCTGGCCCACAGAGCCATCCAGTTTGGCCAACAAGTGGTTTCTTCGCTGGACATAATGATTGGCCCACTCTACACCACTACAGAAGCTGTATTGGAGGTGAAGCCCAAAATCAACTGGAATGCCATGTGAGGGAGGGAGGAGGAAAGCACTAGACACCAGGGAACTGTATAGGGGAGGTAGGGGGACCACTAAAAACCAGAGAACTGTACATGGTAAAAGGACACTAGATACCAGGGAACTGTTTAGGGGTGGGAGGGAGACCACTAGACACCAGGGAACTATGTGGGGGGGAGTCACTAGACATCAAGGAACAGTATGGGGGGGCCCTAGACACCAGGGAACTGTATAGTGGAGGGAGGGGGGCACTTGACACCCGGAAATTCTATAGGGGAGGAGGTTCACTAGACACCAGGGAACTATACTGGAGATGGAGGGGGGCCACTAGGCACAGGGAACTGTATAGGGGAGGGAGGGGAATCATAAGACACCAGGGAAATTTATAAGGGAGGGAGGTGGCCACTAGACATTGAGGTTGGCTGGTGACTTGGCCCCAGTGTTCATTTTCAGCCCACTTTGTGAGTTTGACAGCCCTGTTCTAGTGGCAAGTCACAGTGACTTGTGTGACATTAGCATCATTCATAGTGTACCGTTAGTTTTAGATTACAAGCCTCTAAGAATCGTATCAAATTACTATGTCTTCCTTTTTTTTTTTGTTTATCCAGATGTTAATGAGTGCCAGCAAGTTCCCAAACCCTGCGCTTTCCAGTGCCAGAATCTGGCCGGCAGCTACAAATGCCTGTGTCCGCCGGGAAAGCAGCTTCTGGGAGACGGACGCTCCTGTGCCGGACTCGAGAGACTCGCCAGCAACTCCTCCATCAGTGCCCAGTTTCAGCACCTCCTGAATAATGGACGTATCCATGGCAACAACATGTTCACCTGGCTGTCCTTCAGCCAAAACGGCAACATGATTGGTCAGAACAGCCCCAACCGCTGTCCCACGGGATTTGTGCGCAGAAACGGGGCCTGCACAGGTAATCTGGTTCTCTGCTCAGTGCTCCACAAAGCTGTGCAGATATTGGTCCCCCATTGTTCTCCCCATTACTTATTCTTTTATTGCAAGCTTGGCTATAGGTGCAGCTGTGTTTTTAGGTTTTGTATCATGCTTCTTTCTTCCAGATATAGACGAGTGCCAGCAACGCAACCCCTGCCAGCATGAATGCCGAAATACAGAGGGCAGCTACCAGTGCGTGTGCCCACCAGGCTACCGGCTGCTCCCCAATAACAGAAACTGCCAAGGTAAGATGGGCTGGGGAACACTGTCTGCTCCTCATCCGCTGGCTGTACTGACCATTTCCTATAACTCACAGCAACCGATAAAGCTGCTGCCACGCGCTGTGCAAGATCTGCTAAGGTGGCCATACACTGGTTAATTTTCTCATCGATATCTGACTGATTCAATTATTTGATCAAATCTGCTAAAAATCAATGGTGAAAACTTTTCCCAAACTATCGATTTTTGGGGCTGAAATTAATCTATTCAGTCAATCGTGCCAAATGGAAGATTTCTCAATGACAGTTTGGGAGTGCATCGCTAGCAGCACTCGATTTCATGACAGGCACTTCCTCCCATGTCTTCTCTCCACTGCTGTGGCCTCTAGTGATCACGTAAGGTAAATGCCACGGAGCTCCTAGTGTTTGGCCTCTAGCGTTTAGTCACAGGGCGCATAGCTCCCTGGGAGAGAAGACACGGGAGGCAGCACCAACAGACAGGTGACAGTATTCGCTGTCTACACCATACGGCCCGGGGGGGGGGGGGGGGGGGGGTCTGGGAAACCCTGGTAGGCATCAGCTCTACATGCTGAAATCTATTGCAAATCAGTGTGTAGTGTGAGGAGGGCTTTGATCAGATATATTCCTCTCTAATAACATAATGATCTGAGAAGGATCTATCTGTTGGCCACATCGACCAGTCTATTCCCAGCTTTAACCACTTTATCCACCATTACAGTATATCTACGTCAGCTGTGACTTTATCTAAGCCACGAGGACGTAGATATACGTCTTGTAGCTGAAGCACAGCTGTCCATGATTGGGCATTGCTCCTGTGCAAAACCTCTGGCACTATCCGCTGCAGCACTAATTGGTGAAAAGGAATACATGTGTCTGTTTCCTGAGCCAATGAGATTGAAAATAAAAGCATTTTTAATGTTAAAGAGACACTGAAGCGAAAAAAAATATATGATATAATGAATTGGTTGTGTACTACGGATAATTACTAGAAGATTAGTAGCAAAGAAAATATTCTCATATTTTTATTTTCAGTTATATAGTGTGTTTTCTAATATTGCATCATTCTATAATATGTGCAGATTACACAACACTCAGCATTCAAAATGATTCTTTCAGAGCAGTCTGTGAACTAATGACCTCTCCTCTAGCAGAGAAAAAGTAAATAGTTCAGGAACAGTTGAGATAATAAAAGTCAGAAAACAGCCCTCTCCACGACTTTGAAAGTCGTAGAGCTTAATGGCTTTTTTGCATAGAGATAACAACTGGAGTTTCTTAACTCTTCCTGTACTGGAAACAATTAGACTGATGTATCTGATCTTAATGTTTTATTTCTTAGCTGTACTACACATACAAATCATAATATCGTAATTTTTTTTCCGCTTCAGTGTCTCTTTAAATATCATAGTTCACAGTGAAAAATACACACTGTAGCATGATTTCAGAATCAAATATCCGCAACATAAATTCTCACATGAACATAATCTTAAGTTTTGTGATAAACAGTAGAAATAGCTAAACAAAATTTGTGTTTTTTATCTACAGTAACGCTTTTTACTTTTAAACTGGAATTGGTGAAACTAAAAAATAATGTGTTTTTTTCAATTTTTTTCCCTATTTTTTCATTAAAATGCATAGAAAACAAAATTGGGCTAGGGAAAAAATCTCATTCAATGAAAGCCTAGGTTGTCTTGAAAAAAACAATATATATTTCACTAGCTGGTCGCCCGGCGTTGCCTGCGTATGTATTTGGCTAGTGTTGGCTATGCCCACTATTTTCTAATCCTAACACACAATTACTCAATTACTCAATGACCTAGTTTGTGAGCTTTCTGGTCTTTGGCATCAATGATTTGCATTGAAATGAAATAAATCTAATTGGCTGTGGCTCCACCTCCTTTTCTGAATTTGAACCCCAGTCACCAAAAGGCCAACTGTACCAGGTTTGAGGCTTGTGCCATTAACAGTGCAAGAACGGCAGCAATGAAATATTTCCCCTTGAAAATCAATAGGTGACTTCTGATTGGCTTTTGTAGGCTTCACCCACTTTTCTGAATATTAATCCCAGTCACCCAGTGACCAACTGTGCAAAGATTGAGAACCCTACCATTAACAGTGCAACAGTGTAAGAATGGCTGCAGTTTACATTTTTCCAGTGAAATTTGTATTTGTCTCTGCCCACTGATGACCCGGTGTTGCCCGGCTGGTGTTCGCTACGGCCCTTTTTTCTAACCCTAACACAATTACTTAATGACCAAGTTTGTAAGCTTTGCAGTCTTTGGCCTCTTGCACACTGCAAGCGATTCCGATTCAGATTCCGCTTTTGAATCGGTTTTTACATCCGATTCAGGTTCCGATTTGCAGTGTGCAGGAAGCAAACTGCAAATCAGAATCGGATGTAAAAACTGATTAAAAAGCGGAATCTGAATCGGAATCGCGTGCAGTGTGCAAAAGGCCTTTGTCATCAATCATTTTCAATCAATAATGAAACAAATCTGATTGGCTGTTTGTGGCTCCACCCCTTTTCTGAATTTGAACCCAGTCACCCAAAGACCAACTGTAACAGGTTTGAGGCTTGTGCCATTAACCGTGCAAGAATGACAGCAATTAAATATTTCCCTTGAAAATCAATGAAAATCAGGTGAATTGTGATTGGCTTATGTAGGCTCCACCCACTTTTCAGAATATTAATCTCAGTAACTCAGTGACCAACTGTGCAAAGTTTGAGAACCCTACCATTAACAGTGTAAGAATGGTAGCTGTTTAAATTTCCCAGTGAAATTTGTATTTGTCTCCACCCACGTTTTGGTTATGGGGATAAAAAGTATCCTATATGTTATTCCAGGTAATGTACTATGTGTGCGTGATCGCATGACACACCACAAGTTCACTATTAACAGCAGAAAAAAAGATATTACAAAATATACTGATCTCCCAATACCAACACACTTTTGTTTATCTGGACACAGTTTACACGATTTTCGCGTCACTGTATTAATGGGGGGCTTCAAATCAGAAAACATGAGACTAACACAAGAAACAAAGTTTATACATTGGTTCAAAACTGTAGAAGATGGTTTAAACAAGGACTCTAACTTTTTGTGCTGGTACGATGGGTTTTAAACGCCACAATTCTTTTAATTTTTTCATTCATTCTTTGGGCTTGATTCACAAAGCGGTGCAAACTGTTTAGCACGGGAGTGCTAAACAGTTAGCACGTGAAGTGCTTTTCGCGGACTTTTGCGCGCGCAAAAGTCCGCGGTCGCGCGAATCGCGGCACTTTGCACGCGCAAAAGTCCGCGAACGGCACTTCACATGCTAACTATTTAGCACACCCGTGCTAAACAGTTTGCACCGCTTTGTGAATCAGGCCCTTTGTGTCATACAGGGAGTGCAGAATTATTAGGCAAATGAGTATTTTGACCACATCATCCTCTTTATGCATGTTGTCTTACTCCAAGCTGTATAGGCTCGAAAGCCTACTACCAATTAAGAATATTAGGTGATGTGCATCTCTGTACTGAGAAGGGGTGTGGTCTAATGACATCAACACCCTATATCAGGTGTGCATAATTATTAGGCAACTTCCTTTCCTTTGGCAAAATGGGTCAAAAGAAGGACTTGACAGGCTCAGAAAAGTCAAAAATAGTGAGATATCTTGCAGAGGGATGCAGCACTCTTAAAATTGCAAAGCTTCTGAAGCGTGATCATCGAACAATCAAACGTTTCGTTCAAAATAGTCAACAGGGTCGCAAGAAGCGTGTGGAAAAACCAAGGCGCAAAATAACTGCCCATGAACTGAGAAAAGTCAAGCGTACAGCTGCCAAGATGCCACTTGCCACCAGTTTGGCCATATTTCAGAGCTGCAATCATGGGCATCCGCAGTATATGTTCCAGGGGGGGGGCAAAAATGCAGGGAAGAAGTGGTGCGTCGAGAAGAGAAGAGGTGTGCGCCGAAAAACCTGAGGGTTATGTTGGCCGAAAAATGGATGCGGCCATGGACCAGAATGTGGGTGTGGCCATGGGTGGTGACAAGTTTTCATTAACTTAGCAATGTGGGACATTAGATTAGGACAGTGGTGGCGAAACTTTTGGGGGCCGAGTGTCCAAACTGCAACCCA
The DNA here is from genome assembly GCF_040937935.1 of Hyperolius riggenbachi. Taxonomy (NCBI): domain Eukaryota; kingdom Metazoa; phylum Chordata; class Amphibia; order Anura; family Hyperoliidae; genus Hyperolius; species Hyperolius riggenbachi. The sequence goes on along the minus strand of NC_090653.1, from coordinate 241,864,129 downwards.
AAAGTCACTTTATCTATCGCAAAGTGGCAACAGCAATTTAAACTTCATACAAACGTTTTAACTCATACATGAACATTATGGAAAATCCAAGTTGAAAATAAACTGTGAAGATAAACAATTTCATTCATCCTACTCCTGAAAAATGTATTCTTTTTTTTTAGAACCTCCCAGTTTTATTTTCCGTTTTAAAAAGCTAAAAAGTAGGTTTAATGCTATTGTCTCATAGGATGATGATTCAGCTTTTCCCAGAGGCCCCCAACAAGACAAATTTAGCAATCATGAGACCCCCAACAAATCATCAGGCTCCCAACAAGACACATTCAGCAATCTTGATGCCCCCAACAAGACAAATTCAGCAATCTTGATGCCCCCAACAAGACAAATTCAGCAATCATGAGGCCCCCAACAAGACATTCAGCAATCTTGAGGCCCCCAAAAAATCTTGAGGCCTTCAACAAGATGAATTCAGCAATCATGAGGCCCCCAACAAGACAAATTCAGCAGTCATGAGGCACATAAATAGACAGCATTTCACATAGGCAGAATGCCCCATTAATATGGTAGACACCTCTCACCTGGCTTTTCAATTCTCCTCTACTGGCTGCTTTGCCTGGCAATACTGTTTTTGGCTGGATTGGGGATGACGTGCGGGCTGAAAGGCCTTGAGTGATGCTGTGGCCAGGCTGGCTGGCGGTGATGCTGTGGCTGGGTTGGCTGGCGGTGATGCTGTGGCTGTGCTTGGCTGGTTGAAGTAAATGCTGCCCCGTAGCGAGTGACAGGGACCCCTTTAGGCAGCGGGTGACAGGGACCCCTTTAGGCAGCGGGTGACAGGGACCCCTTTAGGCAGCGGGTGACAGGGAGCCCCTTTAGGCAGCGGGTGACAGGGAGCCCCTTTAGGCAGCGGGTGACAGGGACCCCTTTAGGCAGCGGGTGACAGGGAGCCCCTTTAGGCAGCGGGTGACAGGGAGCCCCTTTAGGCAGCGAGTGACAGGGACCCCTTTAGGCAGCGGGTGACAGGGACCCCTTTAGGCAGCGGGTGACAGGGACCCCTTTAGGCAGCGGGTGACAGGGAGCCCCTTTAGGCAGCGGGTGACAGGGACCCCTTTAGGCAGCGGGTGACAGGGACCCCTTTAGGCAGCGGGTGACAGGGAGCCCCTTTAGGCAGCGGGTGACAGGGTCCCCTTTAGGCAGCGAGTGACGGACCCCCATTTAGGCAATGAGTGACAGGTGCCCCCTCTCTCTAGCCGCCGCTCCCCCCTCACCTTGCAGCAAATTCACACCTCGATCAGCGGCGACGCACCCGCTTTATATATCCGGAAGTGATGTCACTTCCGCATATCAGTGCGAGCGCTGGGTCCTAGCGCCCGCACTATTGGTCGCCGCCTGATCGAGGTCTGACGCGGCGGCCAGGAGGGGGTGAGCGGCGGCTACAGGGGGTTGAGCGGCGGCCGGGGGGGGGGGGGGGCAACGGGCGGCCAGGGGGAGGCAGCGGCACCCCCCTGGCTCTATGTGCGGATGCCCATAGCTGCAACATCACCGGAGTGCCCAAAAGCACAAGGTGTGCAATACTCAGAGACATGGCCAACGTAAGAAAGGCTGAAAGATGACCACCACTGAACAAGACACACAAGCTGAAACGTCAAGACTGGGCCAAGAAATATCTCAAGACTGATTTTTCTAAGGTTTTATGGACTGATGAAATGAGAGTGAGTCTTGATGGGCCAGATGGATGGGCCCGTGGCAGGATTGGTAAAGGGCAGAGAGCTACAGTCCGACTCAGACGCCAGCAAGGTGAAGGTGGAGTACTGGTTTGGGCTGGTATCATCAAAGATGAGCTTGAGGGGCCTTTTCGGGTTGAGGATGGAGTCAAGCTCAACTCCCAGTCCTACTGCCAGTTTCTGGAAGACACCTTCTTCAAGCAGTGGTACAGGAAGAAGTCTGCATCCTTCAAGAAAAACATGATTTTCATGCAGGACAATGCTCCATCACACGCGTCAAAGTACACCACAGCGTGGCTGGCAAGAAAGGGTATAAATGAAGAAAAACTAATGACATGGCCTCCTTGTTCACCAGATCTGAACCCCATTGAGAACCTGTGGTCCATCATAAAATGTGAGATTTACAAGGAGGGAAAACAGTACACCTCTCTGAACAGTGTCTGGGAGGCTGTGGTTGCTGCTGCACGCAATGTTGATGGTGAACAGATCAAAACACTGACAGAATCCATGGATGGCAGGCTTTTGAGTGTCCTTGCAAAGAAAGGTGGCTATATTGGTCACTGATTTGTTTTTATTTTGTTTTTGAATGTCAGAAATGTATATTTGTGAATGTTGAGATGTTATATTGCTTTCACTGGTAAAAATAAATAATTGAAATGGGTATATATTTGTTTTTTGTTAAGTTGCCTAATAATTATGCACAGTAATAGTCACCTGCACACACAGCCCCCTAAAATAGCTAAAACTAAAAACAAACTAAAAACTACTTTCAAAAATATTCAGCTTTGATATTAATGAGTTTTTTGGGTTCATTGAGAACATGGTTGTTGTTCAATAATAAAATTATTCCTCAAAAATACAACTTGCCTAATAATTCTGCACTCCCTGTATGCTGTGTAAGATGGTGTTTACTGGCACTATTCATTTCATGTGCTTTCATGTGCTGGTTTCAAATGCCACAATTCTCTTTAGCTTAGAATTAATGGTGCATGTAACCAGCCCAGTTACAATTTGAACTCAGAATTTACGATGTCTCCCCATCAACAGAGTCTACTTTATGTTATGTTGAGGGAACTGTTGATTTTATCAATTTAGCCAGGATGCCTGGGAAAGCTTCTTGAGTAACAGTTAAGGCATCTAATTACATTTATGTTTACTAAAGAATGTTTCTCCTCTGTATGTCAGTGTATATAAGCTGTGTTTTTCAGTTTTGGTCAGGAACCAGTCCGACGAAGGCTTTCTTAAAAGGAAGGTTCAGGGAAACCTGTAAAAAAATAAAAAAACCCTATCCACTTACCTGGGGCTTCCTCCAGCCCGTGGCAGGCAGGAGGTGCCCTCGTCGCCGCTCCAGAGGCTTCCGGTCCTCTTCGGTGGCCGACCTGGCCAGGCCGGCTGCCAGGTCGGTAGTTCTGCGCCTGCGCAGTACAGCCCGGAGGACGTCCGATGACGTCAGCACGCCCGCGTGGGACGCAGAAGAGCCCGTCCTTGGAGCGCAGAAGAGCCCGACCTGGCAGCCGGCCTGGCCAGGTCGGGTCGGCCACCGAAGACGACCGGAAGCCTCTGGAGCGGCGACGAGGGCACCTCCTGCCTGCCACGGGCTGGAGGAAGCCCCAGGTAAGTGGATAGGGATTTTTATTTTTGTACAGGTTTCCTTGAACCTTCCCTTTAAGCTGAAAGCTCACTGTTTACTCATCTCTAAGTTAGCCAATAAATTGTATCATGATTGATTCAAAACTCCCAAATTTCATTCAAATCCATTTTTGCATGATCGAGTAACAAACATCCAGACATCCGAACTTTCCCATTTATAATATTAGTAGGATTTACACTCACCTAAAGGATTATTAGGAAAACCATACTAATACGGTGTTTAACCCCCTTTCACCTTCATAACTGCCTTAATTATACGTGGCATTGATTCAACAACTACGTAGCGTGGATCGGGGAGGTTGGCCCTAGAGCTGCGCAGACGCACTCGCGGCTATGCGGACTGCGCAGCCGCGGCCAGAGCAAGCGGCCATTTTGGGAGAGGCAGGGAAGCCCGACCCGGGCCGTGGGGTCGGGAGCCGGCCCGGGGGGCTAATGAGCGGGGGACCCGGCGGATCGGCACGGAGGGCGCGGACGGCGTCCTCTGTGCCGTAAAAGATTATGCAGGTAGTTAACTTTTTTCACTAATTTGGCCTCGTAAGTCCTTTAAGAAACCAATTTGAAATGATTCGAGCTTTGTAACATGGTGCATTATCCTGCTGGAAGTTGCCATCGGAGGATGGGTACATGGTGGTCATGAGGGATGGACATGGTCAGAAACAATGCTCAGGTAGCCTGTGGCATTTAAACGATGCCCAATTGGCACTGAGGGGCCTGAAGCGTGCCAAGAAAACATCCCCCACACATTACACCACCTCCACCAGCCTGCACAGTGGTAACAAGGCATGATGGATCCATGTTCTCATTCTGTTTACGCCAAATTCTGACTCTATCGAGACTTGTCAGACCAGGCAACATTTTTCCAGTCTTCAACTGTGCAATTTTGGTGAGCTCGTGCAAATTGTAGCCTCTTTTTCCTATTTGTAGTGGAGATGAGTGGTACCCGGTAGGGTCTTCTGCTGTTGTAGCTCATCCACCTCAAGCTTGTGTGTGTTGTGGTTTCACAAATGCTTTGCTGCATACCTCGGTTGTAATGAGTGGTTATTCCAGTCAATGTTGCTCTTCTATCAGCTTGAATCAGTCGGCCCATTCTCCTCTGACCTCTAGCATCAACAAGGTATTTTCGCCCACAGGACTGCCGCATACTGGATGTTTTTACCTTTTCACACCATTCTTTGTAAACCCCAGAAATGGTTGTGCGTGAAAATCCCAGTAACTGAGCAGATTGTGAAATACTCAGACCAGACCATCTGGCACCAAAAAACATACCACGCTCAAAATTGCTTAAATCACCTTTCTTTCCCATTCTGACATTCAGTTTAGAGTTCAGGAGATTGTCTTGACCAAGACCACACCCCTAAATGCATTGAAGCAACTGCCATGTGATTGGTTGATTAGATAATAGCATTAATGACAAATTGAACAGGTGTTCCTAGTAATCCTTTAGGTGAGTCTAGGTGTCATAAGTATGGGTAAAGTTATTGCTGATTAAATAGGGACATAGATAAAATGTCAAAACTGCTCTGGTCCATAAGGGGGAAACAAAGGAGTGGTTAACCTCCTTGGCGGTTAATTTTTTTCTGCAAAAATTGCAGAAATCCAATTTTTTTTTAAAAAATTTTAATGTTTCATGTAAAGCTACCAGAGTGGTAGCTACATGAAACTCCACTAGAGGGCGCATGTGTCCCTCTAGTTCGATCGTCGCTGGCAACAAGAGCAAACAGGGGAACGCGTATATAACGCGCTCCCCTGTTTGGCCTTTCCTGTCGCCATGGCGACGATCGGAATGACGTCATGGACGTCAGCAGACGTCCTGACGTCAGACGTCTCCGATCCAGCCCATAGCGCTGCCCGGAACCCATTGGTCCGGGCAGCGCAGGACTCTGGCGGGGGGAGGGGGCCTCTTGCGCCGCTGCGTGCGGGCGATCGCCGCAGAGCGGCGGCGATCAAGCTGTACGCGCGGCTAGCAAAGTGCTAGCTGCGCGTACAGCACTTTACAGGAAGAAAATCGCCCAACCAGGGGCTGAGATCTCCCCCTGCGCGGCATAGCCCGAGCTCAGCTCGGGCTTACCGCCAGGGAGGTTAAAGGAGTTTCAAGGTAAAACAAGAAAAAAAAAATCTTTACCCACCTGTGGCTTCTTTCAGCCCCTAGGAGTCTGTGCGGTCCCTACTTGTCCTCCCGATCCCCTCTAGAGTCCCACCGTCACTTTCTGAAGACCTCTGCCCCCGGGCCTAGGTCATGAGTTTTCTCGGGCCTGGGTCCGAGCCCACTGACCCTGGAGGGGATCAGGAGGACAGCAAGGGACACAGACACCTAGGTGAGTAAAGATTTTTTTTTGTTTTGCCTCAGAACTCTTTTAAAGGGTTCTTGGTAGTGAGTGGAATGTGGAGAATCTCAGTGTTGATTTCTGTCGGGAAAAAGTAGCTGCCAGGCTGTTATGCTGATCCGCTGCCTGAATGTCTCCCTCTAGACAAGCATGTAAATCAGGTGTTCTGCCTCCACATGCTGCGTGCTTGTTTCAGGTGTGACTGACATCACAGCCTAGGGAGAGACTGTCTGGGAAAGTGATTGATGGTGTTCTTATGTATCCCAGATTTCTCTCCTCTGCATTTCAGCAAGTTCACGTCTGGTTTTGGTTGTTCTTCTTAAAACCGGTGCTCAGGTGAGAATTTGCAGTGAAAACTGGACATGAAAAATGATCAGTACTCCCAGAGAATGTAGGCTTCAGGAATAACGTGTACGGTTTGACATTTCATGTAAAAGTTGGCATAGACCTCGTTCCTGCCACCTACTGAGCTGTCCTATTGGCCATCAGAGTGATGAGGGCGTCACTGATCAGTGGAAGCCAACTCTTTATATTTACTTTCAGTAACACTGAGGAATACCTGTACACACCGTAGATGTTCGCTCAAGACTATCTATAAATGTACTAAATGTAAGTTTAGTAAAAATCTTCTTCATTCAGCAACTTGCTAGTGTTTTCTGCTCCCAGAGTTGTAGGAGTATCTCAGGGCCAGATTTATCAAAGCATTACCGACAGTATTTTCTTCTTAATCTGTTATAACCAGCAGGGAGAACAGTTCTGCATGATAATAAGAACCTTCTTAAATCCTAGGTAATAGTGGCTAAAGTTTAGCATGAATTTCTAGAGCTGCATCACAGTTAAGAAAAGTGCAAATCCATACCTAAACTGGCGCAGATTAAAAAGTGCTTGCTAGCACTTCTACAGATGTAGAACTGCAGGCTAGATATGATTTCAGAGTGCAGGCTAGATATGATTTGTGTGGTGCTCCTCCCTCCTGCTGAATTCCTCCTCAGAGCCTGCTGCTATCAATACAGCAGATGTATTGGTTACCTCAGCAACAGCAATTCCCCTCACACACTGCACTGTCTGAGAGACCTTCCTAACTCCTCCTATTTTACAAAAGTTTTAGAAGGAATCTAATTATTATTATTATTTATTTATAAAGCGCCAACATATTCCGTGGCGCTGTACAATGTAAGAAAACAAACAAGGGATACATAATGATACAGACAATGATATACATGACATATGAACACTGATACAAGATACAGCACTGCTGATTACAACTTGATTTAACATGATGACTAAAATGTATACATTTCTAACAGTGTGCAAGCAATTGAATTAATAACATTCCATGACACAAAAGGGTGAGAGCCCTGCCCTTGCGAGCTTACAATCTAAAGGAATGGGGTGGAAACAAGAGGTGGGGGAAGTATACAGTATATGTACAGGCAGTGCGTAATTAGGTTATTTAGTGGGTGCATGGCCTAAGCTAGAGAATATGCTTGTCGGAAAAGGTGGGTTTTGAGGGAGCGTTTAAAGATTTCGAAGGTGGGAGAGTGGCGGATGTGTTGTGGAAGGGCATTCCAGAGGAGGGGTGAGGCACGTGAGAAGTCTTGTACACGTGAATGTGAGGAGGTAATTGTAGAAGAGGATAGAAGAAGCTCGTGTGCAGATCTGAGATTGCGGTTGGGTTGGTATCTGGAGACTAGTGAGGAGATGTACAGGGGAGAGAGATTGTGGAGAGCTTTGTAGGTTATGGTTAAGAGTTTGAACTGAATCCTCTCATTAATTGGTAGCCAGTGAAGAGCTTGACAGAGAGGGTCAGCAGAGGAAGAGCGAGAGGAGAGATGAATGAGTCGAGCAGCAGAGTTCAGTACAGAATTGAGCGGTGTTAGTCGTTTAGTTGGAAGTCCACCAAGCAATATATTGCAATAGTCCAATCGAGATATAATAAGAGCATGTGCTAACATTTTGGTTGTGTCATGGGAGAGAGAAGGTCGGATACGTGCTATGTTTTTCAGTTGGAAATGGCAGGAGCTGGTTAGGGAGTTAATGTGAGGAGTAAATGAGAGAGAAGAATCAAATATTACCCCCAAGCACCGTGCTTTGGGAACTGATGTTATAGACGTGTTGTTAACATTTATTGTAATATCAGGCAAAGACGTGGACAGGGATGGTGGAAAGACTATTAGTTCAGTTTTATTCATATTAAGTTTTAAGAAGCGAGAGGACATGAAAGAGGAGATAGCGGACAGGCAGTCGGGAACCCGTGTGAGGAGGGAGTTAAGGTCTGGGGCCGAGAGGTACAGTTGTGTATCGTCTGCATATAGGTGGTATTGGAAACCAAATGAGCTGATTAAGTTACCAAGACCGTGCATGTAGATGGAGAAGAGGAGGGGACCGAGGACAGAGCCTTGAGGTACCCCTACAGACAGAGGATGTGAAGAGGAGGCCTGATCTGAATAAGAAACAGTGAAAGACCTTCCAGACAGGTAGGAAGATATCCAGGAGAGAGAGAGGTCCTTTATTCCTATAGATGAAAGGATCTGTAGGAGTAGAGTGTGGTCGACAGTGTCGAATGCTGGTGACAGATCTAGAAGGATGAGTATGGAATAATAGCCTTTGGATTTAGCTGTGAGGAGATCATTAGCTACTTTGGTGAGGGCTGTTTGTGTGGAGTGGTTTGGCCGGAAGCCAGATTGGAACTGATCGAGCAAGGAATTTGCAGGTAAATACTGACTTAGTTCAGCATGGATGTGGCGTTCAAGTAATTTAGATGCAAATGGAAGAAGTGACACTGGGCAGTAGTTAGCAAGTTCGGTGGGGTCTAGAGATGGTTTTTTAAGTAGTGGTGTTACAAGAGCCCTCTTGAGTGAGGATGGAAAAATTCATCTAATGATTTCTTAAGATGACTGAGACAGTTCTGCATGGATTTCTAAAAAAAAACTACCAATGTTTTGTCTCAGACACTCTTGATAAATCTGTCCCTGACCAGGTAAACTCCGCCCACATCCTGGCAGCAAACACAGAGGACACTGCACAATCCCTCCAGAGCAAGACAATGGGAGTGTCACTGACCACTCACTGTCTAAACCACTGAATTGTAATCATAGAGCTCAGTTCTATTTGATGGACAAGCCATTTACACTGAGGAGCCTTAAAGTGGATCCGAGATGAACTTTTACTCATTGCATAATTGTGTTCCTTTCCTATTGTTTATAGGGTATTCCTCAAGCCAAATACTTTTTTGTTTTTGTTTTAATACTTTAATTCCCTATAAACTAACCAAGCCACGCCCACAGGTTTTCAGAGAGCCAAGGCTTTCTCAGACAGTAGCAAGGGCTCATGGGAGCTCAGTCTGGCCAGGAGGAGGGGGAGGTATTACTAGCCAGAGATTTCAGAGGCAGAGGGGAGGATGAGGGGGATTAGGTTTTTTTGCTCAAGATACAGATAAGCCTTGCCTCTGTGTAATGTTTACAAACAACATGTCTGCTGCCATTGTATCACAGGAAGAAATGATCATATTCTATTAAAGCTGTTTGCACCTAGATTTGCTGTGTAAACTAAACTTTAGATAAGATATATAGACAAGTTACTTGTTATAGTTAGTTTAAAGAGAACCTGAACTGAAAATAAAAAGTGAAAATAACCATACTCAGGTCATACTTACCTCCTGTGTAGTCTACTCCTCAATCTCTTTCTCCTCTCCTGGGTCCCATTTGTCCACTGTGATCAATGGAATTATCTGTCCTCCATTTTAAGAATGGCCATTACCCCATAACAGCTTCCTGGTCAGCACACTGTTAAACTGTAATATCACCCACTTGAGCCATAGGGAAACATGGACATTACCTTGCACATTCAGTTGCAACTGACAGCTGCTGATATATAACTGACAGCTGCTGGTATATTTCAGTTCTGACAAAATATTGTCAGAACTGAAAGGGATCACTGTAAGAATAAAATGGTGAGCATCTGAGAGGAACTGGCGATGAGGTTAGTATGTAATATTCATTTGCAGCTACATCATGTGTTTATTTTAAATAATTTTCCTCACTTCAGGTTCCCTTTAAGGAAGAAATGAAATGCTTGTGAAGGTCATATTGTGACTAATGATACTTAGAGTTTTCAATATAGTCAATATAAAAATGTTATACATTTCCTAATTTATGTATCTGCTTTGCCTACAGACATAGATGAATGTGCAGAGCAGAGGATTACCTGCGGAAACAACCAGATGTGCTTCAACACCAGAGGAGGCTACCAATGCTTGGACACCCCTTGTCCTGCCTTTTATACTAAGGGATCCAGCCCAGGGTAAGAGCACAAAACAGGACAGCTGCATTACTAAGCACTTAACGCCATCTGCAGGCAAACAGCTAAACACACAATGGAAAGACAGATGCTTTTCCGTTATACCTGTCAATGGATTTTTCAATTCTGCCAGTCTTGTGATCTGAACACCCCTGCCTCACTGCACAGCCTGAGGGTGTCACCAGAATACACTGTTTTAACCCTTGTGTCAGCTACCAGCCTGCTCAGTGGAAAATGAATAAGTATCGCTCCACCTCTGAGGATATCCCTCTGCACTCTCCTCCTATGAGCAGCCTAAGCTCCTCTTCCTTTATTTTACAGTGCCCAAAAACAAGTGCAATACAGCCTGATTGGTTCACCGTGCATATCCCCCCTCTCTGATTGGATGTGTAGGTGAAAATGTGAAGATAATAGGGCAGCCTATAGATAGCTCAAAGACCAGGTTTTAAAAACTGTTTTACGGTCTTTTTGATGAATGTATAAATTGAATAAAGGGTGCTGTTTTATCTTTGGCTGGTGTTATGGTTTGATTCTTTTTATTAAGTGTTAATTAGCATATATAGGACTTGACCTACTTTGTTGGTTTTAGAAAAATGGGCTAAAGTGGTCATATCCAGTCATTAGTGGTTAACAGCCCAAAAGAACCAAAGTATACAACTGCTATAGGAGCGTCTCTCAGCTCCTGTGTCGGCCCAAATACGTGGACATTGCTGGTTGGATCAGGGGAGGTGCTACAAACTCAGCTCTCTTCATAAAGGAGTTACTGTATATATCCAGCATCAAACAGAAGCCAATAAGATAATACTGTAATACACTTAGCTGACCGGTCATGTAGTATTTAAATTTTGTCAAATCGAGACCGATTGCGTACGTACTACTATAGAGATTGGTAATAATATATTAGCAAAATACCCCTCCTCCCATTAAGGCTTGAATTAAATAAATACGAAGACTGTGGGAGTATTACAGGGAATAGTGAGGTACTTTTTGGAAAGAAACGTCATCATTTGCATAAAACTTTTATATTTTATTTATACAGTACAAGTTAAAAGCGTTCTATATAAAAAATGTAGCATATTCAATAAGATGAGCCCAGAACTTGGCTCTCTACTAGTGTCAATTATAACAAATATCATTATCCATACCTACAACCATAAGTGGAATATTCAATTCATTAAAAATATTAGTCTAATGAATAACAGAGATTCTGTGCTCATATGTACAACTACAGACCGACAAGCATGATAGGCTTTCACCCAACAGGGTGGCTAGAAAATAACCCCTCACACTACCCCCAAAATGCCCATTTGACTAAAGGGGATGTGGTTCAGACTGATGGAAGCAATGGGCAGGAGGAGATGAGTATATGTAAATTAATGTAGATTTTTCTCTATTTGTCATTTACAAAAACATTTTTTATTTCAAAACTCAATTAACCACAAATAATCATATACTTAATATATATAAAAACCGCCCATACCGGGGCATTAAACCTTCTATTAAAATATGACCGGAAAATAACATCAGTGAAAGACATTGTAACATGGCTATGATGAGAGCGCATTGTAACCCCTGAGTGTGTATCCAACAGGACCTGCTATCGGCGATGCCAGTCGGACTGCAGCTCCGGAGGCCCCTACACCCTACAGTATAAACTCCTGACGTTGCCGTATGGGATTCCACCCAATCACGATGTTGTCCGCCTTAGCGCCTTCTCTGAAGGGGGAGTCCTTCATAATCGAACCAGCTTCACAGCCCTGGAGCAAGACTCAGGAAGCCCGTTTGCCATCCGTGAAGAAGGGGCGCACGGCATCATATACACCATACGTTCGCTGGACATCTCAGGAGTTTACAGGATAAAAGTCCAGGCCGTGACCCACACCGACCAGCAGAGGGTGCGATATCAAAGTGTCTTCATCATTTACATCTCTGTATCGCCGTACCCTTACTGAGACTAAAGACACACTTGGGGGAGGGTGAATTAAGTACTGGACTGCCAATGAGAAGCCAGCCATTGTCGTATGCCATAACCCTTCCACACACGTATTTTTATACAATATGCCAGTATTGATATGTGGAAAGTCCTGACTGTGAGGGACTGCCAGTTACTAGATGCCCGTACTGGAACTGGTGACCAGAGAACTCTCAGAAGGCAAGTCCTCCAGTGATGGGGGTCAACTCCAAACCTTGGTGCTACTGCAAGTTCTGTGATGGGAATCCCATGGATCTCAATGGAGAACACTAGAATGATATTGGCAATAACGTGTTAGTGACCTTATACTTAAAAGTTGAATTACAGCTAGCACCCCCCTCGTTAGCCACATCAATATAAGTTCTAAAACCAAACTTAAAAAAAAAAAAGTAAAACGTTAGTATGTTTACTTTAATTTTCCTCTAGGGCTGTATCAGGCAATGAGGTCTCCTAGCTACTGGATGCAGAAGATAAGGCTTGTTTTATGACAGGGCTTTTGAGTGCAAGCTACAGTGATAGAAAGCGGTGCATTCAGAAAATATAGTAGTGCTGATCCTACAGATTGAAGATGGCTGCTTCCAGTCCAGTTCTCTGTGACTGGTGTTTGGGGGAATTGTGATTTTCACAAACATGACATTACTTTTGGCTAAAGGCAAGGTAACTATGTAGGTTATATGGAGTTGGGAAATGGGTTGTTACTGGTACCGTATGTCATAATATATATAATTCTGCTTTTAAGGACATCTGAGGACAAATACAAATATACAGCTTTACTTACGTAGGATTCTTCCAGCCCCTAGATGGCTGTGTGGTCCCTCACTACAGTTCCGTCTGTCTCCAGGATCCTGCTGTCAGTCCCGTAGTGGATCACTGACCCGCAGGGCTGGTGTCTTCTGCGGGTGCACGTGCTGCTCTTGATCTCGATCCCACTACTTGGGAGCGATAGGTTGGCATTCCACCAAGGTTATAACAGTGGGACTCAGGGGAAGACTGGAGCCGCAGCGAGGAACCACACAGACATCTATGGGCTGGATGAAACACTAGGTAATTCAGAAAAGGATAAAGATGAAATGGGGCCTTAGACTTTCTCCAGGCCCTAGGCAACTGCCTAGGTTTGCCTTGTGGGTGATCCAGCTCTGTATTTGTCCTTGAATGTCCTTTAAGTGTGCTTAAAAATTAGACTCTAATTGATAATGTAGCAGGCTTGCATTGTGGACATTCGCCCCATTTTGGCTCATCACCTCCAGTAAGTAAAGTAAACTAACTGCAGTGTGTGCTGATTCCTGATTAAAAAACAGTAACATATGGTGCTGTTCTGAAAAGCTCCTTCCCTTTTTCCTTGTCTTTCACATTCCTTGAAGTAAACCAGAAATCAATAGAACTAAAGGATTGATACTTACCCGAGGCTTCCTCCAGCCCCATAAGCTTGTCCTACTCCGTCCTCCCACGGTCTGCTCTAGTAACTGGCTCAGTCGCGTCAGTCCGGGTCTACTGAGCATGGAGGGAGGTGCAGAAGACCCAAACTGGACCCGACTGAGCCAGTTACTGGGGCTGATCACGGCTGAATGGCAGACCAGGGAAGCCGGAGTAGGACTCAGATAAGCTTATGGGGCTGGAGGAAGCCTCAGTTAAGTTTTGATCCTTTAGTTCTTTTGCTCTCTGGTACACTTCAACCTTAATTCAATTAACTTTCCCAAGGTAAGTATCTTACTTTTTAATAAAAAAAAACACTCACTTTGCTTTTAGAAAACTTTAGACAATTTTTAAAGCACAGACACAAAGTAGAGGCCTGCGCAGGTCTACTTTTTCAGACCCGCACCCGACCCTCAGCCCTACTACCCACACCCAACCCACTTCCTGGGGTATCTCTTACCCATACCAGACCTATGAGCTCCAGGACCCACAACCTGCTTTTCGGCTGCCTAATGCAGCCATGAAGTGCGGGCGGCAGGTCGCTGCTATAATTACCTGTCTGGATGACTGGATCGGCTTCTTCTCTTCCTCCACCCGCGGTGCTGCAATCCCGACATGTCTTTTGGCTACAAACCGACCCACACCCACAGGGCTCTACCCGCAACACAACCCGCACAAGAAAAAAACGGGTAACCAGCAGGTACCCGATGCGATGCAGGCCTCTAACACAAAGGGCTCTATTCACAAAACTCAAATGACTTATTTATCCCTTAACCTCCTTGGCGGTAATCCCGAGCTGAGCTCGGGGTATGCCGCCGGAGGTCGCCGCTCAGGCCCTGCTGGGCCGATTTGTATTCTGAAAAAAGCAGCACACGCAGCCGGCACTTTGCCAGCCGCGTGTGCTGCCCGATCGCCGCCGCTCCGCGGCGATCCGCCGCGTGCAGCGGCGAAAGAGGGTCCCCCCAGCCGCCCGAGCCCAGCGCAGCCGGAACAAACAGTTCCGGCCGGCGCTAGGGGCTGGATCGGGCGGCTCTGTCGTCAGGACGTCGACTGACGTCCATGACGTCACTCCGCTCGTCGCCATGGCGACGAGGAAAGCGAAACAAGATAGGCCGCTCATTGCGGCCTATCTTGTTACTTTCGATTGCCGGAGGCGATCGAAAGTACGCTTCCGGAGCGCCCTCTAGTGGGCTTTCATGCAGCCAACTTTCAGTTGGCTGCATGAAATATTTTTTTTTTAATTTTAAAAAAACCCCATTTCAGCCTCCCTGGCAAAATAAATAAACCGCCAGGGAGGTTAATTGATAAAAATACAATTTCATCACATTTACAAGCAAAATAATCACTCAAAGTAAGTTGTTCCTGATTCACTTCATTTCATTATTACTTTTGGGAGCTTAACCACTTCACAACTGAGGGGTTTTACCCCTTCAGCATCCAAGCAATTTTCACCTTTCAGCTCCTTCCATTCATTTGCCAATAACTTTATCTCTACTTATCAGAATGAAATGTGTTAAATGTGTTTTTTTTTTATCACTAATTAGGCTTACTTTGGGTGGTACATTATGCCAAGAATTTTTTTATTCTAAATGTTTTTTAATGGAAAAATAAGAAAAAAATTGGAAAAAAATCCTTATTTTTCAGTTTTCGGCCATTATAATTTTTAAATAATGCATGCTACCGTAATTAAAATCCACGTAATTAATGTGCCCATTTGTACCGGTTATTACACCATTTAAATGATGGCCCTATCACAATCTCTGGTGCCAATATTTTATTAGGAAATAAAGATGCATTTTTTTCAGTTTTGCATCCATCATTAATAAAAAGCCCATAATTTATAAAGTAACAGTATTATACCGTCTTGACATAAATATTAAAAAAGTTCAGTCCCTAAGAAAACTATTAATGCATTTTTTATAATTGTAAATTTATTTCATTGTATTTTTTTACAAAAAAAATAAATGTTGGTAACTATTGGGGAGTGTGGGAGGTAAGGGGTTAATTTAAAATGTAAAAACAGGTCTTTGCATTTAAAAAAAGTACTTTTAGATGTAGTTTTACTATTTGGCCACAAGATGGCCTCAGTCTTTTTTTTGTTATATGTCCTGTAAGCGAAATATGTATGCTTACAGGAAGTGTACTGAAGATGGGAAACTTATTTATTAGAATGATCGTGCAGCTTCTCATAAAAGGCGCCGATAATTGCTACGGGGACTTAGATCAATGATTAGGAATTGCTTTCCCATTCATTGATCTCCTGGCGGGCAGATGGCAACATGAACGAGCGCACAAATAAGCGGGAGCGCTTTCAGCAGTGGTAGCAGCGGGAGTACGTATATTTACTCCCCTGGGCGGTTAGATGAAGTCTGCAGGGGAGTAGATATACTGTACTGGAGCTGTGAAGTGGTTAAAAATGTAACATAGGTGATGTGAAAGCAGGAAAACAGGTGAAAAAGCTTAGCGAATCATGCCAATTGTATCCGTTTTTCTGTCCATGCCACTACCTTGAAATTAGTTCATATCAATAATACAAGTATGCTGCATTACTTACCTTGGCACATTTTAAGCACACTTAAATGGAAGTACACTGGCAATTGAATAACATAGAAACTTTTTTAAGCCATGGCAATCAGTCTTTGCGGAGTGTCAGGTCAGTGCAGTCAGGATGACACATCTGATTGGCTGACGCATCACTACATACTGTTACACTGTGCTAATGAAAATTGCTAAAAATGCCATTGCCTATGGATGCTCATTTGGATTCCGCGAAATTGAAATTTCCGATCAGAGATCTGCATTTCCTATCGGAAATCGGTAATCAAAGTACAGTATTCAGAATTCCATCCAAAATCCGAGATACTGATAATCATCAATTTTAGGCTAATCACAGTATTCGGAATGACTAAGCCAATCAGAGAATCAGATAGTACATTTGGAAACTCCGAATGATTCTGTAGAAAAACTGAACCATCATTACTGCATGGCAATAGCGATTCCGATTGGATTTCCGATCATTTTCCGATTCCGATCAGAGTTCTGCACTGCAGCATACCAAACAGATATTAAGTTCAATCATTATACTGCAAAAATGAGATCAGTGTCAGATCCCAACCAGAATCGCATTCCAATTGGAAGAGGTATCAGTATCGGATTTCAATGGGAATCAGTATTGCAATGCGGTAATCGGATTTTCAACGGGATCGTTAATCATCATTTCCGACCATCCCTGCCATTGCCTTTCAGAAGTGAGATTAAAGTCCAACTCTAGACACAGAGATGTATCTAGTACTGTGCTGGAAGTTTAGTGGTGGAAATTCTTTTCAACTTCTGTAAAAGCTTTGTGATCAGCTAATGTCAAATAGATCACTGTTAAAGGACCACTCCAGCGGAAAAAACGAAGCAGTTAAAATCTGACAGGTTTTGGATTAGTCTATCTCCTCATGTGGCATTCTCAGGGTTTTCTTTGTTCTCAAGAGCATTTCCTGAATGTCAGTTGCTAAGTCTATAGGTGGCCACATATCATACCATTTTTTTTAGATATCTGTTCAATTTAAGAATATTTTTTCTAACTGATTGTAACAATTCAAAAATCTAACCAATGTACTTCACACATAGGTAAAAATGTTTCCCAATCAAGAATAAAATAATTGAAAGCTCAGAAAAAAAAATGATTGGAACTGTACATCAAGTAACGGACAATCCATCACACACACCATACAATTCTTGATAAAGTTGGTCTGAAATTTCCAAAAAACTGAATAAAACTGGAAATTTGATCGTATTTATCAATCAAAAATAAAGAAAAGCTCTCGATTTTTCGGAACAACCGATCAAAATTATTGAATTGGCGAAAAATTGAATCTTTAAATTGTATGGTATATTTATCTTTAGACACAATAATGTGCAGGTGAGTAGGGAGGCTGGCTGGTATCTTACTATTTTGGCATTTAAACAGCTGTTCAGGAAAGCTTTTGAAAACAAAGAAAACCCTGAGAATCCCCCATGAGAAGTTTGACAGAATCAACTGGTTTTAGACTAGCTTCGATTTTAACTGCCTACTTTTTTCGCTGGAGTGGCTCTAAATTACAGGGGGGGGGGGGGGGGGATGGGGGGCTTAGTATTTGGGAGTGTACCTATACTGTACATTTATTGAGCTGCATTCCACGTCACCAATCCCTTTGTCTGAAGCTCCTAGCAAAGCATAAGCCAACCCATTCTACTGTGTCTTCACCTGGCAGTTAGGCCTTGTTTTATGCCTACCTGGGGTTCTTTTTTTGCCCACAATGCCATGTCACAGAATTGAAAAAAAAACAGTTGGCTGTCGTAGGGTTGGACGAATAGTCCCTCCAGCAGCTGAACCATTGGAGAGGGTGTTTAAAGTTCGGCTATTGTCTCAGGAAAATGTTCTTAGAGCACTGCAACTGTCTCAGGCGTAACGCCCCCTCCTGCCCCAGCATTGTCTCTCCAAGTTCAGCCCATCTCTGCCAGCTGCCGGGTAAGTTCTGCTGGGAGCACCAAATGCAAAGCACATTATTATCCAGCACCCAATCAGCATTCATTATAGAGGATCCGTAGAAGATGGATTCTGGTTTGCTGCTCTGGCCGATGCACAATTCGAGCTTACCTGTACACTTTGTGCATACCTCATTCACTAATGATTACTGGTCAAGTGTCCCGATGGCTAGAGGAGCAAACTCCCAGCATGCCTTGCCAGCCATGTTAAGAGTATATTTCTTTAGTGTTACCATGCTGTTAGTGATGGCAGTGGAGAGCTTTCATGGGGCAAACCAAGTCATGAAAGGGACCTTTAGGTGTTCTGTAAAGGGGAAGGAAGAATTCACAGGACTTGTTTCTTATAGATATGGTATATATGTGGGGATGAAGCTTTTGATTGTAATACTTTGCATTATTTACTGTGGGATTATTTATTTGTTTGTTTTGTTTTAATAAAGTTTTTTATACTGTTACTTAAATATAAATGTACACTTGCTTCATTTGTTATAGGATTTGCCACCAACAGGCCACTTCTAGTGATCGTCAGTGAGATTCATATCATTCTCATTAATGCAAATTTCATGCTAGCTTTATGTAAATGTATGCAACTTGAAAAACAAATACAGCAGTTTAAAGAAAAATTTTAATCCAGGATTGAACTTCAACCCAATCAGTAGCTGATATTTCCCAATCTTTACCTTTCCTCACATAGATCAGGAGGATTTGTGTGAAACCCCTCCCAGTGTGATGTCATGACCTTGGTCCTGACAGTTTCTTGTCTGTGAACCTCGTTGCATTGTGGGAAATAATAACTGTTTCCAATTGCCAAGCAACCAGTATCTCCCTCTGTGCATATGTATCTCTCTCTCAAAAAAAAAAAAAAAAAAAGCATTGTTAGTGGGCGTGGTTAATTGGTGCTGTCTATTTTTATTTTTTTCTTGTCTGCCACTAGTAAAGATGATGACCTGCAGGCTCACTGTGAATCAAACAACATCAATGAATTACCTGGTGAATAGCAATCATTTCTTGGTCTCTCTTCTGTTTTTTAAAGTGGACCCAAACAAAACATTTTTTTAATTCAAAATATTTAGTTGCACCACTCTGACACATACAAAGATAAATAAACACTCCTTCAAGCCTATGAGCATTTCAGTGCATGCTTTTCACCCTTCTCTTTTCATAACTAGGGTTATACAGGTGGCAGCCATTAGCAATTCCTCCTTTGCCGGACACCATCTACTCCACCAGTTTGCCGGATTCTGTCCCGGCAATATGAAAGGAAGGGAGGGGTTCCTCCAATAAATGTAAAAAAAAATGTATTTGTCATCATGCAGCTGAAAAAAAGCTGCTATTTATTATTATAATTTAGAAAAGTAGATTTTATTTCTGAAATCTTGTATTTTTAATTTGGGTCCACTTTAACTTATCACTTTGCAATGTACTGATGTATTTTTTCCCCCTATATTGAATGCCATTACCACACCAGATCGAGCACTTTCGATTGAGATTTTCCCTCATGCCCGGTCGATGCATTTGACCAATTTTGGCTTGAAATCGATTAAAGCAACAACCGATTTTCAAACGAATCAATAAAATGATTGAAGCTGATGGTCGATCGGGCTGCAGAATCGCCAGCTGTATGGCCACCTTAAGCGGCTAACACTTTTTGAATCTATACCTGAATACCATCTGCATGGTGCTTGTATGGGTTTTCTCCATGTGTTTCAGCTTCCTCCTACAACCCAAAAACACACTGGTGTGTAGGTTAGTTGTCTTTCCCCCAAGCTCGCCATAGTTACCGACTTGACTTACGCAATGGATGTACTCCTATTCAATAATGCAAAATACCAAAATGTTCAACCATGATTAAAGATAGTTAAAACGTAATGTTATTTTATAAACTGAATGCAAGTTCAAAAAATTGTATGAACATTATTAGGATGTAAGGTCTCAATTAGGGATGATCAATGAGATGAAACTAATTCGGAGTTTAACCCTCTGGGGGATAATCCCGAGCTGAGCTCGTGGTAAGCCGCCACAGAGGATTTCTCAGGCCCTGGTGGGCCGATTTGCATAATTTTTTTTGTTGTTGCACGCAGCAAGCGCTTTGCTAGCTGCGTGTATATACCGATCGCCGCCGTGCCGCTCCCCCCCCCCAAGACCCCGTGCGCAGCCTGGCCAATCAGTGCCAGGCAGCGCTGAGGAGTGGATCGGGATTCCCTCTGACGTCACGACGTCGATGACGTCATCCCGATCGTCGCCATGGCGACGGGGGAAGCCAAACAGGAAATCCTGTTCTGAACGGGATTTCCTGTTTGCTTTGATTGCCGGAGGCGATCAGAGGGGGTGGGGGGATGCTGCTGCACAGCGGCTATCATGTAGCGAGCCCTGGGCTCGCTACATGACTTAAAAAATAAAAAATTTTAAAAAATAGTGCTGCGCCACCTCCTGGGCGATATAATTGTATCTCCCAGGAGGTTAAAGGATACCCAAGGTGACATGTGACATGATGAGATTGACCTGTGCATGTACAGTGCCTAGCACACAAACTGTGCTGTATTCCTTTTATTCTTTCTCTTTCCGAAAGAGTTAAACATCAGGTATGTAAGTAGCAGTTCCTGGTGTGACCCTCACTGATAAGAAATTCTAACCATCTAGCAGCCTTCGGGAGATTTGGGTAAAGGATAAAGCCGATAAACCGCTTACTTTGCTCCTCCGATGTTAATTACTATTCCCCCTCTAGGCAGGTCCGTTTCTAGGGCCGTGCGGGGCGTGCCGCCGCCCGGAGCGCTGTTGGGAGGGGGGCGCTATAATGGAGGGGGAGCCGGAGCCGCAGGGAGGGCAGCCCGACCTCTCCCTCCCTCTCCTCTCCCAGGCCGCCCTCCGTGCTCCCCCCTCAGATGCAGAGCGAGCAGCCGGGAAGCGCTGTTTACAACTCACCTCCCTGGCTCCGAGCGATGCTCTCTCGCCGCTGGTCTCCTCTCTCTGCATAGATGCGGATACACACACTGCTTCCGGCTAAACAGGAAGCAGCGTGTGTATCCGCATCTATGCAGAGGGAGAGAGCAGCGCTTGGAGCCAGGCAGGTGAGTTGTAAACAGCGCTTCCCGGCTGCTCGCTCTGCATCTGAGGGGGGAGCACGGAGGGCGGCCCGGGAGAGGAGAGTGAGGGAGAGGTCGGGCTGCCCTCCCCGTGGCTCCGGCTCCCCCCTCCATTATAGGGGACAGCTAGCTATCTAACCTATCGTGGGGGCACCTACCTAATCTAACCTACACTGGGGGGCAGCTACCTATCTAATCTATACTGGGGGGCAGCTACCTAATCTAACCTACGCTGAGGGGGGGCAGCTACCTATCTAACCTATACTGGGGGGCACCTACCTAATCTAACCTACACTGGGGGGCAGCTACCTATCTAACCTACACTGGGGGGCAGCTACCTAATCTAACCTACACTGGGGGGAAGCTACCTATCTAACCTACACTGGGGGGCACCTACCTAATCTAACATACACTGGGGGGCACCTACCTAATCTAACCTATACTGGGGGGGGCAGCTACCTATCTAACCTATACTGGGGGCACCTACCTAATCTAACCTACACTGGGGGGCAGCTACCTATCTAACCTATACTGGGGGGGCACCTACCTAATCTAACATACACTGGGGGGAAGCTACCTATCTAACCTACACTGGGGGGCACCTACCTAATCTAACCTATACTGGGGGGGGGGGGCAGCTACCTATCTAACCTATACTGGGGGCACCTACCTAATCTAACCTACACTGGGGGGCAGCTACCTATCTAACCTATACTGGGGGGCACCTACCTAATCTAACATACACTGGGGGGAAGCTACCTATCTAACCTACACTGGGGGGCACCTACCTAATCTAACATACACTGGGGGGCACCTACCTAATCTAACCTATACTGGGGGGCACCTACCTAATCTAACCTACACTGGGGGGCACCTACCTAATCTAACCTACACTGGGGGGCACCTACCTAATCTAACATACACTGGGGCGCACCTACCTAATCTAACCTACACTGGGGGGCACCTACCTAATCTAACCTACACTGGGGGGCAGCTACCTATCTAACCTACACTGGGGGGCAGCTACCTATCTAACCTACACTGGGTGGCAGCTACCTATCTAACCTACACTTGGGGCCAGCTACCTATCTAATCTATACTGGGGGGCAGCTACCTAATCTAACCTACGCTGGGGGGGGGGGGGCAGCTACCTATCTAACCTATACTGGGGGGCACCTACCTAATCTAACCTACACTGGGGGGCAGCTACCTATCTAACCTACACTGGGGGGCAGCTACCTATCTAACCTATACTGGGGGGGCAGCTACCTAATCTAACATACGCTGGGGGGCAGCTACCTATCTAACCTATACTAGGGGGCACCTACCTATCTAACCTATACTAGGGGGCACCTACCTAATCTAACCTACACTGGGGGGCAGCTACCTATCTAACCTACACTGGGGGGCAGCTACCTAATCTAACCTACACTGGGGGGCAGCTACCTATCTAACCTACACTGGGGGGCAGCTACCTATCTAACCTATACTGGGGGGCAGCTACCTATCTAACCTACACTGGGGGGCAGCTACCTAATCTAACCTATACTGGGTGGCAGCTACCTATCTAACCTATACTGGGGGCACTTATCTAACCTGTATTGGGGGCACCTACCTAGCTAGCCTATACAGGTGGCCACTATACTGGCTTCCTATATTGCAGGCACCTACCTAAATAACCTATACTGGGGGCACCTACCTGTCTAACCTATGCTGGGGGCAACTATTCTGGCTACCTATATTAGAGGCACCCACCTAGCTAACCTGTACTGGGGCTCCTACCTATCTAACTTATACCGGGGGCGCTTGCCTATGTAACCTATACTGGGGGCAATTATACTGGCTACCTATACTGGAGGCACCTACCTGGCTAACCTATAGCGGGGGCAACTATACTGGCTCACCTATGCCTGGCTACCTATACTGGGGGGACCTATACTAAGTGCAACTAGACCTGGCTAACCTATACTGTGGGCACCCATACCTTGCTCGGGGGGGGGGGGCGCAATTTTTACACCCTCGCCCTGGGTGCATATTAGCCTAGAAACTGCACTGCCTCCAGGCCGCCATGGATAGTGGGGGAAAGATGCAATTTGTCTTCCAGCTATTTCTGGTGGTCGATTTACAGTGTTTTTATAGTATTTTGTGCTCTGTCTTCTGACGGCCCTCAAATTACTCACTGAGCACCGCTATAGCCGTAATTCCTATTACGGCCTATGGTGGCGCTGGCTGCACCCAAATCTCCTGTGCTGTTTTTACAGTGCTGGGCCTTAAAGGAAACCTGAATTAACTTTAAGAAAAGAGTTTCACTTACCTGGGGTTTCTGCCAGCCCCCCTGCAGCCGCCCTGTGCCCATGCCATCTCTGAACGATCCCTCGCCTCGGGTAAGTTTCTTTATCGCCGACTTGCAAGTCACTGGCCACTGCACCTGCGTGGCCCTGGCCGCGTGCATCCTCGTTCGGGCTCCCATTGCCCGGAGCATTTTGCACAGACACAATATGAAGTTTTCTCATACTGTGCAGGACGCTCCCGGCAATGCAAGCGCAAACGAACACGTGCGGCGAGGATTGCACAGGCACAGTGCTCACTGACTTGCAGGTCGGCAATAACGTAAATTAGCCATGGCGGGGGACCGGAGGATCGTTCTGTGACAGTGCGGGCACAGGGCAGCTGCTGAGGGCTGGCAGAAGCCCCCAGGTAAGTGAAACTCTTTTTTTAAAGTCAATTCAGGTTTCCTTTAACCCTCCGATCCACGCTGCCTGTTACGTGATCGGGGGGTTGGCCCTAGAGCTGCGCAGCCGCAGTAGCGGCTATGCGGACTGCGCAGCCGTGGCCAGCTCCGGCGGCCATCTTTATAGGGGCAGAAGATGCCGACCCAGACCGTGGGGTCGCAGCCTTTCGGGGGGCTATTCACCAGAGGGGACCAGGCGGAACGGCACGGAGGGCGCGGACGGCGTCCTCCGTGCCTTACAAAGCCATGAAGGTAGCTAACTTTTTTTATGTTTTGGGCCCGGATTTTGGCCTCGGAAGTCCTTTAACCACCCTGGCGTTCTATTAAGATCGCCAGGGCGGCTGCGGGAGGGTTTTTTTTAAATAAAAAAAAAACTATTTTATGCAGCCAACTTTCAGTTGGCTGCATGAAAGCCCACTAGATGGCGCTCCGGAGGCGTTCTTCCGATCGCCTCCGGCAGCCAGAAGTAACACGGAAGGCCGCAATGTGTTCCGTGTTTGGCTTCTCCTGTCGCCATGGCGACGAGCGGAGTGACGTCATGGACGTCAGCCGACGTCCTGACGTCAGCCGCCTCCGATCCAGCCCTTAGCGCTGGCCGGAACTATTTGTTCCGGCTGCGCAGGGCTCAGGCGGCTGGGGGGACCCTCTTTCGCTGCTGCTCGCGGCGGATCGCCGCAGAGCGGCGGCGATCGGGCAGCACACGCGGCTGGCAAAGTGCCGGCTGCGTGTGCTGCTTTTTATTTGAGCAAAATCGGCCCAGCAGGGCCTGAGCGGCAGCCATCGGCGGTGATGGTCCATACCGCTAAGATGGTTAAGGTATTCATATTTTCAGTTTTGTTTTATTCAGAGATGGTCCTTAATACCTTTTTTTTCACAGGGTCAAAATGGTCCTCTCTTGTTTCTGGTGAGCCAGGTTCTGCATCCAAAGGTAGTGGCCCATAGATTGCCATGGCAGATTTGTATGTCCCAAAATGCCAGTGGGTTGAACTTTGCAGTGCGGTCTAGGGTAGGGGGAAGAAGGGAAGACTGGCCAGGTGATCACACTTTTTCTGAGCAAAAAGATATTTAGAGACATTTGCATTGATGCATAAGAAAGGTGACTACACTGGCAAGCAAACCTGGATGCATGGAAGTCAGCTGTATGCTAACCCTCTCTACTGGCACTAAATACAAAATAAGGCTCCACAACCAAAAGAGTGCAACAGGCAGCGGCTACTTATTACGCACTCTTTACCTCTAAAGGGCTGGTTCACACGGGCGTCTGCTGAGCTTTTGCTTGGCATTGCGTTTAAACGCCAGCGTTTAAAAGCTAGCTTTTGAAAGCTTTTGAAAAGCGTTCAAGGCTAGCAGTTCTGGTCTCTATTGTTTCCTCGCGTTTACTGCTTCTGAAAGCAGCATGTTGCTTTTGAGACTAGACGCAACGCTGGGATCTACTGCCAGGCTTTCATGAAAGCCTGCAAAAGCCAGCTCTAAACGCTCCCATTCACTTGCATGGGATGGCAGTAGATCCCAAAAAACGCTGCGTCTGAAACGCTGCGTTAAACGCCACAAAAACGCCCGTCTGGACCAGCCCTTATTATGCCAGACTGTTCTAAAATCACACAAAAAAGAGGACACAACAACAAAAAGTTTATTTGCATTTGAAATCCTGGATCCTGTTCACGTTCTCTCATTTTCTGTCTCATCAAGAGTCTTTAATGCCTGATACACACTATGAGATTTTCAGGCAGATTTATTGTCAGATCGATAATTTCCAACATGTCTGATCTGATTTCCGATCGTTTTCCGTTCATCTCCATCGAAAAATGATCGGAAATCAGATCGGACAGGTTTGAAATAATCGATCTAACAGTAAATCTGCCTGAAAATCTGAAATTGTGCACCAGGCATAAGGTGCTACTCATTTCCCAACCTATCCAAAGCTTAAAAGACAACCTTAAAGTGTACCTGAGATGGTGCCATAGGAATAAAATATTCCTCCAGCCCCCTCCGGCTTGATCGCTCCCAAGTCGTCCTCTTCTGACTGTCCGTTCGCCCACAATTGGCCCCAGAAAATCCATCAGTCGGGGCTAGTTGACGCAGACACAGTTCGGCCAGGTGCACTCCCGTCTCCAGGAGTGTTCTGCACAGTAGTACCGTGCAGACACAGAGCGTTCCCGGCGACGTGAACATGGCGGGAGCAGGCGCGCTGCGCAGTTGGCCTCAAACTTTCTGGAACCAATTGCAGGTGAATGGGAAGTCAGAAGAGGGCGGCGCGGAAACAATCAGACCGGAGGGGGCTGGAGGAAGACCCAGGTATTATGGTATGTATACATTTTATTCCGGTGGCCCCATCTCAGGGTCACTCAAAGAGAACCCGAGGTGGGTTTGAAGATTATTATCTGCATACAGAGGCTGGATCTGCCTATACAGCCCAGCCTCTGTTGCTATCCCAAACCCCCCTAAGGTCCCCCTGCACTCTGCAATCTCTCATAAATCACAGCCACGCTGCTGACAAACAGCTTGTCAGAGCTGGCTGTGTTTATCTCTATAGTGTCAGTCTGCTGCTCTCCCCGCCTCCTGCAGAACTCCAGTCTCCGCCTGCATCCCTTCCCTCCCTGCTGATTGGAGGGAAGGGACGGGGGCAGGGACCGGAGATATGCAGGAGGTGGGGGAGCAACTGAGACTGACTACAGATGTAAACACAGCCTCACAGTATGGCTGTGATTTATGAGGGATTGCAGAGTGCAGGGGGACCTTAGTGGAGTTTGGGATAGCAACAGAGGCTGGGCTGTATAGGCAGATCCAGCCTCTGTATGCAGATAACATTCTTTAAACACACCTCGGGTTCTCTTTAAAAGATACTCACCTATGTGGAGGGAAGGTGTCAAATCTGGCTTGCGGAGCTATCAAATTTGGCCCGCAAGTGGTTTCCCAACTTAGCATTATGTTTGGCTAACTCTAGACTACCAGGGAAGGTATATGGGGGAGGCAGGAGGAGCACTAGACAGCAGGGAACTGCACAGGGGAGGGAGGCCACCAGTCAGTAGGGAACTGTATGGGGAGGGAGGAGCTACAAGATATGAGAGAACTGTGATGGGGAGGGAGGACCACTAAACACCAGGGAATTTTATAGAGGAGGGAGGACCACTAAACGCCAAGGAATTTTATGGGGGAGAGAGTTATGACTACTAGACACCAGGAAACTGTATAAGAGGGAGGGGGGCCACTAGACACCTAGTAACTTTATAAGGCAGGGAGGTGGCCACTAGACATTGAGGTTGGCCCACAACTTGGTCCCAGTGTTTAATTTTGTCCCACTTTGTATTTGAGTTTGCCACCGCTGCCTTAGTTTTCCTGTTCCTCTCTGCTTCCCCTCCTACCACTGCCGCCGGCCCCCGTTCCAGTCTTCAACTTTAAAGAGAATCTGTATTGTTAAAATCGCACAAAAGTAAACATACCAGTGTGTTAGGGGGCATCTCCTATTCCCCTCTGTCACAATTTCGCCGCACCCCGCCGCATTAAAAGTAGTCAAAAACAGTTTTAAAAAGTTTGTTTATAAACAAACAAAATGGCCACCAAAACAGTAAGTAGATTGATGTACAATATGTCCACACATAGAAAATACATCCATACACAAGCAGGCTGTATACAGCTTTCCTTTTGAATCTCAAAAGATCATTTGTGTGTTTACCTTCTGTCCCCTTCTTCTCTCATGCACTGAACATTACAGGCTTCCTGCAGACAGCTCTGCCTGTGTTTGTAATTCCTCAGTATGTGTCAGCCAGCTACTTTCACAGCCTAACAGAGGAGGATTTTTATCCAGCTCTCTTCTATCACTGATAAGATAGCAGAGAAGCTGCTGGCTTATGTAAATAAAACACACACTGGAGTGTGCATAGAGGAACAGATCAGCACGGAAGAGTTGGCAGCCTTCCAGACACAGGCCGACAAGTCTGACAGGGGAAAGATACATTGATTTATTACAGTGACCGTGATAGTACAAAGTGCTGCAGTGAGCCAGAACAGATTAGAATAGGTTTAGGAACTTGTAGGATGGTAGAAAAAACGTTGTAATTTTTGTTACAGAGTCACTTTAATGTCAAAGAGGCCTTTGGGCATCCTCTAAGGGCCACTGAAGTGCACGATTCTTCAAGTACTTCCAAAGATGGGAGCTCCGTAATAGAAGACCTGAAGCAGCGGGCAGGAGATTTGAACATGGGCCTGGCAGTGGAACGAGGGGACACAGAGAGGAACAGGAAAGCTATTAGGGATCCAGAGCCTTCTCTCTTCTGAGGTATCTAACGTCTTGTTTTAGCAGGTTACAGCTGTCCTTTTTGGTTAGCGGTCTACAATACAATATCAGAAACATCCCGTGGAAATAAACCTTCTAGCACTGTTCCTATGCTGTCCACAGACCAGTCCCATAATCCCTTGAGGGTGAGGTGAGTCATTGGACAGTAAGGCCCACCCTGGCACACACAATATGGCCACAAACTGTCAGCAGCTGCTGCTCATTACGCCTTGCAGTCACCTCCCGCTGTCAGTCCCACAATAATTATGTAGCTCAGAACAATATAAATGTCATTCATCTTCGGTCTGTGGATCCACACACACTGCACATTCCTCTTCACACACAGGCCCAACAGGGAGATGGAACATGACAGCTATCCTCTGATTCTTCTTCAAGGACTATTATCGCAAAAAAATGTAAAATGTAAAATACATGTAAACACATAAATAAAAAGCAGGTTTCTCCCAGAGTAAAATGAACTATAAATTACTTTTCTACTATGTTGCTGTCACTTACAGTTAGTAGCAGAAATCTGACAGAACTGACAGGTTTTGGACTAGTCCATATCCTCATGGGGGATTCTCAGCATGGCCTTTATAAAGACACTCCCTGAAAATGATTTTTTTTATAGCTCATTTTAATTTCTGAAAAACTTACTTCTTATTTGTTTGTGTTGACATGTATTTTAAACATTACGATTTTCGCGATAGTGGTCCTTTAAGGGGTCGTGGAGCTTCACATCACATGACATAGCATGAAAACTGATGTATCTTTCACATTTCTCCAGCATCTAAGGGAAGGGAATTCTATCCCCCATGTGCAAGGAAAGTGTGTGGGGTGGGGGGGATAAGACTCTATGGCTCCAGCAGCACAGGGCTGATTCATTCCTATGGCAGGGTCAGGTGCATGGACAGCAGTGTGGCACGTAAATTATTCAAGTTACTCACGTTTACATTAATTATCTTGATTTCAGCATCAGACTCACTTCCTATATCTGTATATTTTGCAGTATATTGGTATGTAGCCCTGCTCTCCCAATGATGTCACAGCCTAGGCTATTTAAGTATGCAGAATTCTCCTCCCAGGGAGGCACCTGCAGAATTCTTCTCCCAGGGAGGTATCATTTTCACTGACGGGACTGTCGGTAAACAAGCATTCCGCAGAGAAGCACCTGACAGCAGTAAAGATGTCTCTACCTGTGATAAATTTCAGAATGAAAATCGGAGTAAGGAAAGATTTTAAAATGGGCAAACACTGACCAGATATGGTAATTTATAAAGTTATATTGTACGTAATAAGCTATTTAACTAAAGGTGCCCATTAACGGTACAATTTTTCACTAAATGCCATATTTCAATGCGATTTTTACGATTGAAAATAATCGGAAGGTAATTAGCGATTGTTCATTTACTGAACGATTCTTTCTTCAAATTCCATCATAAAATCCAACTTTTGGAACGATTTGATTCTATTCAGCCAAAGAATTGTTCCTTATCGATTGCCTTCATAAACGGCACATTTTCCATACAATTTGATCAATAAAATCACATCGAAAGATCGCATTTGGTGAAAAAAAGTTGTACCATTAATTGGCACCTTAATTGCCATATTTTCAGTACAGTTCCTTTTATTATTGATCTACTCTAAAGCTAGTTTCCCAAAGGACACAGTCTAGCATGTGTGCGGAGGTACGCTCTAGATCGTGATTGTTGGAAAACAAGCAATCCCCAACGGTAAGTGATGAGTGAACGTTGTTGACGCACATTTTAATTAACGGCATGACGATGGTCTGCCAATCGGATTTTCACCAGAAGCGCAAACATGAGGATGCAGAAGTGTGACATTTACCACACTCGTCTAAACCAATCCTCTGGGACAGATTGGCCTACATGGACAATAATCGTTCTTTTACCATGACTGGGACACTTTTTATACACAATTCTCGCCTGACCCGTCATTTATCGTTAGTTTGTAATGATAGCAGCCTAGCTTGTATACCCATCCCCACCCATAGGGGTACATAACCCTTTAAACCCCCCCCCCCCCCACCTCCCCGTGGTGCCTAACAATTAACCGCCTCCCCTAGCGGAGCCTAACCCTTAACACCCTCCCACCCCTGCCGCCAAGCTGTAATTAGCAGCAATAGCTGGAAATTTGTGGCTAGCTACTATTCTATCATTGCTATTTTATCGTATAACAGTGCCATGTATTTTACGGCACAGTGGGCGCCCTATTTGCCCACTTCGCTGTAGCAGGACACATACTGATTGTTCGCAGTTTATTACACAGAACACCAGTTTGCACACAAAGTCCACATTATCTCTCTTGCTGCATTATGACTCTCACTAGGAACTCTTACTTACAGTTATCCTATCTGCTCTATCGCAGTCTGCGAAGGAATGAGGTTTTACATATTAAATGCCATACCCAGGGCCGGTTCTCATGAAGCAAGGTGAAACATTTGCATCAGGCGCAGAGATTTTAGGGGCAGCATTTTTGTACTGTGTGTACCTTCCTGAGGAGGAATGGAGTGGCTGAGGGTTAGCAGTCTGTTTGGCACAGACTCACAGCCAGCCAGTGTGCTATTGTGTTGAGCTGCAGCATGTCATGTGAGAACATTAAATGAAGCAATTGAGTAAATTGTCGGGTGCAGTGCGATCATTCCAAATCTGGGGGTGGGGCGAATCCTCACACAGGCAGCAAAAAGTCAGCAAAGGCAGCAAAAAGTCTAGAACCAGACCTGGCCATACCTCACAACTTTTTGTGATAAGAAATAGAGACACTTAAAGAGAGTCTGAAGCGAGAATAGATCTCGCTTCAGACCTCATATATAGCAGGGGCACGTGTGCCCCTGCTAAAACGCCGCTATCCCGCGGCTTAACGGGGGTCCCTGTCCCCCCAAATCCCCTCCGTAATGCGGGGGAGCGCTTCCGCATTGGGGCAGGGCTAACCGCCGCAGCCCTGCCCCACGCGCGTCTGTCATCGCGTATCTCCGCCTCTCCCCCGCCCCTCTCAGTCTTCCTTCACTGAGAGGGGCGGGGGAGAGGCGGCGATGCGCGGCTGATAGACGCGAATGGAGGCAGGGCTGCAGCCGTTAGCCCTGCCTCCAGGAGCGACCAAGCCTGCGACCAAGTGTCGCAGTGGGGGGTTTGGGGGTGAAGGGACCCCCATTCAGCGGCGCGTATGCAGCGGTTTAGCAGGGCCCTGCTAAATATGAGCTCTGAAGCGAGATTTATTCTTGCTTCAGAGTCTCTTTAAGCCACACCCTTAATCACGCCCCCGGCACACCCCTAGTCACGCATGCCATAAAGATTTCAAAAGAAAAATACGTTATTTTATAATTTAAACCACACTGGTCCTTTTTATCCTGGTTTATTTTCCTTCATATTAACGTTTGAAAATAAGAAATATATCAATTTAAAGAGTAGTAATAAACTTTAGAGTCAATTAAACACATTTGTCAGTAGATAAAATCAGGGCTGTGGAGTCGGAGTTGGAGCAATTTTGGGTACCTGGAGCCTGTGATTTCATAAACTGAGGAGTCGGAGTCGGGAGTCGGATGATTTTTGTACAAAATCCACAGCCCTGGTAAGTATTACACTAAGGGGTCTGAGTCGAGTAGTTGGAGCCATTTTGGGTACCCGGAGTCAGTGATTTCATAAACTAAGGAGTTGGAAGACTTTTGTACTGACACCACAGCCCTGGAAAAAATACATATAATTACATAGATCTATACATCAGTCATGAAAGAGGGACAATAGAGGAAGAAAGAGGGACAAGGTCCCCAAAGAGGTACTGTCCCTCCAAAATAGGCATAGTTGGGAGCTATGAAATGCTACAAGAGACAGCTATGTGTTGCAAGGCTAGCATGCAAGGACAGTAATGCTTGAACATCTAGTTGAAGCAGTGGCGTAGCAATAGGGGGTGCAGAGATAGCCACCGCATAGGGGCCCCGAAGGGTCCACCCTCTATCACAGTATCAGTTCTCTATTGGTCCTGGGCTTGTAATAATCACTTCTATAGATGCTTTGAATATTAGTAATCCTTAACACACTGTTTCCCATTCCCTTCTTGCACCTCTGACACTGTGGTTGTACTTGGCAGGTTTTGGTGCGCCATATAAATTGTTATGTATAGACTGCTTGGGGGGGGGGGGGGGGGGCATGTAAAACTTTCCCCAGGGCCCATAGCTCCTTAGCTACGCCACTGAGTTGAAAAAACCAGTGTGAAAACCTTGTATTAAAGTGACTCTGTAACAAAAATGACAACGTTTTTTCTACCATTCTGCAAGTTCCTAAAGCTATTCTAATGTGTTCTGGCTCACTGCAGCACTTTGTACTATGACAGTCTCTGTAATAAATCAATGTATCTTTCCCCTGTCAGACTTGTCGGCCTGTGTCTGGAAGGCTGCCAACTCTTCCATGCTGGTCTGTTCCTCTATGCACACTCCAGTGTGTGTTTTATTTACATAAGCCAGCAGCTTCTTTGCTATCTTATCAGTGATAGAAGAGAGCTGGATAAAAATCCTCCTTTGTTAGGTTGTGAAAGTAGCTGGCTGACACATGCTGAGGGATTACAAACACAGGCAGAGCTGTCTGCAGGAAGCCTGTAATGTTCAGTGCATGAGAGAAGAAGGGGACAGAAGGTAAACACACAAATGATCTTTTGAGATTCAAAAGGAAAGCTGTATACAGCCTGCTTGTGTATGGATGTATTTTCTATGTGTGGGCATATTGTACATCAATCTACTTCCTGTTTTGGTGGCCATTTTGTTTGTTTATAAACAAACTTTTTAAAACTGTTTTTGACTACTTTTAATGCGGCGGGGAGCGGCGAAATTGTGACATAGGGTAATAGGAGATGTCCCCTAACACACTGGTATGTTTACTTTTGTGCGATTTTAACAATACAGATTCTCTTTAAAGCAGTGCTTACCATTATACAGCCTGACAGTATACGCTGTGCCTAGAATTAATCCTTTATTAATAAATATAACATATCTATTACAGTATAGTATATACAGCACTGGCAAAGTGTGCTTAATCGCACAGCTCCACGTCACCAGAGCGAGGCATCTACATCACCTGCGGGACGGAACAGGGCAGGCGCTTCAATTAAGGCAAGGGGGGCAATTGCCCCCAGGCCCCAGAATCCATAGGGGCCCCCATGCATTTATTGCCCCTTTAAAAATGTCTGTAGTGGCCGTCGGATGCTGTGGCCTGAACTGTCAGGGGTGCGGACGGTGTTGGCTGAGGGGAGTGAGGTGGCCAGGAGTCGGGACATACATTACTTGATTCTGCCTGGGGCTGCGCTGGCATCATGGTAGCCATGGTTACTCTTCGTCCTCCAGCAGTGGCGCTCTCCTTGACGTGCCACACAGGTACATACATGCCTGTGAGGAGGGAAGACGCACCCTGCTAACTCGCTGGAGTGGAAGCCGCAGCAGCAGGAGCGATCAGCTTACCTTGAAGAGTGGATTACAATGTTCCACCTCCTGCAGCTCCCCCAGCTAATGGCACCTTGGAGAGCAGAGCCACCACTCCTGGCAGGAGGTTGCTACCACCTACGCCAGGTAAAGAATGTCTACTTATATATGGTACATGCAATGTAATTAAAGTGGGAACACCCCTTTCAGACTCTCTTTAGGGGAATCAGAATATAGTTTATTGCAGCATGTAAGTCGGGGGCACAGCCTTGAATTTTAAACTAGCTAGAGATGAAAAGGCTTGTTAGATCAAATGAGTGCTAACCGGGAATTATGGGCTTGTCTGGCCCCATAGCTGGCTCACAACAGACACATGTGGTTCTGTTATGGAGGACAGAGTTCGGTGTGACAGGCGCTGTCACTATAGGTGATGAAATGGTGACCAAAGTATGATTAAAGAAACGCTGCGGTGACATATAGTGGAATGCAGTAAATTATTCAGGATACCCACTTTAAAGAAAACCTGAACTGAAAATAAAAAGTAAAAATAACCATACACAGGCCATACTTACCTCCTGTGTCATGCAGCCTAATTAAAGGACAACTGAAGTGAGAATGATATGGAGGCTGCTATATTTATTTCCTTTTAAGCAATACCAATTGCCTGGCTGTCCTGGTGACCCTCTGCCTCTAATACTTTTAGCCGTAGACCCTGAACCAGCATGCAGCAGATCAGGTGTTTCTGACATTATTGTCAGTTCTGACAGATTGGCTACATGCTTGTTTCTGGCTTGATTCAGACACTACTGCAGCCAAATACACCAGCAGGGCTGCCAGGCAACTGGTATTGTTTAACAGGAAGTAAATGTGGCAGCCTCTAAATCCCTCTCGCTTGAGTTGTCCTTTAATTATGTTATTTGTGGACATGTTGCTGAGGTATGTAATTTGTGATCATGTAATTGCAAATTTTTATTTTGAATATAGCGGTTTAACCACTTCACAGCTTCAGTACAGTATATCTACTCCCCTGCAGACTTCATCTAACCTCCCAGGGGAGTAAATATACGTACTCCCGCTGCTACCACTGCTGTAAGCGCTCCCGCTTATTTGTGCGCTCGTTCATGTTGCCATCTGCCCACCAGGAGATCAATGAATGGGAAAGCAATTCCTAATCATTGATCTAAGTCCCCGTAGCAATTATCGGCGCCTTTTATGAGAAGCTGCACGATCATTCTAATAAATAAAAGTTTCCCATCTTCAGTACACTTCCTGTAAGCATACATATTTTGCTTACAGGACGTATAAAAAAAAAAAAAGACTGAGGCCATCTTGTGGCCAAATAGTAAAACTACATCTAAAAGTATTTTTTTTAAATGCAAAGACCTGTTTTTACATTTTAAATTAACCCCTTACCTCCCACACTCCCCAGTAGTTACCAACTTTTTTTTTTTTGTAAAAAAATACAATGAAATAAATTTACAATTATAAAAAATGCATAAATAGTTTTCTTAGGGACTGAACTTTTTTAATATGTATGTCAAGACGGTATAATACTGTTACTTTATAAATTATGGGCCTTTTTTAATGATGGATGCAAAACTGAAAAAAATGCATCTTTATTTCCTAATAAAATATTGGCACCAGACAATGTGATAGGGACATCATTTAAATGGTGTAATAACCAGTACAAATGGGCACATAAATTATGTGGATTTTAATTATGGTAGCATGCATTATTTCAAAATGATAATGGCCGAAAAGTGAAAAATAAGGGTTTTTTTCCAATTTTTTCCATTAAAAAACATTTAGAATAAAATAATTCTTGGCATAATTTACCACAAAAAGTAAGCCTAATTAGTGATAAAAAAAAAAACACATTTAACACATTTCATTCTGATAAGTAGAGATAAAGTTATTGGCAAATGAATGGAAGGAGCTGAAAGGTGAAAATTGCTTGGATGCTGAAGGGGTAAAACCCCTCAGTTGTGAAGTGGTTAAAGTGAACCTAAAGTGGAAAAAAAAAGTAACCCGCGCCGTGATTGTGCAATGTTCCAGTCACCTGCGTGCCCCTCTTTCAGTCAGACAAACTACCAAGTGCCGGAAACATTCTGTGCATATGAAGTATAGATTTTTCCATACTACACATGTCCATGGGGGTGCGATCAGGAGGTGCGATCAGGAGGTGCGTAGACCGGGCCTGTAAATCCAGCTGAAAGAGGGGTACTGCAGGTGACTGGAGCATGGCAGGATCACGGCACGAGCACAGGGCAGCTGCAGGGGGCTGGTAGAAGTGAAACTGTTTTCTTTTTTGCTTTAGGTTTCCTTCAAGGCCCTTTTCACAAGCGGCGGAACTGCGCTTTTCACTGCTTATCAACTGCTTGTGGAAAAGGGCCCTTAATCACCTGATTTTGAGGACATACTGATGTTATTCAGGGAACACGCTACCAGTCATTTAAATTGACACTTAAATGAAGAGGTAAACAATTGTATATATCCTCCTACTCCTAAAAAAATGACTTTTAGATATCCCACGGTTTTGTATTATGTTTAAAAACTTAAAGAAAACCTGTAATGAGAAAAGGTTCCCCTGAGGGGAAATCACCTCTGGTGGGGGAAGCCTCCGGATCCTATTGAAGCTTCCCCCGTCCTTCCGTGTCCCACGGCGGCGGCGAAAATCCTCCCGGAACGACAGGGATGTAAATATTTACCTCCCGGGCTCCAGCGCAGGCGCAGTATCAGCTCTCCGCTCAGAGATAGGCGGAAATAGCCGATCGCTGTCGGGCCGCTCTACTACGCAGCCACAAGTCTCCTGCGCAGTAGAGCAGACCCGACAGAGATCGGCTATTTTCGCCTATTTCCATGCGGAGAGTCCCAACAGCGCCCCCGCTGGAGCCAGGAAAGGTAAATAAATCAGCGCTTGTCAGCTTTGTCGAGGGCGGATTCCAGGACACCTCGTGGGAGCCAGTGCTGGACTGCCTGCAACTACAGGGGAAGCCTCGTTTTGGACCCAGAGGCTTCCCCCTACCAAGGTGAGTACCCCCCAGTGGACTTTTTTTGTTACAGGTTCTCTTTTAAAAAAAGCAGATTTATTGTTTTGTCTCAGCTGAATGTAAGAGTCTGTCTCTGTGCCTCAGAGTGCTGAAATATATGAAATATTGACTTTTTTTTATTTCTATCCTCTCCTGGCAGAGAACGGGGCTTCCTAGAGTAAAGTAGTTTATGGCTGTAATTCTTTATCAGTAGTCTCACTGGGTCCTGGCTAAAGAAAATCTGTTAAGGTGCCCATACATCAGGAGATCATGGGCAGATTCGACAAAGAGACAAATTTAACTCTAATCGAATTTGATTAGAAAAATTTGTCTGTTCACCAAAGCTGCCCAAATACTGCAGGCCAATTTCCGTCCGATTTCAGCATGAAATCTTAAGGGAATCAGCTGTGCCCACCGCGTCTGCCCCACCGCTGCCCCCCTAATGTATAAATGTGCCCCCCAGTGTGTGCATTTATACATTACCTGTCCTGTAGCAGCCTCCGCGCAGTGTCCGTAACCTCTGGGCGGCTCTCTGTACATGCCACTGGCGCATAGTGTTTGACGTTACACGCTATGTGCTAGTGGCGTGTACGGAGGTCACCCGGAGGTTACGGACACTGCGCGGAGGCTGCTACAGGACAGGTAATATATAAATGCACACACTGGTGGGCACATTTATACATTAAGGTGGCAGAGGCAGGGGTTTTGTGCTTTAAATTGGTCATATCATCGATCGGGCCTGCACTTGACAGCACCGATTTTTAACCAATTCGATAATAATCGTATTGGTTGGTCAATCGGCCGCCAATGTCGCCTGATGTATGGGCACCTTTAGGTATGAAATATGTAGTAACAGAGGCGCCAAAATAGAATAAAACCATTTTAAAATCAGTTTAAAAAGAAGGTCGGTTGGTGGGAACCACCCTCAAGTATACAAGGACCAGCCAATGAGTCACCTTTAGTTGCATAGTACAATATTACCTCTTTCAGGCAGAGAAAGAAAAGTAGTGCTTCTGTTTTTTTCATGCACACAAATTTGGAAGCAGCCCATTGATTTCAATAGGCTGCAATTCTGAATGTAGATTTGTGCATGTGAAGTCAGGCACAAAAACCCCTAATGGAAACGGGGGCCTTAACCTCCTGAGCGGTCTGGACGAGCTCAGCTCGTCCATCACCGCCGGAGGCTGCCGCTCAGGCCCTGCTGGGCCGATTTTTATCAAATAAAGTGCAGCACACGCAGCCGGCACTTTGCCAGCCGCGTGTGCTGCCTGATCGCCGCCGCTCTGCGGCGATTCGCCGCGAGCAGCGGCGAAAGAGGGCCCCCCTAGCCGCCTGAGCCCTGCGCAGCCGGAACAAAAAGTTCCGGCCAGCGCTAAGGGCTGGATCGGAGGCGGCTGACGTCAGGACGTCGGCTGACATCGATGACGTCACTCCGCTCGTCGCTATGGCGACGATATAAGCAAAACAAGGAAGGCCGCTCATTGCGGCCTTCCTTGTTTATTCTGGGCGCCGGAGGCGATCGGAAGATCGCCTCCGGAGCGCCCTCTAGTGGGCTTTCATGCAGCCAACTTTCAGTTGGCTGCATGAAATAGTTTTTTTTTTATTTAAAAAAAACCCTCCCGCAGCCACCCTGGCGATTTAATCAGAACGCCAGGGTGGTTAAAGAGAATCTGTATTGTTAAAATCGCTCAAAAGTAAACATACCAGCGCGTTAGGGGACATCTCCTATTACCCTCTGTCACAATTTCGCCGCTCCTCGCCGTATTAAAAGTGGTTAAAAACAGTTTTAAAAAGTTTGTTTGTAAACAAACAAAATGGCCACCAAAACAGGACGTAGGTTGATGTACAGTATGTCCACACATAGAAAAATACATCCATACACAAGCAGGCTGTATACAGCATTCCTTTTGAATCTCAAAAGATCATTTGTGTGTTTTTCCCCCAGTTCTCATGCACTGAAGTTTCAGGCTGCTCTTTTCTTCCTGCAAATAGCTTTGCCCTTGTTTGTAATTCCTCAGTATGTGAAAGCCCAGCCAGCTCAGAGGACGATTTATCCAGCTTGTAAAAGATAAGAGAGAAGACAGAAGCTGCTCTAATCTAAATAATACATAGGCAGTGTGCAGAGAGGGGCTGGGAAGGGGGAGTTCATAGCAGAACCACAACACTGAAGAACTTGGCAGCCTTCCAGACACAGGCCGACAAGTCTGACAGGGGAAAGATACATTGATTTACTACAGAGACAGTGATAGTATAAAGTGCTGCAGTAAGCCAGAACACATTAGAATAGCTTTTGGAACTTGTAGGATGATAAAAAACAGGATGCAATTTTTGTTACGGAGTCTCTTTAAGGTATTCATGTTTTTCTGCTTTGTTTTACTCAGAGATGGTCTTTCATACCTTTTTTTCTCAGAGACAATGTTGTCCTCAGTGTTTCTTGTTTCTGGTGAGCCAGGGGCTGCATCCAAAGGTAATGATGTAGAGCCCCATAGAGTGCCATGGCAGATTTGTATGTCCCAGAATGCCAGTGGGATGAACATTGCGGAGCGGACTAGGGTAGGGGGAAGAAGAGGAAACTGGTCAGGTGATCACACTTTTTCTAGGCAAAAACAGATATTTAGAGACATTTGTATTGAAACAGAAGAAAGGGACAGCATTGGCAAGCAAATCTGGATGCATGGAAGTCAGCTGTATGCTAACCCTCTCTACTGGCACTAAATACAAAATAAGGGCTCGTTTCCATATAGTGAGCTTTCATGCACACTTATGGAAATGCAATCACAGGGACAGCAGACAGTGCATAGACTGCACTGTCTGCCATTACCATTCATGC
Source organism: Hyperolius riggenbachi (assembly GCF_040937935.1). Lineage (NCBI taxonomy): Eukaryota > Metazoa > Chordata > Amphibia > Anura > Hyperoliidae > Hyperolius > Hyperolius riggenbachi. The sequence continues at coordinate 241,824,867 of NC_090653.1, read as the reverse complement.
ACGGTGATTCAGCGCTGAATCGCGCATGGTTTGCTGCATTTCGGGGAGCTTTAGCCTGTCGCAAGTCCCGCCCATCTGCCGGGAGTGACGCGCAGCCACAGGGCTCTGTGCTTCAATGGAAACAAGCCCTAAGGCTACACAACCATCAGTAGATGTCTATCTAGATCTGAAGTCACTAAATAAAATATAAGTAACCAGAAGGAGGCTACAGCAGCTACATATTACACACTATTTACCTCCCTGTTATACCGGACTGTTAAAGGGAACCTAAACTGAGAAGGATATGGATTTTTCCTTTTAAAAAAATACCAGTTGCCTGACTCTCCCGCTGATCCTGTGGCTCTAATACTTTCAGCCACAGCCCCTGAACAAGCATGCAGATCAGGTGCTCTGACTAAAGTCAGACTGGATTAGCTGCATGCTTGTTTCAGGTGTGTGATTCAGCCACTGCTACAACCAAAGAGATCAGCAGGACTCAGAGCCGGGACAAGGTCCTTCAGCACCCAAGGCTGAGACACCAAAGTGCGCCCCTCCATCCCTCCCACGCCAGCCGTCACACACTGATTGCTATTAGACTAAGAGGGCCACAGGGCCCACAACCTCTCCAACACCTTAATATCTACTTATCTGGGTTGCAGTCACTGCTATGTATCCCCTTTTCTTATTTATTTCTGCTTCAAACACAATTAGGAATGACAGCTGAATGAATTGTGCGCCCCCTCCTACACTGCGCCCTGAGGCTGGAGCCTCTCCAGCCTATGCCTCGGCCCGGCCCTGGCAGGACTGTCAGGCAACTGGTATTGTTTCAAAGGAAACATCCATATCCCTCTCAGTTTAGGTTCCCTTTATGTTCATTTGCATTTGAAATTTTCAGTTGCTGGGTCCTAGCTACAGTCTCTCATTTTCTGTTACATCAAAAGTCTTTAAAGGCGCTACTCATTTCCCAACCTACCCAAAACTGAAAGTGGATCCGAGATAAACTTTTACTCATTGCATAATTGTGTTCCTTTCATAGTTTATAGGGCATTCCTCAAGCCAAAAAAGTTAGTTTTGTTTTAATACTCTAATTCTCCATAAACTAAACAAGCTTCACCCACAGCTCCTTTTGTGCATTGGCACTGTAGCAAGGGCTTATGGGAGCTCAGTCTGGGCAGGAGGAGGTTACTAGCCATTGATTTCAGAGGCAGAGGGGAGAAAGGAGAAGGGGAGGGGACTAAATTTGCACACAGGCAAGCTGATAGCATTTCCAGGCCTCAGCCTGTGACATTGTGACAAACAGAACATGGCTGCCCTCATTGTATCACAGGAATAAATGGTACTTATCCGTTAGCCGGGCGCATCCGGCAGGTGGCGCTAATTACTATTCCCCCTCCAGGCCGACATGGATAGTAGGGAAAGATGTAACTCTGGTGGAGTTTTGTCGCCACCTAGAGGATGCGCCCGGCTAACGGATAAGTACCGAATAAATAATCATAAACTTTTGAAGCTGTTTGCAGCTAGATATGCTGTGTAAACTATCTAAACTTTAGATAAGATATATAGACCAGTTACTTGTTATAGTTAGAGATGTAGCGAACGGTTCGCCGGCGAACGGTTCTAGGCGAACTTTGGGGGTTCGCGTTCGCCTGGACCAAGCGAACTTTTGCGGAAGTTCGATTCGCTCCATAATGCACTATGAGGGTCAACTTTGACCCTCTGCATCACAGTCAGCAGGCACATTGTAGCCATTCAGGCTACACTAAGCCCTGGAGCCCCACCCCCCCCTTATATAAGGCAGGTTTTCCGGCCATTACACTCACTCGTGTGCCTGCTAGACACAGACTAGGGACAGCTGCTGCAGACTTGTTCTCCTAGGGAAAGATTAGTTAGGCTCTTGGTCTTGGCTTGCTCCTGGCTGATTGTTATTGCTAAAATAGCACCCCTCAACAGCTCTTTTGAGAGATCCTGATGTGGTTTTTTTGTGTGTGTGTTGCTCACTGACATTATACAGCCCTATCTGTTGCAGCTGGACCTTGGTAATTGTTATTACTGTGCCAGCCAGGCCCTGCCTAACTATCTATATTGGGACACCTACCTATGCCTAGCTAACTACTGGGACACCTACCTATGCCTACCTACCTATACTGGGTCTCCTACCTATGCCTAGCTAACTACTGGGACACCTACCTATGCCTACCTACCTATACTGGGACTCCTACCTATGCCTACCTACCTATACTGGGACTCCTACCTATGCCTAGCTAACTACTGGGACACCTACCTATGCCTACCTACATACAAGAAGATAATAAGGTCGTTGCTTCATTGTGGACAGACCAAATTTGATCAGCTGGACAGTCAGTGTTGTTCTATCATTGAGCTACCACAGCCCGGCGACCATATGGGCTTGAAAACCGCCACGGCCTACACTCTCGCCACGGTGCGCACCAGTCCAGCACGACCGTCACTACGCAAACAGCTGTTTGCGGTGCGTTACACAGTGAGTTTGGTGTGTCAGTGTGAAGCAGAACTCTAATTACACTCCCTGATTGATGTATGCACATGCAAGATGTTTGAAAGCACTTTAGGCCTGCAATTTAGCATTCAATGTCATTTCTGCCCTTAAACCGCTGCTTTGCGTCACATCCAGATTTTTTCCCCGGGACTTTGGGCATGTATCCCACTCCGCCATGCCCCCCTCCAGGTGTTAGACCCCTTGAAACATGTTTTCCATCACTTTTGTGGCCAGCATAAATTTTTCTATTTTTCAAAGTTCGCATCCCCATTGAAGTCTATTGCGGTTCGCAAACTTTTCTGCGAACCAAATCTTCCGCGAAGGTTCGAACGGGGTTCGCGAACCGAAAATCGGGGGTTCGCGACATCTCTAGTTATAGCTAGTTTTTCATCTCGGATCCGCTTTAAAGAGGCACTTAACCTTCCTGGCGTTATGGACGAGATCATGTCGTCCATTGCCGCCGAGCCTGATATCTCTGGCCCTGCTGGGCCGATTTCCACCAAATAAACTGTGCCACACGCAGCTAGCACTTTGCTAGCTGCGTGTGGTCTTCGATCGCCGTTGCTCAGCTGCGATCCGCTGCGTGCAGCAGCGGGAGAGGTCCCCCCCCCCGCCCGAGCCCTGCGCGGCCTGGCCCGAACACTTTCGGGCAGCGCAAAGGGCTGGATCGGAGTGGTCTGACGTCAGGAGGTCGGCTGACGTCCATGACGTCATCCCGATTGTCGCCATGTCGACGGGGTAAGCCTAACAAGAAATCCCGCTCCCCGCGGGATTTCTTGTTACTTGTGATCGCCGAAAGCGATCGGAAGGGCACACCATGTGCGCCCTCTAGTGGGTTTTTATGGTGCCAACTTTCAGTTGGCAGCATGAAAAAAAAAAATGATCACGAAAAAACCCTGCTGCCGTCACCCTGGCAATTTAAATAGAACGCCAGGGTGGTTAAGCCTCGAACCTCATACTTCATGGAAGTAGTAAAATTGACCAATCTCCCCCCCCCCCCCCCCCCTCCCATTCACCTCTATCCCACTCTGCTCTCTCCTAGAAGCCTCCTGCTTCCGGGTCAGCAGCAGTGCGCAAGCGTTAGACCCGGCAGCACACATCATTGCGCACTACGAGTCAATGACGTGCACGGCCGGGTCTAGTACCTGCCAACCCTGAAGCAGTTTCTGCTGGCATTTAGGTGAGAACAGAGGAGGATAGAGGTGAATTGGGTTATACAGTGGGCATGAGGACTGCTCCCTGTACATGCCTGCTTCAATTCTGACCAGCTAATTGTACTACTTCCATGCAGTATGAGGTGTTACCTACACAAAAAGCTCATGGTATGCAGTCTATTGACCCTCATACTACATAGAGGTGGAAAAATTGGTCAATTATTGTCCAATCAAAACTGCATGTGTGTATGCACCCTAAAGCTGCGCACACACATGCGTCTGTCATTATCCGCTGTTTCAGTTTCAACTGACGATCATTATGTGTGTACAGAGGCTGCAGATCGCTATTGCTCGGGCAACATTAAAGGTCCATCCTGTATGATTTTTAACGACCCCCGTTGCCCAAGCACAATTAATCACAATGCTTTTTACTAGCCCCGCCCACTAATTAAAGCCCCTCCGTCATTCGCCGATTGTCGTCCCTCTGTCCTCCTCCATAGCAACAGAGCACATTGCCAGCCTCAAGGCTAGGAGCGTGTCTGTACAACATCGTTCCCTGAATGATTGCCCGAGGGATCGTTTCTCAATCTCTTATGAGTGACAATTCTCGCATGTGCATACGTAGCTTCAGCGTTTTGAAGCCATAGCAGCCACCTTGTGAAATACGATCGAGCCTTACACACTGCCAGCAATACTCCTCACCTCCCCTTCCCAAACTGCACCAAAATATCGCTCAGCATCGCCCCATACACAGACCTCAGGTTATAGACACAGCCCAGAAGATCACAGTATGCCACATGACAGGCCCACGACTCAGGTCAGGAGGCCTCTGTTAAACATGATATCCCCAGCATCATTGCTAAGGGCTCATTCACACTGCAGAACACATACACGAATGCGATTTTGTGCATGCGTCTCCATCGCACGGAATGCACATCGAGGTGTCTTAAAGCGCAGACATTGGCAGAAGCAACACTATAGAACCCTTTGGGAAAACGCGTTCGTCGTGTGATAAAAATGTTCCCAGACGTGTTCAATTGCAATGCCTGGGAACGCACAGCTGTACGGTGAATAGTAACATGAAAGTCTATGGACTTTTATGTGACCATGTGGATCACACACTATGTGCAATGCGTAAAAACTGACAGCGCTTAGTGTGAATGAGCCCTAAGAAGAATTGCAGGTGATGTTTTATGGCTCAGCAGCTGTGCAACTTGGATCTGAGGTCTGCAGTGTGATACAGCTGAACCAGTAAGGGCTCTTTCACACTAGGAGCTGCACCGTGCGTTTTGACAGATCACTCCTAGGCTGCGTTTAGAATGGTAATATAAAAGCCTATTTGACTTTCATGTTAACTTTCACATTAGACGAAGCATTCCAGAGCAAATACGTTGTAACGCATATGGGAACTTTGTAACATCCAGCCGCAGCATTCTCCCATCGGGGGAATTAGAACTACTGCCGCTAATCAGCTTTGCACCGCAACTTCCCGACGTTCACGCTGCAGGTCAGAATACGTGCACGAAATCTGTTCCTGCACAAGTTCTGTGATGTGAAAGAGCCCTGATTGCTAGAGTTCAGGGAAAGTAACAGACCAGAGGAGATGGAGGTGAGCCCTCCTATAAAGGGGTCCATACACCTAACGATTTTCCCGCCTATAAACAGCCGATTCGATCACAGTGATCGAATCGGCTGTGAAATCGCCGTGCACACCGCTGACAGAACGATCGTTTTAGGTCCGAAATCGATTGTTCTATCAATTCCCGACGATCCGTCCGTGCGGAAGATTTTTCTCGATCGTCGGCGGGTCGGGAGTGTGTCGATAGCGGCGTTCGAATGCCCGACGACCATCGAAATACAGCGGGTATACATTACCTGTTCCACCGGCGCGACTCCCCTGGTCCCCGCTGTCTTCTTTCCACGCTGGGTTTCGGACCGCTGCAGCTACACTGAACTTCCTGTCCCGGCAGGAAGTTTAAACAGTAGAGCGCCATCTACTGTTTAAACTTCCCCTGGACAGGAAGTTCAGTAGCTGCAGGAACGGTCCGGAGCCCGGAGCGGAGGAGAATTCAGCGGGGACCAGGGGAGTCGCGCCGGCGGAACAGTTAATGTATGAGGGGGGGGGGGGGGGGGGCAGCAGCAGCAGCTCCACAGATTGTGATCGGTTTCAGGCTGAAATCGATTCACATACGATCCCTCTCTGATCAGATTCGATCAGAGAGGGATCTATCTGTTGGTCGAATCTGATGGCAAATCGACCAGTGTATGGCCACCTTAAGCTGAAGTGGACTGTGTTATCAATGTAAATATAGTCCGCCAGAATGATAAGTCCACAGTAACAGCACAAAGGTAACGATTGTAAACCTAGTTGCAGAAACAAGTGTTAAAACATTGCATAAAAGCTGTGCTTACCATTATACAGCCTGGCAATATATCCTGTGACTAGTATTAATCTTCTATTAATATACAGCATATATATTACAGTATAGTCAGCAATGCTATTGCATACATTACATATAGCACTGGCCGGGTGAGCTGGAAGCGGCGAGGCATCTGCAGCAGATGAGGTGACCGGAAACACGACCTCCGTGGACACAGCACGCTCGAGCGAATGACAGCCAGAGGAGGTGGTTGAGTCTCCGCTCTGCACAGCCGACGAGGACAAGAGTCCGCCTACCCTCCGGAGGCATCAAACGCAGCAGCCACCAGCCAGGAACCAGGAGCCCGTATGTAAGCTGGCAGCATTGTGTGCAGAGCTCCCCCTTGTGGCCGGACTGTAAAATATCCATGGAGCGTGTGTGCTGAGCTCCCCCGTGTGGTAGTTATAGAATGTCTTATTGATGTAAATAGACACTGTTAGGAGACAGGTCTATGGGAGCCCTCTGAGAGCCTGTGTGTATATTGTGAGTCTGGGGAATACAGTAGTTAAGCTGCTGGAAGGGACAGGGTGGCTGTAAATGGATGCAGGTGGCTGCAGACAGAGCAGCACGTGATCAGAGGTGCTGCTGCTGCACATGGCAGGCTGCTTAGGTAAACAGTAAACACAGTACAATAGGGGGTTTACTCATCAAAGGAAGGTGACTGCTGGGTACATCAGTGACTGCAGGGTTGGCCTGTGTTGGTAGCAGCCCATACTGGTACTTTTCATTGCTTTTTTTTTAATTTAACAATCACGAAACCAGCAACAGATAGCCTCAGCAAAATTGCATCACACTGGCTTGGTGATTTTCAGTGTATACAAGCCTTACATCTACAGATATTTTACTTAGGCTGACCATGCGTCCTCTTTTGCCCGGACAGGTCCACTTTTTCAGACCTGCCCGGGCTGTCCTACCGGATTTCTGAAATGTCCGGTGAAGTAAAGAGAGCCGAAGACACTTGCAGAGATCCATTGGGCTGAGATGAGCCGAACACAGCGGCAATAACACACAGGCTGTGTGACTGAAAGCAAGTCATCAGAATGCCTGGGATAAGATAAGGAAGCCTCAGATGGGAGGGGGAGAAGAAAAGTGGACAGCCTGACACAGGACAGAGAGAGGAGGCTGAGATTGGAGGCGGGAGAGGTGAGCTGACAATAGAGGGAGAAGCAGAGTGCAGCCTCAGCCACTACTAGTGTTCTGCATGCTGTGCACTGTGTAGAAACCTCCAAGCCCTTGCCAGCCACAGTACTTCAACACAAGCTGGACACTTGTTAGACACCCTGTATACATGCTTGTTATATGCTATTAAACCTGTAATGTCTTAAAAAAAAAAAAGTCCTCTTGTCTCCTGTTGCAACCAAGTTTTATTCTCGCAAGTCGATGTCCCTGGCCATGCGCATCTACGTTCGTGTTCCCTTCGCCATGAGTGTCCTGCGCAGGTGCAGTGCAAGGTTTTCTCGTACTGTGCAGGATGCTCTTGGTGATGGGAGTGCGAATGAGGACGTTTGTGTGGCCAGGGGCAGTGGACAATGACTTGCAAGTCCGCAAGAACAAAACTTAGCTGCGGCGGGGGACTGGTGGATCGTTCAGAGACGGCGTGTGCCCACGGAGGCTGCAGGGGGCTGGCAGAAGCTCCAGGTAAGTGAAACTTTTTTAAAGACATTACAGGTTTCCTTTAAAGGAATTCTGAGATGTTTAATAGTTTTGTTTTCATACTTACCTGGGGCTTCCACCAGCTCCATGAGGTGCGTGGACTCCCTTGCCTTCCTCTCCAGCCACTCTGTTATCTTATTATCCCCTCCAATAATCTGTCCAGTCGCACTCTTTGCGTTGGTGACTTGGTCAGAGGAGAACAAGGGAGGTATATTTAGGCAGCCGCACGCAGCATGGGGGAAAGAGCATTTTGTGGGGAAATGTGCTGCCAATCTCATTGCATTTGTGGGGAAATGTGCTGCCAATCTCATAGAATTTGTGGGGAAATGTGCTGCCAATCTCATTGCATTTGTGGGGAAATGTGCTGCCAATCTCATTGCATTTGTGGGGAAATGTGCTGCCAATCTCATTGCATTTGTGGGGAAATGTGCTGCCAATCTCATTGCATTTGTGGGGAAATGTGCTGCCAATCTCATAGCATTTGTGGGGAAATGTGCTGCCAATCTCATAGCATTTGTGGGGAAATGTGCTGCCAATCTCATTGCATTTGTGGGGAAATGTGCTGCCAATAAGATTGCATTTGTGGGGAAATGTGCTGCCAATAAGATTGCATTAGTGGGGAAATCTGCTGCCAATCTTATTGCATTTTGTGGGGAAATATTCTGCGAATCTGATTGCATTTTGTGGTCGGCCGGCCTCCGCCATGTGGTCTGGAAAAAAAAAACGACCCTCCATGCCTGCGAAGTTGGACAGCACACTGCTAAGGTCTTGTATATTTGGCCCCACCCATGACCACGCCCACATGCTGTTGTGATCGTCCTCTTTTTTGGAAATCAAAATATGGTCACCCTATTTTACTATATGCTTCTCTGGGTGCACCAGCAGCATTGAAGAGGGGAGGAGCGGCGACAAAGGGCAGCCCAGTGTTTCAGTGCCAAGCTGTGGCTAACAAGGTGACAGGTTCTGCTGTATTGCTTGGAGATCATGGCTGAGCTGCCCAGTCTGACAGGCAGCACTAAGGAGGGGAGGAGCAGCCACATTCTAAGGGGCGGGCCAGAGTACAGCCGGGCCCTGTGTATATCACATAAATGCAGCATTGCAGATAGAGGGAAAGTAACTTAGGGTGCATACACACATCCAAAATTGCTAACAATTGCCAATTGCTAGCCACTTTTACCACCTCAATGCAGAGTGAGAGACTTTAAATACTGAGACCAGCTTGTGCAAGTGAGCCTCTCATACGACATGGCAGTGATAACATTGGCCAATCAAAATTAGATGTGTGTCCCAAGCTTGAGTATGGATAGGCATCAGGGTTGCCAAGCGTCCGTAAAAAGACGGACTGTCAGTAAAAAAAGCTCTTAAAAAACAGCTGTCCGTACTGCCCGTATTTTCTGGGCACTCGTCCGTCCAAATACACATAAATTCCTCAAATCTCTTTTGCACATGCGCCTTGCGCCATGCTCACTCTGTCCCCCACTCCCTCAGCCTCCCTCCACCTCCTCCGAGTCCCGTCCAATGACAGATCGCGTTTTTGGTTCCGGTGTCTCTGCCCCCCAGTAAGAGAGAGGCAGTTACGCGATGCATCATGCAGGCATTACATGGTAATCTGGTTTTCTTGTATTCCTGTATTGTCATATTGCTGTATGTCACCCCTAAATATTGTCTGTAACCTAAATTAATGTTCAGCGCTGCGTAATATGTTGGCGCTTTATAAATTCAATAAATAATTATAATAATAATAATGCAGGCAGCCCAGTGCAGCCAATCACGAGGAGGAGAGTAATGGCGCCAGCAAGCAGCCCACTGGCTTGAGCCCAGCAGCAGCTGCGGACACCGCCACCAGGGAAATAGCCACTGTATACTATGAGAGGCACCATATACTGAGGTGAGGGGACAGTGTGAGTGAACGGGGCAACCTGGGGCTAGGAGCTGTGAGACTTGTCACTTGACTTGTAGTTGTAGTGCTCCACTAACAGTGCCAGTCAGAGCATGCCATGCTGCTGTCTGGGACTTGTCTTTTAGTGGCGTCTATCAAAAAAGGGTGCTTGGAAAAAAGGGCGCGGGGTATAGCCGAAATTGTAAGTTTGAATGCAAAACCATATTTTTCGTTTAAGAGGTTATAAACGATAATGTAGTGCTAAATAGGTTAAATAAAGGGAAATGAAATGGCAAAATACCGTCTATAACAGTAAACGAATTCTGAAATGAAACGTCAAATAGCGTCTATAACAAAAACGATATTTACACATATATTAAGCATAGTAATAGAATGGTAGATTTTACAGGTATTTTACTGCAATTATACCTAACTTTAGGGTCACAGATATCTTTCCTTATCCCTAACACCTAGAAAACCCTTTGTGTAAATACACATAATGTAATAAATTGTATATATTACACATATTGTACTGTAACTATAGGTAACCTTACTCTCATACAGAGCCCTCCCTGTACCTATCCCTAACCCCTAGACCCCCCTGGTGGTGCCTAAACCTAAGACTCCCCTGGTGGTGCCTAAACCTAATACTCCCCTGGTG